>NC_085967.1:4758125-5366406 GCF_910591565.1 Cydia splendana
AGTTTTTTTCCTGCTTTCTTTTTATTAAGATAATAAATCACGGTGCGTTCCCATTTCGCACGCCGCCGTTTCGCACCAGTTCCGTTCGATATTCGGTCATTTCCGCGCCGGAACACAGACAAGTAATTTTAGCCAGTACCTTGACATTTGCAAGCTTTAGATTGCCGACCCAAGAAATATAGAAAGCTAGAAATAGCAACAAAGAGAGCCTCTATACTTAGGCGCAGGCCGTATTTGACCCGCATCTTTTATGAAAAATTTTTTTTTCATCGTCTGTATCTATTCGTTTAGAACTAGAGAACAAAATGTATATTTTTTTAACAGTTCAAAAAAGCATTTGAACGCAGCAAATAATGTATATTTTACTTAAATAGTTTAAATACACGTACAAATAGTATCTAAAAGCCTTCTTTAGCCTACATAGCTTCTTCGTCTATCACTCGCATTTTTCTCATGTCACAGCAACATATCTTAAAAGTTGTGTGTTGCAATTGCATGCACTTGAAGCAACACCGTCAAATCACTGAAGATACCTCACCAATCTCTGTATCGCGAGATAGGCGTGACTATAGTAAGCCTAAAACAAAGGATCCGAATCACAAATCTAAAATTAGCATAAAGTCAACATACTGATTGTATTGCAAGCTTGTCAGCTTTTGGAGACGCCCACGACTGGATCTTACTTATCTGAGCGGGGCATCGATTATACCATCGTCGACACAGTTGGCTGACCGTTTGTGAACTCTATTGCAATATCTTAAGGTTTAACGATGGTGAGTGGTGGGTTGCGTGTTGTTATACAACGTAATCCTCCTGGCTATCGATATCGTAACGAGTCATCTCAGACTTCAGTCTGACTGACGCAAAAATCTGGATCGCGCGACCGCGTTTCTTTATCTGTGTCTGCATTCTGCAACTAGAGTTCGACCAC
Source organism: Cydia splendana (assembly GCF_910591565.1). Classification (NCBI taxonomy): domain Eukaryota; kingdom Metazoa; phylum Arthropoda; class Insecta; order Lepidoptera; family Tortricidae; genus Cydia; species Cydia splendana. Next base: position 4,759,057 of record NC_085967.1, read on the forward strand.
AGGAACTTTGCAGCGCTAGATAAAAAGTAGTTTTTAAAAATCAGTATGTGACAACACCACAGAAAATGGATTAAAGAGTCTTGATACTTGTGAAATTTCTACCATATTTACCGTCTATGAAAAATTTAAGCTGTGCATTTATGGTTAAATAAATTTAATTCCAACTATATAAGTCACAATTAATATGTATACATATTATACTAAATGTTGATAAATAATATTGGGAGATTTGGGAGAATATGACATTTGGCTTCATCAAAATTATTGAGCTTTTGTAATATCTGCGACGGCCTAGCGGTAAATAGATACAGAGAGCCTACCGCAAACACCGAAGTTCGCAAATTGCGAGCATCTTTCTCTTTTACTCCCATTAAGGCGTAATTATATTGAAAAAGAAATTTCCCGCAATTCGCGAACTTCGGATTTCGGAAAAACTAAATAAACCATTAAAACAATAAACATATGTACATTCAAAATAAATTTAAGCTTTAACTAGTAGCTAGGGCTCCCGATATCCGTGCTACACGCCAACCCGTGCATCCGTGTTCTTAGCCCCGCCCCGGCGGTGCTAAGCCTCCGAATTACGCGAACCCGTCAAAATCCGTGCCTGTGTAGTGCGTTCGGATCCGGATTTGCGTTCGGCTCCGGATCTAGTTGTTGATGTTCTGTTTTTTTTTGTTTTGCTTGTTATTGGTAATGAATTATTGTTCGTTATAAACTTTTCATTCTACGCTCTTATAAGGAACGCGTCCGATCGTCACTATACGTTGAGAACGGGCCGGACCCTTCTATCCGTGGATCTGAACACACGGGTAACACGGGTAACACGGGTACACGGATCTTAATTACACGAATCCTAATTACCCGTCCCAAACGGGCCACAAATCCGGTTTCGTGTAGCACGAGAACGGGGCCCCGGCAACGGGTACCCGAAATCCGGACCCGACCGCGAGCCCTTCAGGCACCCATGCCGTAAGCATAAGCATGTAGGTTGTGGGTTAGAGGACTTCGATCTCAAAACCTAGCTCGAACCAATGGGTTTCTCGAAATGTTAGAGGAAGTTCATAAGGTAATAGTAATCCTATATCTATTAGGTGTGTTCAATTTGCTGTGAAACCTTGGTCTATACCAATCTTCCAACCAATATTATAATATATTATCTATTTATTATGTAATAGATATGGTGCAAGTATTAAAATGTTTCATTCCACTTACCCGTCATCAACTCAAAATTTTGTAAACATTGTCGTTTTTGAGCTTGAATCGCCTAGTGCTGATTTTTTACTAGTGTAAAATTATTCGTCACGCGGAAAAGTAATTCCCGCACGCCGATTTTCACCATGTTTTTCCCGTTCATCACAAAACACAACAAATATTTAAACGATTTTGACAAACTCATACCATAGAGAATGACGTTTACTGACTGCTAAAAAACATTGCCATAAGTATATAGTTTTTTAATTGGCTGTCAAATTATTGCGCTGCAAAGTTTCTGTGGTCGCACTATAACAATTACATACTTATATACCTAACCGATTTCTGAAATTGTAGAGGCTGTCAATTAAATTGTATTTATGTGTTTTATGTTGTTACCCGTCATTTATTGACCGATATATTTTTTGATATCTCCGTCATTTAAAGACCGTGAAAAATTAAAATTTAAGCTTAGAATAAATTTAAAAGTGGAAAAATGACTGTCTTGGTTGAGATAGCATCGTTCGCAGACGTTTCTGCTTGTTAAAATTAAAATGTGTCTTCATTTTGGTAATTTGTTGAATGTTAATCGATAGTCGTTTGTAACAGTGAGACTATCGACCTATTCCGACATGCCATTAATTTGATCTGCCCTAAATGATCACTCAATTAAGAACCAAGGAAATAGAAATAATTTACAGTTTCGGTTATCCTAATCAGTTTATAAGACAAATACGAATCGATTTCACGGATAACGCGATGATTTCCATTCGGGACACATTAACGGTGTTTCGTTCCTTTACTAAATTGCTACCATTATAAATTGGTCTTTTAACATCTCCTGTGTTCCCTGTGAATGTTTGAAGATGACTAGGAGGGTATATAGTTCTCTGTAAGCTGGTTTCGATAATTATGCACAGTACCTACCCACGCCTCCTACGTACTTCCCACCACCATTGTGCCTCCTAGCCTGGGTCAACTTGAAACAATGCTTTCACCACCTCTCCGGTTTAACATTTCTGCTAATTAATGATCGTGCTAAGAAACGGTTGTTCAGGAATAGATGAAACTTATGCAATTAAGTAATTTATTGGCCGTGTTACATAATGATGTCAAACTTTTAGGAAGTCACGTCTCGCTACGCTCGAACTAGGGTTGGTGCTGCTAGGTTAACACGTTCACTGCGGTGTGGGGTTAAAGCATGCAAAGTCCAAAGTATGTTAAGGATATAATTATTGTTGTTTAGCTGTGTCCTGTATGTAAGTAATATGACAGTAATAAAGCAAAAGCAAGGTGTATGTACTAATGAAACGCTAGATCCAATGCATGGCAAATCAGGATAGATTCAACCGCGCTATCAAGCTTTTCTTGTAATAATGTGTCAGTGTCCCTGCAGCAGTATTAGATACATGTCACTTTGTTACACATCATCTGTCCTAACGCCACGCAATAGGTACATAATTTAAGGTAGGAACATTTTAACAACAAATATTATCAAAAGCCTATTTTAAGATCCCTTCTAAATATATTTCTACATTACTTACTTAAATCTAAAAAATGTTCAGCCTTACTTTGTAAATGCACTTTGCGGATGTCAATTCGTGTCTGATCCTCGGCAAAACCCCGATTCCATTGCTTGTATTTAAAACAAGCCACATCCCCAAATAAGGCCTAAATGTATCTTGTTAGAAACAATAAAAGTAACAACGCCTTATAGAGTCAAACTCGATTCTATCTGCAAATGTTATGATGCTTGACAAGGAAAAATGACTTGGATGGGAATGGCCGAGGGGAAAACTTTTTGCCATCATCCACGATTATCGGAGATATATTTGGTCATTTGTTTGATGCACAGTATGGGGTAATAAATTGATTGTATTGTGATGTGAGTAATAATGGTAAAATAGATGCTCAATGAGTCTGACATAAACGTGCTTGAAAATATTCAAAACATCGTGTTGCGGACGCAGGAATTCTATTCTTTGCCTGGGGATTTTATTCTATGTATACCTATTGTATATTTCCCAGCCTATCTAGGTATAGGTATATGCCTATATTTAATAAAGTATTACCTATAGCCGATCATAATCTAATCCATTCATGCTAATGGGACATGGGTTGATTTCTCTTTTAATTATGATTTCTAATGAATACAGTAAATGGCATGGTCGGAGTCGCTGGGGAATCTTGAGATCGAGCAGATAACGAGACAGCTATAAAAGGTTCGATCGCGCTACCAAAGGTCAGCAGGTGAGTTATCTATACAAATCGACCTGGCACCTACCGGCTGGCAAGTTTGAAATGGTTGAATATTATTCTCTGAAGCTATAGGCAGGGAAATTACATTACTTTCATGACAATGAAATACAGTTACATAAAGTGTTTTATTCCTTGATTTTTACAAATTTCTGTGACATTTGGGTCATCGGCTGCATTGTGTGTCACTGAGCACAATATATAAATTTATAATTCATCTAGGTAATTGTGTAGCTTCACCGAGAAAAGTTAGCAAAGTTGTATATAGTAAGTTACTTTCGCAATAATAATATTAAGTTTTAACGAATAGGTAATCTTAGAGATTCATCATTTGTACAGGAAAAAAACATATTCGCCCTTTTGCAATTCCAATCTAAGCTCCAAGGATAGCTTAATAATAGCACAATAAAAACATCGTGCGTTAGTTAAAATACCAAGTACACGCCATTATAAACGTTTCCGATAAAAACATGGGCAATTAAAATAAACATGATTTGGCACGCGTGGTTAGTTCGTGCTCAATGATATTTCCACACCATAATCAAACCAAGCGAACATTAAGTCGATTATGTTTTTACCTACACCCGGAATCAGGCAGGTGTGAAACGGGGGAAACACACGTAGCTTGCCAATTAGTTATTATTGATTATTTAATAAAACTATAAAGGTTAGGATTACAGATTGTTTAAGCCTCATTGTTTACGTCTTCATAAGATTTATCTTATTGTGTATGTCATTTAAGGTTAATAGAGGTATTTTATCCTTAAAACCTTCGCCCAATTTGGCTAAATAGGACTATTCCTATTTAGCCAAATTGGGCGAAGGCTTTATCAATCTCTATAGATTAATTTCAAATGTATTTTCAGAGTTATGTAAACTAATCTTCCTTCTTCATTACATAGTGTTCTTACCAAATTCAGTAAGTTCTATAAAAAACTTTGTAACGTCTTATCTCTATCCTTTTCGAAGGAGATTCACGGATTAGACATTAAGAAATCGGTTTGACATCAGTATTGCTAGTTGGGTGATCAAAAAATGGTCTAGACTTAAGACTATTAATAATGACATTCGTAATAGTGATTCATTGATTACCGATGAAACAGATTATGGGTTAGCATAGATTTCGCTTCCACATTTACCGATGTTATATTTCGCAAATCTGAGAGAGATAGAAAAATAATTTAAAAACGCGAATTTTCCATTTTTGCACCACACAATTTCTCCGTCCGTTTCTCACGCGTTCATATTTATTTGTATCGGCGATTTCTGCCGATGCTCAGCTGTGCAGTGCAGTTGCATTAATTACGCCGGTTGTTTCGCCCACTCGCGAGAAAGCCCACCTCATCAGAACACGAGGAAGTTGCAAATTGGCTATGAATTATTAGACTTACTTATAGATGAATCAACATTGCTTGTTACATTTAAGGCGGTTTGCGTAACGTGTTTGGATCGGTTGTTACTTTACTAGTTTTTGTTGGTCCGAGGAAATATTCAAACTACCCAGTCGACAGTAGATGTTGCGTTCAAGTTTCCAAATTTAATGCTTGTTAGTTTTATAATCTTTCATCAAATGAAGTAGCGTGAAATTTGTTATTTACGAAACTGGCTTCGGATTTTTTATGCTTGAATCATTCTAATTATGTACTTTAACTAGAAACCTATTTGCATAATTATAATTACAATAGCGATTTACTGAATGCGGGTTCAATAATTAAACTGTCGCAGAACACGCAAAATATTGAATAACTTAAATAATTAAGGGTCGTTTCCCGATCATTAACGTCGATCGCTTTTGATAGAATTCCTTATGTAAGAAACTAATTGTGACTGCTTTAATTCATTGCATAAAAGTTTCAATAACGAGCTTTCTACGTCTTGATTAAGCCATTACTCGACTATAATGTGGTATAGTTATTATAGTACCGCCGATTATACGGTCAACTTTGTAGATTTTATCGGAGCGAATCAAGTGTATCGAGTAATATCGATCAAGTCTATCGATTAAGGCGAAACTATATCGGCGCAGCTCTAGTTTTTGTGTTGCCTAACTGTATTTACTGCTAATTTAGATACAGATTATAACATAATGACACCGAATCGAGGTCAAAAATGTATAAGTATACCAGTAACTTTTTATAAAGATAACAATCGTAAACTAAATAGTAGTATAATAGACGTCTGTAATAAGTAACAATAAAATGTATTGTAGCCGTTGTCAAGGCAATAAAACTCGTTCTATAGGTGCCAATGTAATTATAAAATTTCTATTAAATGATTATGTCTCAATAAGCTATCTCTCTCTCTCAATCAGAATGGTCGTTGTTTGATTACATTAGATACTCGTGGTCAGAACGTAAATAATGTTTCTGTATTTTTATTAACCCTCTAAATGAATCTAAACGCAACATAAAACGGACTAGAGAGCCTTTAAAAGCTCGATGAACATACCTGTGCTACGTCGGGGCACAAATACTAAAGTGATGTAGCAAAATATTTTATCGGCAAAAAATTATATAGATGTTACTTGACAGTACGTTGTCACGTCTAGATATTAATTGATGATTTCTACCAACAATTAAAAAAATTAGGGAAAATGTGGGAAATGTTACGTTCCGAAATACTAATCGATATCAGCTAGAAAAAAACGCGACACATTGAAATTAGAGCTATTCTTACGCGTCGCTTACAATCGAACACATTTCTAGCGATAGTTTATCAAAGATACAATTCACCGTATAATCACAATGCGATTTTCCGGGCACTAATACGCACTGCATCAAGCTCAGAGCTACGTCTGGACGTTTAGCTGTGCATGCGCTGGCGCAGCGCAAAGTAAAAGCGGTTCCGTGCTTTGTTTTTATGTTTAAAAAACATTAAACCACGGCATTTAATGCTACTGGTAAGAATAAAATGTTAGAACTTAAGAAGTTACTTATTTGTATGTTCTCTATCATTCAGAGACATTTTTTTATACTTTACAGTGTTTTTATCTGTATTTATATATAATATGAACCTGTGTGATATTATTATAAATATAACTCAATAGCCATATAGTTTAATGTGACGAAAGCCTAATTATGGTAACTTTATCAGAGTATAGCTCACTTTGTTGTGTTGTAAGCGTAACATAGTATTAATTGAAAGCATTATGGTTCAGGAAATGTTCGGCTTAAGCAGAACAGCATTGGTACTTTGACCTCCAACCTCGAACAGTTTCGCCGAGGACTATCAAGTTACACCCCAGCCATTAACCCATAACACCATTTTACGGTACAGAATATCTTACTAAAGATAGAAAGATATTTCTACTTAAAACAACAATATTATTAGTATTCTAAACTTCGTTTTGCTTTGCAAAAGCAAATCTGGAATGTCTTTTCAATCGCTCAAGCCTCCAGTGAGAACGCTCTTCTTTGAAATATAGGTAGGTTTGTACATATTTTATGTACGACAGAAGAAGTGACCTAAGCCTCCAGTATACAGGGTTGGAATCACACCAGCGTCTTCTGCCAAAATGATGTTTTATATTTTTTATTTTGGCCAATTTGGTTAAATTCCTAAATTCTAAAAAAAAATACTTAATATAATTTATTCCCTAGTTGCGCGTGTCTTTAATTTTTTGCCATTTTATATATTGTGACCTTGTCTTTAATTTTTTGCCATTTTATATATTGTGACCTTTTTTGCCACTTTTGTATTATTTCTAGTCAGGATCGCGAGCCCTTTTCATACTTATAGGAGAAAAAAAGTTTCCTAAAATTCATACATTCAAACTTTCCTTTTTGTTACCGCCATACAAAGTGTACGGGGAAATGGTAACACAATAAGAAAAAAACTCTGGGACATTTTTTTATCCCATTAGGATCGAAACAGCTCGTGATTCTGAGTAGCAATAACATAAAAGTGGCTTTTTGCCACAATAAATAAATATGGCAAAAAATAAAAGAAACGCTCAGTTACCTAAGCCATGTTACACTGGTTTACCCTATGAAAATCGAGCCGCGCTCGCGCAACAGTTGTGAATATCTGCGTTCATCCATTTCCGCGCCGTTAGCCGTCAATTTATCGTTTGCAGCGCCTACGCGCTCAGAACTGATACCCGTGTAAATGCACCACTATCTCCGTTAAGCCTAATGTACATAGTAGAGATGCCACGAATATTCGGCAACTATTCGGCCACTTTGCCGAATGTGCCTTCTATTCGGCCGAATACCGAATATCTGTTGAACTTACCTAAAAAGAAAAATTACACAATTAGAATAACCAAAAACTGAGTACTTACCTATATATAATATTTAAAACGTATTCTTGGAAAGTCCCTTTTTTGAGTATTTGTTGATTACAAAATATTTTATTTTAATCATGGGTCTGATTTGATTAATTCTAACTAAGTACATTAATTAATTATGTTCAACAAAAAATATATCTCAGCAAATGTTGTGCTTTGTTGGCGAACCGATTTCATAATAATTGTGACTCAAAATTTTCGTCCTACATATCTTAGCTGAGGTTGTTTGCTAGTCAATTGCACTTGAAGTCCTTAAAAATAGGTAAGTACCTACTCACTCATACCACTCCGCCGTATTAACTTTACTTGATAATTCGAAACTTTTGATCCATCAGATAAATCTGTCTGCGCAACCGCTCGCCAATGATGGTACAGTTTTAGAAGTCGGAATAAAATGTGGATTTAAAAAACAGCCTAAAACTTAAAAGTGGCCAATATTACACGTTGGTACATATTTAGTACTATATTAAAATCTAGTCACAAAATAGCGATGTAAATTGGGTCTTATTGCCATAGCCGTATTGCTATGGCTATTACGGTCCCAAGTAGCACAGATAGCTCTATAACTACTCACTTTTAGTTCTATCTAACGCTCTGTGCGTATTAAGACACTTATAAGAGCACACTCGTGGTCCTACAGCTGTATAATAGATCTCAGTGATATTTATACAGCTTAGGGCTGATTAAAAGCTGCATTACGGCTCTGAAAACTACCATTAATACGCAAAGAGTGATATAAAGGTATATTTGCTACGACCCTATACAGCTTTAAGGGTTATCAAATTCTTTAACCGTTATAAGGTCTGTTTAGTGGATAAAATTACGCCATGTGCTGTATAAGGAGGTAATTGTGGACTTTACGGACTTTATTACGTTGACTTATTAAGGGAGCACAAGTGAACTATTATGAAGCTAATAGACGTATAATGGAACACATGTGGCACATAATACAGCTTGTCGCTTAACATGTTTACCGCTAAGCAGCTTTTATTACACTGATTTTAAAGGTAGCACGAGTCAACTAATATGAAGCCAATAGACGTATAATGGAACACATGTGGCGCATAATACAGCTTATCGCTGAACGTGTTTACCGCTAAGCAGCTTTTATTACGCTGACTTTTTAAGGAAGCACGAATGAACTATTATGAAGCCAATAGACGTATAATGGAACACACGTGGCGCATAATACAGCTTATCGCTGAACATGTTTACCGCTAAGCAGCTTTTATTACGCTGACTTTTAAGGGAGCACGAGTGAACTAATATGAAGCCAATAGACGTATAAATGGAACACATGGCGCGCATAATACAGCTTATAGCTGAAGATGTTTACCGCTAAGCAGCTTTTATTATTCTGACTTTTTGAGGAAGCACGAATGAACTATTATGAAGCCAATAGACGTATAATGGAACACATGGGGCGCATAATACAGCTTATCGCTGAACATGTTTACCGCTAAAGCAGCTTTTATTTCGCTGACTTATTATAAGGGAGAACGAGTGAACTATTATGAAACCAATAGACGTATAATCGAACACATGTGGCGCATAATACGGCTTAGCGCTGAACATGTTTACCGCTAAGCAGCCTATTATACTACCATTGGGACTGTCTGCATAGCGGCTGTTAAAACGTTCACAAGATGCCTTTTAACTGTTTAGAGGTTCACTAGTGTATCGAAATAACGACTTGGACTTTATAGTGGTTCACTTAAGTATCTTTATCAGATATATAACAGTCGTATGCTGCATATAAGAATTTTAACGGTTCACGTTGCTTTTTAACATTGACCGCCATTTTATTGTATATAACCTACAAAATTGAAATTGCTTTTCCAACTTTTAAGGGTAACAATAAGGTTTCGTGCCTGAGTTCTTAACCTAAATCATTAGTTTAGTACTTCCTATAACGTATTATTAACTTTTTATCTCATAATTCTGTCCAAACCACTGAAATAGTTTTTTCACATAGCTTATTTATATCATTCATTTAAATAAATACTGATTATTTTCGTGGCGCACTGAAATTTTCTTAGATAATGTATATATATAATGTCAATACACTTGCATTCCCAAACATCTTTCTCGCATTAATATATAAAAGATTATGTACAAACATTTAACTAAACACTTTAACAAAATGACTTATGGTGTCGTTGCGCTTAACGTTTTTGCTTCAATATAAATATGTTCACCTCTGCGTTCGTCGTCACTATACTAAATATAATAGTTGATTTTTAAGGCAGAGGTGTTAAAGTATGTTATTAATTATCTTTTATTCAGCCCAACGTCAATCTTTCCCGGTATTAGGGCGCACATGTGACATATTAGCTGAATATAGGGTTACTGGTGGTCTCTTACCCAGTCAATATACACCTCTTATAACTCCGGTTACCCCTTATAATTCCGTTAAATTGCTGCTACAACGCTCTTAAGTAGCTATGTGAACTTAAGGCTGCCTAATTTGTGCCCATTTAAGAGTTATAAAAGCTGAAAAGACGCTTATACAGCTCTTATGCAGCTTTTATATTCCAGCTTCAAGCGTATTCGTACTTCATTATGCGGCTGCTATACAGCTAATCTGTGCTACTTGGGGTGAGATTCCGCGTCTAAATGCCCGTGTCGACTTAGGGTGTTCAAGCTAAACCGTGGAGTTTATTGAAGGAAGACTGGGATGTTGCTATAAATAGGTTCATAAATTTAGCAGGATAGAATCAGGATGTGCTGTTAAATAGGTACATTATGATTCTAGGAATACATACTAAATAGTACGAGTACCACCGCGTGCGGGTAGGTATTTGGAACTAGCAGACTCATAAGTTCATAACTAACATAAATTCATCTTTTTATTTTTTAGCTTATGATAAATAGTTATAATTCCGATAGATTTATATGGTCATTTATGATTCTCAGACATATATTTAAAACAGTTTCAATATTTTAAGATTTTTTCACTTCGATTTCGTCTTTACTCTACTTACAAACTATTTTTGTACCTTATTTTGTTAATATAGGATAACATTTATTTGATAACAATTTTACAACAAAACACTAAAACTTATAAATAAATAATTTGCCCTAAGTAATGGTCCGTAGGTAGGGTGCCCAGAAGGCTGGCCGCATTGCCCCGCTGGATGGCAATGCTGATCCTTTGGGCAAAATATAGGCCAGCCCTCTGGTCACCGGAGGCCTCTATGAGGCGTTTTGACAGCTCCTCATAGAGGCGCGCTAGGTCCCCACGGCCCCAGGGTTTCCACTCCAAACGCCGCAAATATGTAGCTACTACCTAGTGTGACATATTTTGTTAATAAGTTTTAGTTCTATAATAACTTCAAAGCTTGCACAGTGAAAGAGAAATCTGTTTGCAATCAACCTAGGTAGGTACCTAATAAGATTAACTCATAAATTTTATCACCGGTTGAGGAAAGTATCATAAAACCTTAGCAATAACCACTCGAAACACTCAATACGTGCCATGAACACAAAAGACAAATCTACATTTAGCACCTTATGTGATCGTAATAAGGCGAACACTGTTTACATATTTTTGACAATGACTATACCTACGGGCCATGCAAAATTATCGTAATAATCATGCAACCCGTCTAGCGAGCCTCGTTAGGTATAATAAAATGAAAAAGTTGCCAAAATACGTCAAGTGAAGCGAAAGCGCGATTTGCCAAGATTATTATAACAAGCCTTTGTTGGTCATTCAGAGATGTTTTGGTAGTTTTGTTACCTATTTTGGAAGAATTTCTTTTGTTACCTTCAATGATGGTTAGGTAACACTCTTTTTAAAAGTTAGAGCAGTTGGATAGGATTATGTTGTTTTTTACAAACAATACACTACCATTATATCGCAAAGCTAAGATAATCAAAAGCTAATTTTTGAACTGTACCCTTACAGGCGGGATACATTTTTTCAGTAGGTACTTGAGATCAATAAAAAAAAAAAAATGTGATATAATATACGAGTATATGTAGTGACCTTTTTCTGAAATGCGTTCGACCCACTTGTATCTGTACAAGCAATTTCTTAAACTTTCTGTTGCATTACAGTCGTGGTCTGTGTTTAACCGTAAGAAATTAAATTATCATTAAAAACGCCGGATGAAATTCAAAATCAACAGCAACCACACACTACTTACTGAGTGATTAGATGTAAAAAAGGTAATGCGCCAAGCAATTATTTTTCTCTTAATCGTTTGAAAATGCGATGAAGAGCGACAAAGATACGTACGTATATTGTTCTTCTTGCGCGTTGTTTTTTCTCTTCTAATGAGCCAGAATTGTTAGGTTTCATTTTTAGGGTTCCGTACCCAAAGGGTAAAAACGGGACCCTATTACTAAGACTCCGCTGTCCGTCCGTCCGTCCGTCTGTCACCAGGCTGTATCTCATGAACCGTGATAGCTTAGGCAGTTGAAATTTTCACAGATGATGTATTTCTGTTGCCGCTATAACAACAAATACTAAAAAGTACGGAACCCTCGGTGGGCGAGTCCGACTCGCACTTGTCCGGTTTTTTTCTCAATACGTTTTATGTTCTTCAGATATTCCAACTAGCCCTCTTTTCACCCTGACTGCGGCAAAATTTATCGATTTCTAAATACATACCATTAGTAGTAGACGTCCAAGAAAAAAATGTAGATAGCGAAGACCAATGGCAGATAATAATTAATATCGTTCAAGTTGTACACGATATGATATCTATTCACTTCTGTTGCTACATCGTATCTCTGAACTGAACTATAAGACCTAGTAAACAAAGTTATATTTACAAAATGCATAGTCCAGGAAAGTACTGAGTTGATTTGGTTCATAAAAGCTACGAAGTGTTAAATTGTGATAGGATGTCAGACATTATGGTGATGTTTTGGGGCGAGATAATTATTGTCTAGGATTGGTTGTTTATTGTTGTCTGACGAGGATATTTGGGCCGAGGTCAATATTCTTTGAACTCTCGTCACTGGAGACGGTTAGCAAATTAATGGATGAAAATAATGTGTTTACAATGAATGCGTTATAAATTCGTTAAAAACAATATTCTATGTATAGTGTGACAATAGTTATGTAGCGTCTAGTATCTTAACATAATTTATTACAAGTAGGTAATTTAATGGTGAAATAAATACAAAAATAGATAAATACATACATTCGACAAATGAACGTAGTATTGCAGCCGTTATCATTTATCATCGTTTATGATTTTCGCAAGAACAGGTTTATTTCATAAATCGAATTACATTGGCAACTTGATGTTATATTTTATACCTTTTCCTGTAATAATAAGAACCTAGAAAGCTAAACCATCAACCTAACTACCTATTGAATTTCACCACGCATAAACCAAATCGTAAATCATTCATTGGATTCTTGCTAATTTTATTACATGGCAGTTAATTTGTCTGCTGACGCTACGCGAGCCGAGTTCTTAATACGCTTTCACTCCTTTTGTTCGCTTAAAGGCTTTAATGTCACTTTTTTTGCTGAAATACGTACCACGTCGAACAATCGAAGCTATAGGTATGTTAATTTCTAAGAAGACTTAAGTTGATAGGCATTCAGTAGAAATCAGTTGTTTATTACTCTAGCGAATGGTTGATTTCTTATCTGCTTAGGCCATATTTCCCGGTCAGTGTCTGATTTCATTATATCATTTTTGTTGATATCGGTGTGATAGTAAACTTTTGTATAATATTAGTCACTTCAGATGATACGTTTCTTAAATCACGAGGCAATTTTTAATATTTTCTTTGTCCAACCTATTCAAAACAACTGATCATTTTGAGAAACATATATGTATAGGTGTATTGGTAAGAAGTGTAAGAACGCACGTTGCATAATACTATAAAAACGATATTTGTACATATAAGTAGAATAAAATCAAGTCATTATATTAGTCACAGTGTAGAGGCTTTTTTCTATACACGACTTCAAACTTTAGAATAATGTGTTCGATTTTGAAGTTACTTTTTTATGAAATGTGTTTTTGATTCACAAGTTTATTAAATAGTAGGTTTAAGTTTCCTCTGTCCACAATCAAGTGAAAAAAACGATTTCAGTGCAACAAAGTAAGATTTCATCTGCTTAAAAATATATTGATTAAATACGTCTTGGCAAGAAATTTACATTATTATTCTTTATTTCCTGACAAATACGTGCAATAAAACAGATTACATAAATCGAGCGTGGTAATCTCTTGTCACTATCTCACTATACTTCCTCTCGATACCGGCTTTAGGCAAAAATAAAACATGTTTGGTTAAAACGCGAATTGCTTAATATACAATCCCCTACTACTTACACTACGTAGATTTTTTGATGGTGGTTTAGCTGAAATGTTTGATTATAGTCCTAGTCCTGAACCATGGTCACATTCCTAAAGGACCAAGTTAAAAATATGTGACACAAAAGATACGTAGCGTTTCTTAAATACATCAAATATATCCCAGATTCATTACATGAATCTATTATTTTTTTAAAGAGTCCGTGAATGCCTTAGCTACCAACTTGTTGACAGTTTTCTGTTAAATTATTCTGCTAATTGTATAATGTACATATAGTAATTACAGTTTAAGATTGGAAGACGCTTTCGTCCTCTATAACGAATACTCCTCCAAAATACTATAAAATGACCTAGTTGTTTAAGGTATCTTGAACGCAGACTCTTGCTAATTACCTACTGAATATGAGACATATTTTAGATTATCAATTTTATTTTATTAGACAATTTGAATTATATCAAGTCCAACTTCTATCGCACACAAGTCGCTAGAAAGTCACTCTCGCGTTTCGATGGTACGGTGTGCCTTAAGGGGCCGGTATATGACGTTTTCGATTTAGACCTCACTTTGTAACCATAATTTGTTCAATAAATGTTTAATAATTGCATTAAATTACACGTAAATTTGTTCACGAAGAAACCGTGTACCGACTCTTCATGCCATTGTATTTTTAATTTGCTGTTATTCTCTACAAATCGACACTAAAAGTATCAAAAAATCAAAATATGGAGTTCCGTTTGAGACGGAAGCAAAACAATTTTGTCTTTGACAGTAATTGAATTATTGTATGATTCTGAAAGCTAGATAATCCAGCTACCAATTTATTATCGATTTATATTTTTACTCACAAAGACAACACAGAAATTCAATCTCAAATGTAAACTTTCGAACAATTTCCATACATTGACGACATCACTCAAAATTCTTCTTCGAGTCAGATGCCCGTTGGGGCTACACCGGAGCACACGTGTACTTCTTCAAATGAAAATGACAGCTTGATTTTCTTGCTTTTGACAATTATATTGACATTAAATCATATACGCACACGAGAAAGTATACCAGTAGATAAATTGTATTTCAAAAAATAGGGTACATAAATATCAGCTCGCGTCTCATTTAAATTTGATTTGCTGTTATAATGGTTGAAAACCGCAGTAAACTATCTTAAAACAATACGATTACAGTCGAATTTAAGTATTATGTTCCTTCAAAACTCGCTTAAAATGAAAAAAGTTTAAAGACTCATATTTACTGATTGGGATCAATTTTTATTATGCTGGTATCATTTTGCGTCAGTTTAAAAACGTATTTGACTTATGTACGTCAATGAATTTTGATGACAATTGTAATCTTGTATTATATTATAGAACTTTTATCTTAAAATAATGCCTATTAACAGGAAGAGTTATGTAATTCGTATAAGTAATACCTGAAAGTCTTGTACCTAGATCTGTAATACCATGGATTGCGACGAATAAATGATAATGATTATGCGGTTCGTTCCGTCTATATGTATAATGCGTGTACGTGCTGTTCTCTGAAAATCTTCAAGAAAAAATAACGGCTAGACCAGCACTAAGTACTAGCGAGTTTTTGCGGCTTTGGAGACCGAGATGAAGCTTACAGGCCAATAGCGCTCTAGTTATTGTTATGTATACCTATGTATCGAATGTTTTATAAATTACCTATAAAAAGCAATTTTTTATTTCGATTAGGTCTACATTTTGTGCATATTGCATATCTGAAGTATTTTCGTACTAAACTTGAAACTTTCGTTGAAACTAAATAAAATAATTATTCCTAATGTACAGTCGCCTGCAATTTATGTTACACAACGAAGGCCGCAAAAATATCTGACACGATCTTATTTGTAGAACCATAAGACCATGTCACATATTTTTGCGGCCTTCGAAGAGTAGGTACCGTCATTATCACCAACTTTGCCCGCTTATTTTTTAAAACGAATTTCTCAAAAAAGATCACATCATATGACTTTTTTTGCTCAGCACGTCCATTGTGATCAAACGCATCAGTTTATTTGAAAAAAAAAATATTTTTTTTATCGTGTTTTTACTCATTTTTTTGCGTTTTAGAAGGCGGGCAAAGATATCCGGGGTTTTCGCCAACATTGCCCACGTCAATTTGGTATTCAAATACAGCTCGTATGATGATGATGTTTAAGGATCACTTAAAGGTTTAAAGACGCAATCCTACCATTCCCTGTTAATAACTTAGCGATAAGTGTAAAAACTTTAAAATAAATTTTCTGGGCAATGTTGCCTACCCGTTTTTGCCCATTTCCAAATAAGGCTCGCCTAAGCATTTTACAAAGGCTAGGGTTGTCACTTTTGAGAAAATCTGTTACAATAGTTTAATGGCAAAAAATATGATTTTTGTTGTGTTTTTCATTCGTTAACGGGATAAAACATCTAAATAAAGGATAATACGACAAATTAAATACAGTATATATTTATAAACTTATTTTAGTGTACAAACATAACCTAATTTTACTTGCGAAGTTGGGTAAATTAGATGAAAGTGACAACCCTAATCCGTTTTTGGTGGTGGGCAATGTTGGTATAGATGCCAAATTACCGGATTACTTTGCCCACCGCTAAAACTTTTGTGTATTTAGGCCTTTTTAGTTTAAATCTCAATAGACATAATCTATGCTTCATGTGTTATAACTCAAACCCGGAAATATTTGTCAAAGGGTTCTCAATTTTTTCTACTTGCATTCATTATTTATCAATTTTTTGCCCGCCGAAATATACCCTATATTAGACAACTCGCTCAAACTCTAAATTCCCAAGTCAAGTTATGCACAAGTTTGGTATATAGTTTTGTCAGAAATATAACCTATTTTCTACTAAAAATAGCAGGGTGGCCATAACTATTATAATTTTTTCTACATTAACGAATTTGTTTAAAATTGTCGTTTTGGGCAAAGTTTCCCTGGAGGCAAAGTTGGCGCTAATGACGTAACATATTATTGCAGGTGACTGTACATAAATGTTTCGGT
This sequence comes from Cydia splendana, assembly GCF_910591565.1. NCBI lineage: Eukaryota > Metazoa > Arthropoda > Insecta > Lepidoptera > Tortricidae > Cydia > Cydia splendana. The sequence goes on from NC_085967.1 coordinate 4,776,105, forward strand.
GATTTTGAGATTATTTTTCAGGTTAGTTTACTAACAATCAAGTTATGCAGATACCGATTTCGTGAACGTATAAGTAGTAAGGTACCGCTATTGTTTAGCGATACCGATTATTTTTGAAGGCAAAACTATACCGTTGAAATATAAAGATATTAAAATTACAGCAGGGACAACCATTTTTTATAGGTGTACCTAAACCATCATTGGCCGAGCGTTAGCAAAGGTCTCCGTTTCAGCTTGGGCAAAAATGCTTTTGTATGTTCTCCTTTGCAGATCACATTTCTCAACTGATTCTCGTGAAAATTTGTAAGCAGGTTCGATAGAACTATTCTGTTTCGCTTTATCCGCCAAAATGGAATTGCCACCCTGCTGAAACTTTATTTATTTAAATTCCTATTGAATGGATTTTGCACCTTATGAAAAACCGTATAGAGTAGTAAATAACATTTTACATCTGACTTAATGACATCTTGTTTTATTCGCTTTATTTGTACAAAACGCGTATCTCGACAAAGCAATATTAGGTAGTAAAACAGTCAACAATCAAATTAATTAAATAGGTAAGTACGTCACGTGTGACATGAACAGACAAGGAAAGCAAGATTAAATGCATTGTTTCTCTTTCATCTTTCAATGGAACGCTTTTACCCTCAAAGGAGGCTAGTGGTCAATACTAAACTAAAAGTCCAATCTTAAAAAAAACATGATGGGTCACTGACCTGTCCCAGTAAAGTGAGGTAGTGTGCGTGAAGTGCGCTTGTGTGTGAAATGGGGTAAATTGACAGAATCTGAAATTTTACCCACCGCTACCGTCGCCTTAATTAATTGATTAATACATTGACAGTACGCGCCTCTTCCGGCGATTAGTTTGCCCATTAATTCACGGTCCAGTTTTAGAGACATCCATTTTATTTCTTCTTTATCCTCTCTCCTAACTATTATGTAAAGTTTTTTAAATCCTTTCTCTCATTAGTGGTTCAGAATGATGATCGATATAGGTATTTTATATACATTTGTTTCTAAATATCCAGCGACCGTGGAGATAACGTTTTAACTTCTTTTTGCATGACTAAACAAAATGGCAAGATATTTTTTTTTTTTTTTAGGCCTGTTTCCACCGAACTGTTTGTCAAAGTCATTACTCGTAGTTCGATAAAATTTGTTTTAATATGAAAGGTTTGACTCTTACTATTTTTATACCAGCACATTTTGACTCATTAACAGCTGTCGCCACCTTAACATTCACCAGTTCCTAGATTGTTATATTGAGTGGTGAAGCCCGATCACCACTCAATATCTAATCCTTAGTACTCTTCACGATTCTGTGATTCCGCTAATTCTGTAAACACTTATCTGATAAATAATTCTAATTAATTTAGACATCCTCTTTTAATCGCATTATAATTGGCTCTCTCTGCATACATTGTATAATACCACATATTTCCCACAAACCGCAAAGTTCAACGCCGCATTACTAAAATAAATGGACAGCTCGGAGCAGGGTGAAAAGCTGGAGGTATTTACTTGCAACACGAGCAATATACATTGGCCAGTTAACGCCTGTCGGCAGTGCGAGCTTCTGCCGTGACAGTGGAAAGTTACTGTCTTTACTTGCACGTTGTACCTATGCCAATAGTTTGGATCGGCAACATTTTGAGATGCCGGCTACTTAGCTGGTAGTATATGTAATATAGAGAAATACCCTGCCCGGTACCTACTATATGGAACTGAATGTGCTAAAGTAGCACGAAGATTTGGAAAATTGAGTTACATCTTTCATATTGTTGATCTAATTCAACATCTCATAGCCATCTGATATTTTAGTGGTTTTAGCTGTCCAGTTCTACAGTTGCCCCAAATCATACCCGAGGGGAAAGGTATGTTAATTTTAACCTATTTTGCTAAAGTAAACAAAAGAAACACTGATTTTCGTTTGGTTATGGTCCAGGTCTGTCACATCGTATCGCATTTTTATAGACGATGTTTAAATCTTTTAACTATTAATGGAAAAGGCCTGTGATGATAATAGTTGAGGACAGCCACTTGACTAGCACACTCGTAAACTTGTACAGTGTAACGCCGGCTTAACTGTGCGCGCGCCAGACAATCGATCTGATCGCAGATGGCGATATCGCCAGCGATAGGATACAGAAACAGGTGCTGCCCATTGTTCGGCCAATTTAAATGTTAGCCGTTTAACTGCAGACCACTTACTTCTAGATGGTAAGAAGAACATTTTGCGCACACGCGATGACATCTCTAAATATGACAGCGCGACCGCTATTCGTCATTTCAGTTACGTCCTCGTTAACTAACTGCGTGCAAATGAAGTCGTACCAAGCCGTTATTAATCGACGTCACCATACCTAGCTCGTTAGAATTTTCTTCTATGAAAAGTTTGACAGTTCTCAATGGTATGACAACCGCGGCCGCCATATTAACGTCGATTACGCGCGGTGCAACCCGCCTAAAGTAAAAAAGTAACTGAAATTTAGTTCCGGGAATAGGCTTGTTATAGTATAATATTCCAACGATGAAACAGAGTGGTTTAACCACTTCTTAACAGTGAAGTACCGTCCAATCTGCTCAAAATACGCTGACGCCACGGATTCGTATTGACGTGCCGTAAACGTCACGACTTTACCGCATGCACTCCACACCGCTGCTCAAAATACGCTGACACGTCATTTCGCATGAGGCACGTCACGGCGTATACGATGCGATTGAGCGGCGGTGTGGCCGATCCTAAGGGACGCTTTTTCCTAATGCGGAATCCATGTAAGGGAGTCTGTCCATTAAGCAAAGGACACAGCTGATGCTGTAATGCTTCTGTTCAATGCGGAGACAAGTGAGAGTTTCTTGGACTCTTATCTTTAATTGCATAATGTTTGCATTTAGCAACAAATATGCTAGATATGGAGTTGCGTTCCCTTTCTATGGTGTGCGTAATAAAGTGAGTTACACTTACATATTATTATTAGCCAATTTGTGTTGCACAGTGTCTGCAAAACCATTGACGTTTGTAACGGGCTTAACCCGTGGAACCTAGAACATTAATATGTATTTGTTTTTTTACGCAAAGCTACATAAGCCAGGGATACCTACACTAAGCGACATCCCTATAAGACAGGTTTACCTAGTTTAGGGCTCAGGACACCAATCCTAGTGTAATAACACTAAATAAATAAAGCACACATTGATAATTGTATAATGTTTATTTTGAGATAGGTACACTTACAGTAGTAGGTACAGCAGCATCCAATCTTATAAGGCTCCAACCAAACTTATTGTGGGCTCACACCCGTAATCAAAACTTATATGGGCTCACACCCGTAATCAAAACTTATACGGGCTCACACCCGTAATCAAAACTTATACGGGCTCACACCCGGACAAAACTTATAATGGGCTCACACCCGATCAAACTTATATAATAATAGCTCAAATGGCCACTCGGCCTACCAAACTTATTTACCGCGCACGTCCGTACGACTCAACCGCTAGAACCAGAATGGCCGCCTTGGCCGCCGCATGGCGGACGGACACCTCCCTTTACCTTGAGAACCCCGCATAGTTGTCAGAATGGTCGATACACTTACTCTTTAATTTCTCATTTTACGTAAAGTTGCATTTATTAATTCAAAATAAGGTGTTAAATAACGAAAATGACTATTATAATTTTAAAAACCTTACACTAGGCTGTCTAACAATATAATACTTACTCCTAAAAATGTAATACCCTTCTACTATGTAATAAGCTGCATTTTTGATACCTAAATAAATCATTTTTCATTTATATTTTCCATTTTATTTCTCGTTACACGTGTCGCCAGCAACGTCTGCAACGCGCGACGCGAAGTCTTGCGATATCGCCAGTGCCACACACATAATGGTAAAACTTATAACTCTCCTCGTTTTGCGTCGGGGGTTAATAAACAACCACAAGCAAAATGGAGTTATAGGTACTTAAGTTTTTACGTATCAGCCTGACTTCTACCAAGTCCCCGCTCATTTTTTTCGCGATCGCTATCAATACCATGACATCATACTGCACCAGTGACCTGAACCACTTCCTCAGTACGACACGACCATAAATCAGCCCTCATTATCAAGCTTTAATAACGCAGTAAACTTTATACTTCAGTATGATGGTATACGAGTTTTCTTACACGGTTATCACATTAAAGGTGGCGTTCGAATAACAACTGCAGCCGGATAGATGTAAAAAATCCTTAAGAGATACCAACACATTCATCATATATTTTTTATTACTATAGCTTTACTATAACATATTTCATTTTACAGTGCATTGGCGCCCTCTAGCTGTAATGCTGTAAAATTATCGCTGAATAAATATCAAATGTCAAATCAAATAATATGGTATAATTCACGCATGATTTGATGTAATTAATAATAAAAAATAATAATAATAAAAGACGTTTATTCAAGAAGTAACAACAACTATCGCCATTTATGATTTGCATTCATTAGTATATCGCTCATACATCATATAACCTAAATTAGATTCACACATTGCAAAATAAATTAAGTCAACTTGATATTTTAATTGTACATATTATACGCGCAATCTAATATATGCACAAGTTCCGGGTTACATAATAATTTACCCTATAACTATTTAATCTAATTTTAATATACTTCAACATTATGACCAAACACAGTGGAATTCATAATAACAAGTATAAATTGTATATTAATACATTTAAAACAGCAATCAATTCATATCGGACATATCGATAAAATTGTATTCGTATACATTAAAATATCTATATGTATACATAATTACATATATATATATTATTCAGTGATACCATCATCATCGCTTGTATCATCCATGGTAACCGCGTGATCATTATCATCGTCATTATCTATTTCAAGCGATGCAACGTGGATCCAGGGTTGCATACGGTCGGCGGCAACGGTAGTTCTTTTCTTCTTTTTCATACCTTCGAATCCTGCTATTGGGGCTACTTTATACCGATCGTTGCCGAGGACTTTCACAACCCTGAATGGACCTTCATATGACGGTAAGAGCTTTTTGCTCTTACCGTCATTCTGAAAAGCTACTTTGGTTATTTTGATTAAATCCCCGTTCTTATATGTTCGCGCAGGTCGTTTGCCCTGATCGTGATATTGCTTTTGGTATTTCTGGGCTTCATCAATTCGAGTTTTTACTTGATCGCGAACTTCAGACAAATCAGATACATCTCGCGTTATATCAGTTATCTCGTTTAAAATAGGGTTAACCTCACTGTTCATTCCTGTCCCAAACATGACCTCTGCTGGGGCCTTGCCTATAGTCTTTTGCACGCTGTTGTTTAAGCCCCATTGAATGCTACCAAGTTTATTATCCCAGTCCTTTTCATCATCCCTGAGGTTCTGTGCGGTCAGCGAATCTAGGATAGTCCTGTTATACCGCTCTATTTGGCCATTGGATCTGGGGCTCGCAACAGCATTTAGTATGTGCTTAATCCCACGATCCAGGCAGAATTTCTTAAATGTGTGAGAGGTAAAACAGGACCCCCGATCACTGATAAGCCTATCAGGGGCTCTGAAGGTATCGAAAATATCCTGCAGCACTCTGATAACATTCTGAGTGTTAGTGTTCCTCACCGGCTTGATAAAGACAAATTTGGTGAAAGAGTCAACGACATTTAGGATATGGGTGTATCCCCTCTTTGACTTAACAAAGGGCCCGAGGTGGTCAATGTGCAACGTGTGGAACGGAGTCGCAATCTTCTCTATTGGATGCAGTAACCCTTCGCGCGAATTTGAAGTCTTTTTGGAATACGCACACTCTATGCACGCTGCTACGTATTTCTTAACGAAGCGCGACATCTTCGCGAACCAATAGTTTCGTTTCATGCGCTCTAGTGTCTTCTCGTAACCTACATGCCCGATGTCGTCGTGGTTTAGCTTGCACAGTTGCCACCTCGCACCCTTTGGTACCACCCATCTCAAGTTGTCCCTATCAGCACCTACCTTTCTGAACAACTTGTTATCTTTAATAATGTAGTTGTCCTTGATATATTCGAGACCCTTAGGTTCAAGATCGCTGCTAACAATATCCCTGATACGACACAACTCTGAATCTCCCAATTGCAGGGTTAACAGCCAATCATCATTGTTTATGGTCATTACCGAGGGGAGTTGATCATGATTCTGAACACTTGTGTCAGCGATTGGGTTTCGCGAAAGCGCGTCCAAATGACCCATTTTGGTGCCTGCTCTATACTCTACACTGCAATCAAACTCTTGAAGAGTTAGCCACCACCTCGCAATTCTGGGTATGAGGTCACGCTTCTCGAAGGTTGAACGCAACGCGCTACAATCGGACACGATTTTCAATGTCTTCCCAAGTAGAAACACCCTAAACTTCTTAAGAGAACACACTACCGCCAATGTTTCAAGCTCATAGGAGTGGAAATTCTTCTCCTCCGGCGTTGTTTGGCGACTATAATAAGCCACCGGATGAAAAGAATCCCCACTCCCTCGTGGACGCTGTAACAGGATTCCTCCAATGCCTAATCGACTTGCGTCAGCGTGAAGCTCTGTTTCCGCGGTTGGGTCATATAGGGCCAGCACAGGCCTGTCAGCCAGCTTGGCCTTTAAGACCTTAAACGATTCCATTTGAGACTCTGTCCATTCCCATGTTTTGTCCTTCTTGAGTAGCTTTGTGAGAGGATAGGCGAGCTGTGCAAATCCTTGGATGAACTTCCTAAAGTAGCTTACTAACCCTAGGAACTGGCGCACGCTGTGAACATTTTCAGGACATGGGAAATCAATAACGCTTTGGATCTTAGAAATTCCTGGACGCATACCTGAAGAACTAATCTCGTAACCTAAATAGTTGATTTGATTGTGTAAGAAGTTACATTTTGAAAGATTCAATTTGAGATTAGCCTGCCGTATGAGTCCAAGAATTTCCTCCAACCGGTCCAAGCATTCAGTAGAGCTTTTGCCGAAGATTAAGACGTCGTCTATGTATACTGTGGCTTTATCAAAGCGTGCCGGTCCTAAAACGTGATTCATCATTCGCTGGAAGACAGCAGGCGCGTTTGCCAGGCCGAACGGCATTCGATTGTATTCATACTGGCCGTCCGGCGTGACAAACGCCGTCAAATGTTTGCTGTCTTCTGCGATCGGCACCTGGTAATATCCGGACATTAGATCGAGCGTTATGAACCACCCCTGACCAGCCAACCTCGCTATCTCATCCTCTATTATAGGCATGGGATAGCGTTCTTTTACGGTTATTGAATTCAACTGCCTATAGTCTACGCAAAGCCGCATACTGCCATCCTTCTTGCGCACCAAAATTATCGGGCTAGCATAGTTGGACACTGATTCCCGGATAACTCCAGACTGCAACATTTCGCCTACCATTTCACGAACTTTTTCGCGCTCGCTAAATGACAGACGATAAGGCCTATAAACCACCGGACGCTGGCTATTTAATTCTATTCTCATTTCTGCGACATTAGTACCACCTAGCCCGGCTAAATCGTACGCGAAGCAATCCTGATATTGACGTAACAATCCCATGAGCCTAGCTTTATCACCATCAGTCACCGCGTCGCCAAGGTTGACTTGATCTTCAACGAACGTTTCGCAATGGGAGTTCTCCGGTTGATTCGATTCTGGTCTGGTTACCACGTCTGCAAGCCTATATACCTTTTCTATCCTTTCAGCTCTGGAGAAAACAAAATCCTTCTCTAGGCGACAAGAATCCGAACATGGTACTACTGTGACAAAAAGACCACCACTCGCGACCTCATATACGCCACCGCATATCATATATTGAGAGTTTGGTTTCCCCACGATTTTGGTATCTAGAACAACTCTACCAGTAAAAACGGACGCTGTCGCTGCCCTAACACTCGCGGGACCAGATAGGTCAGATCGAGCTGAAACTCTAACCCTTTCCAAACACCGGTTATCCTCACCTGTATCGGGATAAGGTACCTCTGTGCCGATATGAAGAAACTGCAGTTTATTTGTGTCTTTATAAACAACTATGTGCGGCTGTTCGGTGTATGACTGGCCTATAAGTAGGGGCCTTTCCAGTAAGTAATCGTCCACGATCCGAAGTGGAACCGTTGCGCTAACGCCATCGATGGAAAGATCTAATGTCACTGCTCCCATAGAATGTATGGCTTTATGACCAAAACCCGTCATTATAGTTGGCGTAGAGTCATGTGCGATGCCCAGACTTTCAAAGTAGGAACGCCTCATCATTGTCACTTCACTACCAAAGTCGACGAAGGCCTCCACATGTACGCCACCTACGTTTACTTCCTTAAAATACTTTTTAGATGGACTGGAGCTTGATATGCGCATCGACTTTGGTACGGTGTCAGCCTTTGTAGACCCCGGATCCTGCTTGGAGCGACAAACGTCTGCTTTATGTCCTATCTTATTGCAGTTAGTGCATTTTATCAAGGGTCTGGTGCACCTTGTAAAAGGGTGCCCCTTCTCTTTGCAGTTGAAGCAGACTAGACCTGAACTACTAATAGGGTTTGTTCGACTACCTTGCCTATCTGTTACAGCACCCGTGTTCCTATCTCGAAAGGGTTGCTGTTGACCAGATAACTCCTTATTGTTACTTAACAAAAACTTAAGGAGTTGATCCGGCTCCTCGCAACGTAATGCCAATGCACTTGACCTTATGGTCCTATCCCCAATGCCGTGGATGATACAGTCGACAGCTTTCTTTCCTACGATATCACATTGATTTAGCAAAGCAATCTTCTCGTAATAATATGTTTCGATTAACTCATTGGATCTACTCTTTCGTCTAAGCATGTCCTCTAAAAGTTGTCCGTAATTTTGTTCACTGGGGAACGCATTCATTAACTTGACTTGCCATTCATCCCAAGTGAAAAGGATCGAATGCTTTCATACCAAGTTTTTGCTAGACCGGTTAGTTTTTGCATGGCAAAGTGCACTGTTGCCTTCTCGTCCCAGCCATAAACCTCGGCACACTGATTGACTTTCTTAATCCATATGTCTACGCGTTGGTTTTTCTCAGACGGATTAAACTCGGGGATAATATTTTTGTGATCTATGCCCTTACTAGTAACAGACGTGCCTTGATTTGATGACTGAGACGGTAGGATGTCATTAATTGATTTAATTATCTGCATGACATCCTTAGACGAAAAAGCCGGACTAAGAGACCTGTTGTTCCGAGGTGCTGCTCGTTCCCTTGATGCACTCGTGGCAGGCTGCCTGCTGCGGCTGCGACTGCGTCTCTGGCTACGTTCACTTACTTCGTGAGACCCGCGGCGCTGACTCCGTCGTCGGTGATCGGCGTCGCGTGCTCGCTGTAGCTCCTCTTCCAGCACATGTAACCGCTCCTGTTGTTGCCTCAATGCATCTTCTCGTTCTCGCAGTCGGCGGCTGTGGCTGCGGCTCCGGCTCCGACGGCGAGAGCCTGCGCTCGTCCGCGCGCGGCTGCTTCTGCGCCTGGTATGCTCTCGCTCTCGCGTTGGAGTCCTTAGACTTCGTCGATGCTCTCTATCTCCCTCCTTCATCTGAAACTCATCGTGATATTTAAAGAGTTAATAACGTTGCAAACCCCGGATTACTTTTGACTACATTTCGACTCTATTTTTGACTCTACATCTCGACATTACATATTGACACTACATATTGACACTACATATTGACACTACATATTGACACTACATATTGACACTACATATTGACACTACATATTGACACTACATATTGACTCTACATATTGACTCTACATATTGACTCTACATATTGACTACATATTGACTCTACATATTGACTCTACATATTGACTCTACATATTGACTCTACATATTGACTCTACATATTGACTCTACATGTTGACTCTACATATTGACTCTACATATTGACTCTACATATTGACTCTACATATTGACTCTACATATTGACTCTACATATTGACTCTACATATTGACTACATATTGATGTACATACATATGTATTCCGAATATGTAGTGCAATCCAAATTTATAGCATTGTTAAGGTTTCCATTTAGCCCAAAGTTTCAAAATAAGGAAATGAAACGGGTACCTCTCGAGTCAACAATTAATCAAATGGATATCCATTTGTACATTTATTACCAATTTATATATTTTTAAATAGTAATTTAAATGAGAAGAGAAAAAAAATGGAAACCAAGCACATAATAAGTAATATCATTAAAAATAAAAAATAAAATGTAGGTACATATATATAAGCAACATGTCGGTAGGCGTGTACTTACAAAAGTCCCGTCGTAATCCCACTGGCTGAGATGTAATAACACTAAATAAATAAAGCACACATTGATAATTGTATAATGTTTATTTTGAGATAGGTACACTTACAGTAGTAGGTACAGCAGCATCCAATCTTATAAGGCTCCAACCAAACTTATTGTGGGCTCACACCCGTAATCAAAACTTATATGGGCTCACACCCGTAATCAAAACTTATACGGGCTCACACCCGTAATCAAAACTTATACGGGCTCACACCCGGACAAAACTTATAATGGGCTCACACCCGATCAAACTTATATAATAAGGGCTCAAATGGCCACTCGGCCTACCAAACTTATTTACCGCGCACGTCCGTACGACTCAACCGCTAGAACCAGAATGGCCGCCTTGGCCGCCGCATGGCGGACGGACACCTCCCTTTACCTTGAGAACCCCGCATAGTTGTCAGAATGGTCGATACACTTACTCTTTAATTTCTCATTTTACGTAAAGTTGCATTTATTAATTCAAAATAAGGTGTTAAATAACGAAAATGACTATTATAATTTTAAAAACCTTACACTAGGCTGTCTAACAATATAATACTTACTCCTAAAAATGTAATACCCTTCTACTATGTAATAAGCTGCATTTTTGATACCTAAATAAATCATTTTTCATTTATATTTTCCATTTTATTTCTCGTTACACGTGTCGCCAGCAACGTCTGCAACGCGCGACGCGAAGTCTTGCGATATCGCCAGTGCCACACACATAATGGTAAAACTTATAACTCTCCTCGTTTTGCGTCGGGGGTTAATAAACAACCACAAGCAAAATGGAGTTATAGGTACTTAAGTTTTTACGTATCAGCCTGACTTCTACCAAGTCCCCGCTCATTTTTTTCGCGATCGCTATCAATACCATGACATCATACTGCACCAGTGACCTGAACCACTTCCTCAGTACGACACGACCATAAATCAGCCCTCATTATCAAGCTTTAATAACGCAGTAAACTTTATACTTCAGTATGATGGTATACGAGTTTTCTTACACGGTTATCACATTAAAGGTGGCGTTCGAATAACAACTGCAGCCGGATAGATGTAAAAAATCCTTAAGAGATACCAACACATTCATCATATATTTTTTATTACTATAGCTTTACTATAACATATTTCATTTTACAGTGCATTGGCGCCCTCTAGCTGTAATGCTGTAAAATTATCGCTGAATAAATATCAAATGTCAAATCAAATAATATGGTATAATTCACGCATGATTTGATGACGATAAGGAAACTGATGAATTGGTTCTGAAAATGAAATTTACATTTACTGTGATGGCCTAATATAAAACAAACACAACCCGTGCAATCACCTTTTTAAACTGACTTTCTTAAGTCCAAGATTTTTGTTCTTAAACTTTACAAAGGTACGTGAGTGCACACAATGTACACACATATTAAATATAGGAGAGAAGTTAAAAAGAGGCCACGTATGTCACGTTACTTGGTTAATTAAATGTTGATGGTATCGCATATTGGTTTGGGGGTACTTTCGAATTTTGACCAGCCTCGGCGCGAGGTCTCGGCAGCATTGGAAGTTTTCTGGGCCTCAGTTCGACACCGTCAACGTCATACACAGTCCAGTTATACACCGTGTTTTTATTGAATTCCGTTAACTTCGGGGTATGGTTAAGTACGTTTAAGAAAACTAAATGGCACAGTTAATTTAAAAAAAAAAAATTTTTTTTGCTTTTTTTTTCAGAAAAAATAATATTAAAAAGTAATTAAATGTAGCATATAGCGTTGTTGTAACACGGGCATTACATTTAACTAAACCAAACAATTGAAATCTGTGACATATCAATGTCAATTCGAACATCGATCGACCGAGATTTTACTTAAGTTTAGTAGCAAATGTATGAACTCATTCTAAACACTAATCAATATGTAAACCGGCCTTAAGGCAAGTGTACAAGCTTGTAGAGGCCTTATAGAAAAAAAATAAAATATTGATTATCTTCGAAATGGAGTTAATTAGAATATCGGTGTCTTTGGGAAAGTTACTTGATTTAAGCTCAGGTATGCACCCTTGAAATTAACGGAAATCAAAAAAAACACGGTGTATACTTACGTCGACTAACTAGAATAATTATAGAAGTGTGACTAGAGCTCAAAATTAAGCTCACGGGAATTGTGCTGCGACGTACTGAGTGCTATCTGTTTTTGTCTGCTGGTATTAAATATGCTCTCTGCTTTACCGATCGAGTCAGCAAGTGCATACCGTTGTTAGAATAGCCACAAATGGATTCGGATTCGGCCTGATGGTAAAGGGGCCCACATATTACCAGTTCGCCGGACGATATCAGCCTGTCAGTCCAACGCAAAATTTGACAGTTCCGAACAACTGACAGGCTGATATCGTCCGGTGAACTGGTAATCTGTGGGCCCCTTAAGCGGCACTTCCGCGTCACGTGGCATTGCGCGTTGCCGAACCTTTAGAAACCTGCATAGTCCTACTTTGGGAAAGCCCATGATGTCCCGTGAAAAGTGTAGTATTAAGTATTAAGGTCACTAAATTTCTCCAGCACGTACCAAACCAACATTTTAATACGTTTTGGTTTGTTTGCTACCATCTATTATTGTATCCAAACATTTTCATTAAGCACCCTTACACGGCGCAAATTACCTAACATAATATATTTACCTTCGTCCAATAAACAGAACGAACAATTCGTAGTCCACAAATTGAATTTCCCAAAAACAGCTACACGCGAACGTGCGTAAAAGCATAATTCGCTAGTTACTTTTCAAACTACGTATCTTACCTTTTTTTATACTATCAATTAAGAACTTACAAATGTACACAATAGAGTTTATTTTACAAAATAACATCTAATGAAGATACAAGATTTGTTAAGAGATTGGTCGAGTTTCGTAAGAAGTTTTTGTAGGTACTCGTGTAATTTATTACGTGATCCTATTTTCTAACAGATTGTCTAAGCTTATTAAATTTCGTTTTTTGTACAATTACGCTTGTCGCCTGAGGTTGTTCAATTTAAGTGTGCGAAGCTTGACTTGAAACTATAAACACCAATCGTGTCTTTGAAATCTGGTTTTGTTCCGAAGAAACCCCACTGATAATGCTGATAGTACACTTAAAAAAAAAATTAGACGAACTCATTGAGTAAAAAAAATTAGTAAGTAATAAAGAATAAAGCAACAAATTTTGCCCAATATCATAAAACCGATTTTTTGACAGGTATATAACACATAGTTCAGTTCACATGTAAATTTTTTTGTGTGAGTAGTTAGTGACGAAATACCATGTTACTGTTATGCAAACGTTTCTTTCGACGTAATTATGTTAAACCGATGGCCAGACACGAAGCCCCAATTACTCCAGACAGTGGATCTGTGTCAAACATGAAGCAGCGACCCACAGGGGCGCGACATTCTACAGACCTGACTCAAAAAGACCCTAAATCACTTTGTGACTGCTGGAGATAGGACCTTTTGGGTTAACAGGGTAGTATTAATGTCTGTCGCATTAGCGCACGCGCTGCTGCTGTTTCCAGCGCTGATCGAGAGCAGGCGAGTGTTCGCCTCAAATGAAGCCACCCTAAACAACTTACAACTAGTGTCCGACCCGAGTCTCGGTTTCGGAATAGCTTAGCTTTCGGTCGCGCTGAAATTGTATCTTCAGTAGTGTGCGAGAGAAGTTTCGATTTCGGTTTCAGCATTAAAATCATGTTTCGGGCGAAGGATCGGTTTCAGCCGAAACTAGCGCAAAACTGATTTTTCAGTTTCGGTTTTGGCAAAAAGCGTATCTTATTACAAGACTGTTTTACTATAATTATGATATTTAATATTTATCATCCATCATCTAACCTTTTTTTTTTATTGACGGAGTGGTAAAATGCGTTACGCATTCCCCCGGCCTGGGGAGCCATGGGGGATATGTGGGTCTCCCTCCTGCAGCCGCCCTCTCCTGTTGAGAGGGGGAGAGGAGGTATACCCACTAAAAACCACTCCGGCGTCACCCTTCTTACCGTATTCAAAGGAGCCATGGGATGCCTGGGATTCTACCATGACTATCCATCATCTAACCTAACCTAACCTTTGAGGTACCTATTTAGAAATATCCATATTTGTAAGAAAACCATTAGTAGACCAAACATACGTGGTGGAAGATCCTACCATACGGGCTTCCGTGAGGCGAACGCTCGGTTGACAATGGGAATAACAGGCCAGCTCCTGCGCAACGAAACAATAACCGCATTGTGTACATATTGGAGTCGTGCGAATGTGATACGGCATTTTTTATCTGTCGAATATGTGGGCACGTATTATAATTTACAAATTACAATAACAATTGGCGAATCAGCTATAAAATTGCTACAGCTAGAGTGCTCGACTCTGTTGACATGCTTAAGAAAAATCTTTTAATAATCCAGATTTGAATTAAGTCTGATTGGTTAGGGTAGCGCTACAAAAGGTTCTGCCTGTTCATCTCATGAAAATCTGGCAAAATGTTAACGTAAGATTTAAGGTTCACTAAAATCCGAATCTTTCAATCGCTCCTTTCCTTGCGAGTAACTGACTCGGTAGGTATCCCAATAGGTAGCGGGCTCAAGTCCCTCTTTACACATTTTTTTACATATCCCATGTTGTAATAATAGTCAATCGTTTTAGTCATTTAGTTTGCAAAATGTAAGAAAACTATCCTATTGTACAACAACATTCGAAAGCCAAATCTTCCATCTGAGCGCAGTCATTCTCACTTCATCGCCAGCGGTCCGCGGCCGTTTGTCACGACCGTTATCTCGTGATTTATCCCCGCCCGACGATCGGTAAAGGATTTGTCGAGACGCGAGATGACTAGCCTAGCCGCGATATATGCACTGTTGTTATTTATCGACTCTCTTATCGATAAAAGAGCGTGATGTTGATTTTTGACATTGGAAATGTCTTTTCGTTCGCTCCAGTATACGGTCCGATTTCACGAAAAAGTGCGATCCCCTTATATCTCGGAAAGTTGTGAATCAATCAATCAAAATCAAAATCAAAAATATACTTTATTCATGTAGGCCTAGCAACAAGCTCTTATGAATCGTAATTAATCTTAATCTAATTATCAGAGCAATTTATTGATGTTAATATTATTCCATAATAAAATTGGATTATTATACATATCAAATTTAACACTAAGAATTTCACAAAAGGATCGTCAAACATTAAAAAGATTGTATAAAAAAATACTAGTCTAGAATTTCTAGAATAAAATCTAAATGTCAAAAAAAAAGCATAAGTAACAAAAGAAGTAGATAGTATTACATCGGAATATCCATTTCCTCATCAATAATCAAATGTACCTAATAAATAAATAATCATTTCGAATAACAATTAATCCCACGTTGTAATATCATTCATGTAGTCTTGTGTGGTATAATAAGCTTTAGAAATAAGTTTACGCTTTACATAATTCTTAAATTTATTAATAGATAATTCAGTAATATGGTTTGGAAGTTTATTATAAAATCTTACACAATTACCCATGAATGATTTTTTAATTTTATGGAGCCGAGTGAAGGGCACTGCGAGCTTATGTTTATTTCTAGTATTAATATTATGAATTTCACAATTTTTCCTAAAATTTACAATATTTTTATGTACATACAGAATATTCTCATAAATGTATTGACAGTGCACTGTCATTATGTCAATTTCCTTAAATTTATCTCTAAGTGAGTCTCTATGGTTCATTTTGTATATTGCTCGAATAGCCCTCTTCTGCAGAACAAAAATGGTATTTATCTCTGAAGCACCGCCCCACAGTAAAATACCATATGCCATAATGCTATGGAAGTAACTAAAATATACTAATCGAAATGAAGATATGATATTCAAAAGTAGGCTCAAATGACGCATAATCACGAGAGCTGTAAGGTGCAAAAATAATTATTCGAGAAAGTCAAAAACAAAAAAGTTATGGTCGAAATAGTGAAAATAAAATTCAATTTTTTCCGAATTTTTGATTTTGGTGCTCGATAATTTGGAAACGAAGAATGATATCAAAAATTTGAGAAAAACGGCTCTGGACAATTTAGTCAGCTACAATTTGAGCCTAAAACAAAGACGATCGGGTTAAGGGTTTGCCCTGTAGCCTAACCTTAAAATAGTCAAAAAGTCAGAACGACATTTTTCACAGGACATTTAAGAGAGGGAGAGGGAGAGGGAGAGGGAGAGGGAGAGGGAGAGGGAGAGGGAGAGGGAGAGGGAGAGGGAGAGGGAGAGGGAGAGGGAGAGGGAGAGGGAGAGGGAGAGGGAGAGGGAGAGGGAGAGGGAGAGGGAGAGGGAGAGGGAGAGGGAGAGGGAGAGGGAGAGGGAGAGGGAGAGGGAGAGGGAGAGGGAGAGGGAGAGGGAGAGGGAGAGGGAGAGGGAGAGGGAGAGGGAGAGGGAGAGGGAGAGGGAGAGGGAGAGGGAGAGGGAGAGGGAGAGGGAGAGGGAGAGGGAGAGGGAGAGGGAGAGGGAGAGGGAGAGGGAGAGGGAGAGGGAGAGGGAGAGGGAGAGGGAGAGGGAGAGGGAGAGGGAGAGGGAGAGGGAGAGGGAGAGGGAGAGGGAGAGGGAGAGGGAGAGGGAGAGGGAGAGGGAGAGGGAGAGGGAGAGGGAGAGGGAGAGGGAGAGGGAGAGGGAGAGGGAGAGGGAGAGGGAGAGGGAGAGGGAGAGGGAGAGGGAGAGGGAGAGGGAGAGGGAGAGGGAGAGGGAGAGGGAGAGGGAGAGGGAGAGGGAGAGGGAGAGGGAGAGGGAGAGGGAGAGGGAGAAACACAAAATAAAAACTTATACAGAGAAACATAAAAAAGAAAAAGTGCCACGAAATGGTCTCACCTCAGCATGTTGCTGGCGGCTGCTAGCAGATAGCTGATGCTGAACCCTGGCAGTACCTAGTGGAGCTCGGGTTTAATACAACATAAGCACACGCTGTTTTGGTCATCGGACTCGTCTCGATGAGCACTTAGGAGAGTAGTACCCAAGATAGAGCTGATGCTGAACCCTGGCTGTACCTAAAGGAACTCAGGTTTGTTGCAACATAGGCACACGCTGTTTTGGTCATCCGACTCGTCTTGATGAGCACTTAGGACAGTAGTACCCAAGATCAAGATAGAGCTGATGCTGAACCCTGGTTGTACCTAGCGGAACTCAGGTTTGGTGCAACATAGGCACACGCTGTTTTGGACACCCGATTCGTCATGATGAGCACATGGTAGAGCATTACCCAAGATAGCTGATGCTGAACCCTGGTAGTACCTATTGGAACTCAGGTTTGGTGCAACATAGACAAACGCTGTTATGGTCATCTCTCGTCGCGTTAAACTGCTGTCAAGAAAATTTCATATCTTGCAGCAAATGGGCCGCTGCCGATCACCACTTCTCGAGTTGACTACGGATTTGCCGTGTAATAATTTTCTTGTACTTTGAACATTACTATATCCTTCTTATTAATCGAAAAATGAAATATGTACCTATACTTATGCGCCACGGCGACAATTATTAAAACTTGGATACGCGTGTGGAAATTTTGCAATTTGTTTGTTCACAAGCGTTATGTCCAGGATACTTGTGTTAGTCTAAGAATTAAATAATTATCATTCAACGTTGTAGTTTTATTTTGTAACTTTTTCCTTATCCAGACTTTCTCGTCGCTCAGCGACAATATTTTTTCGAATTCCGTAGATTCATTTCCAATGTGCTCGATAGTCGTGTGATGCACGAAATCTGTGAATTTTTTTCTGAGCGAAATGTTGATTCTACAATTTGCTAGATAAGATACATCGTATAGTTTCTCGAATAATTAATAAATTATACACTCCAGACTAATGCAACCAGTAGGGCTAAGATGGTCGGCTCTTTAAATTTGTCCCCATGCCTGTCACGTTCTAACAAATATGTACCTAAGTGCGAAAGTGACGCATGGTAAGACAGGTGATAAAAATGCGACCATGATACCGCTGCAGGTATTAGTGTGTTTTCTTTTCCCAGTCAAAAACAAGATTGTTCGTTATGTTATAACAGAAACAGCACGTTTATATTTTACAAATTACTTTAAACGTAAGATCATTTTACGGTTAAACAGAATGTAAGTACTTATATCTACGAAAGTAAAACTCTTATTAGAAAATTCTTTAGAAAAAACAGGCCATGTACGTTGTTGGAACACTTAAGTATTTATCCAGCCTTCACCATTCCACTAATCAGACAGTTTATTATACCCCACTATCTGCAAAACATGGATTCTTCGAATCCACCTTTCCCTTTAAATAAAGCTTGTATCTAAGATGCATCTATACAAAACGACAATGAAATAGTTCCAACGAAAGTACACCAAGAATTTAAATGCGCTGACTGTCGACTGGTTCTAGTAGAATAAAATCGTTTGGTCTTATTTCAAGTTTTATTATTTTTTAACAAAACCTGGTACTGCATGCGATATTCATTTGTTGGCAATAAGATTACATGCACGCACAAGAGTACGCATACAAATGTAATTGATGGGTCCTTAAATACATATGATGAATAAAATTGTAATGTTATTAATTTCTTAGAGAATTATAATTTTCTCGGTAAAATACTGATGTGTTCGTTTTTGTTACAGGTACGATCCAGTTTGTTTTGCAATTATTTTATTGATGGTAAGCGGATAATCCTAATTATAAGTAATAACTAACTATAATACTCCTTAAACTATGCACTTAAATATAATTATGGTAAGCCAACCGAGTTATAAAAAATCGAATCGACATTTATGAGTAGGATTAGGTACTTTTTTTTACCGATATGGTAAAACTGGAATATTCAGATACTCTATTTTAAGACAACTACTTTTTAAAAATTTCCGAATATCCTATAATCCATATAGGTATGTACAGTTTTTGAAAGTTGTCCTAATCTTGCTTTATATTGATTGGTGCATCCCGAAAAGCTCGCCATGCAATGGTGTACCGATATGGTGTTTGAAATCGACCTTTTTCGTCCACTTTATGGAAGACAATCGTTGTATAAAATAATTTAATATTTTCAAAAATCTTTTATCAACTTTATCTTAATCACATTCCGTTATTTTTTATAGTCATAAGCGCTAGAAAGATAAAGTTCGGGATATTAGGGTTTCAAATACCTTGAATTTTTCATAGGATTAGACACGTACAGTCAGCAGCAATATTTGCTAAGCGGGCGAGGTGTTCAAAATTATCTTACCGAAAAAAATAATATTGTTAAGAGAATAAGAGCGCGTCAAGGTAATTTTGAACACCTCGCCCGCTTAGCAACTTCTGCTACTGACCTGTACGTATGCAGGTACAATTTGTTTGTAGACACCTACGTAACAACGACGTTACACTTGGCAGTGTTGTGCGCTTGACGGCTTAGGAATCTTACAATTCTCATTCCCCTCCAACCTTATCCGGGATCAAAGTTGTCTGAGACCCCTCTTTCCGTGGCTCTACGTCTAGACGAAGATTTTTGCACTTACATCGGGTACCATATTAAAAAAAAATACCATAATAAACTACATTTTAAAAATAAAAGCAATTTTTTTTAGATAACTGCAAAGCAGCTGCATAGCTAGACTGATCGAGATAAAATGCAGACACCCGACATTTTTAATTTAACGCCTTTGTCACATCTGCTTTGGAGGACCTTTTTATAGAATGCAAGTACTTGACCGCTGCGCTGCATTATAAAGCATCTTTTGTTTAGATTCGGTTTACCTAAGTCATGCATTTTTTTTATCGCTAAACTTTTGTTATAGGTACTTACTTGTGTGTGTAATTTCATTGGGATTAATTAACAAGTGTAGTGAGAGCTCTGTAATTATAATGTAGTTTGTAGAAATGTATAAAGTACATAGTTGGTTTTCCATGTTTGAAATAAAATAATTAAAATACTTAAATAAGATTTTCGGATTTCCCAGAAAACCAAGAATGCCTCCTATCCTCAGCCACCAAAGAGACACATTTCAGATTCCTTGACAGAAATTAGTATGTAACATTCACATTTATTTTATATTCTTTATCACAAAAAAGTTCCGAGATAAAATCGAAATTAAAGGGCAGATACCTACAGCATAAAACAACGTTCGCACTGTGTCCTGCTCGGTCAGTCGATCTCGAAAATTTGCTTACACATTTGCACCCTTTCCCATTGTAATAAGGTTAAAACGTGTACATATCTTTGACGTGGAGTTAACCACATCCATTTACTTGACCCATTGTTGCCAATGTAACGAGAGAAAAAAGGTTTTCGTTGTTCGACGTGTATGCGCTTGCACAATGACCATAAACAAAACACTTTGGTATTCCGATTCGCTCCAATTTTGAATATCGAACGACCGGTTTGCGTGTTTCGCGCCATTTATATCGATCTTTTTCGATGAGATTCGTTGGCTGTTACTACGAACTGCAATTTTTTGTACATCCCACAGGGAAAATGCTTGAATAAATTGAATAAACTCCAGAGATAGACATGTGAGGTGCCGTTAAATACTTATAGGATTTAGCTGAGAAAATGATATATCGGAGTACTTTTTTTTTAAATTCAGGTTTACATTCAATAATTACCTAACCTTTATTATTTTCTATTATATTTACTCAACAAACCCATGCTTATTTATTATTCCACGTTTCTACTTCCAACTCATTAAATGCTTCAGGCACTTTATTGGACAAGTCACTCAGCGCTGTGATTACAGGTTTAATGTACGATAATTAAATTGCATTATCCAATCAAATATATAGACATTTAACTTCGTTATCTCTGATCTAACGTCTGCGGGAGCACTTATTAGGACTTCCGTGTAACGTTCAATGGATCGGTATTGAAATAAGTCGTGCAAGTTGCCACGGTGGCCAAAAAATATTATTTGGGGCTTTGGAAATTGTTTCACTTTGTTTTAATATGTATATTTCTAGTATTGATGTAAATTTACCTATGATACTGTATTGTTTTCATGCAATAAGTTTATAATGCGGATTGCGTTTTTTAGATAAATACCTATTTATCCGCTCAAGAAGTCAACAAAAGAAAGCAACGATTGTTTAGAATATTTCATTTTCAAATATTACTATATGTATATGAATTAAGCAAGGTAGACTGAGGTGAGTTAAAACAGAGGTAAGTTGAAACAACGTAAATTTTTCAGTATTTATAATCGTCTTGAGGCAAGCTTACATAATTAAGGGACCAGCGGACGGTGGGTCCAGACTAAACATATTTATTTCCAGCTCGATAACAGTTGTCTCAAAATTGACGTTGTTTCAACCTACCTCTGTTTTAACTCACCTCGGTCTCCACTACTGCCAAACAAGATATATTATGTTTTCCAATCATTTCTATAAAAAAAAATGCCTCTATTTTTTCGGGTTTCAAAATATTCATACCTCTAACCTAACAATGTGCATACATTTCATTGCTTTCTTAAGTTTAATATAAGTAACACTTCGTCAAAAGTCACCTTTACCTCGCCTTGAAATGTAATATTTTTCTATTTAAAAGAGTGGTTTAATAGAGCAAGGATACAAATTTTAAGGTCTTACAAAACCGCTTTTGTTTTACCAATCGAATCTGCATAGCAAATGCCATCCAATTTTGCATCTACCATGAACTTTTTCACCTGCACCGCTGACCTTTGTGAATAAAAGTATTGCGCCGTGTGATTCTGTACCTACCTGCTATTGTTCTGAAGATAGTCGTATCTATTACATTGTTCTCAGCGGGGGATCGATCAAGTTTTTGCGAAGCATTTGTAGCAAACAACTTTTTACCGATGACAAGATGTTGGCGCCACGGCATACAAGTCACGTATTACCATTGCAAAACAAATAAATACGCAAATAGTAATGGGATTGGTAGAAATTATACTGTTGATTGTATAAGCGTATATTTTTAACAGATATACACTGTTAAAAATTATGTAATTTTACATGCAAAAAAATTACATAATCCTGTAAAATTCCCGAAAAATCTGGGAAATTTACGGAAAAATATGACATTTTACGTAATTCTCGTAAATTTTTACGAGAATTACGTAAAATGACATATTTTTCCGTAAATTTCCCAGATTTTTCGGGAATTTTACAGGATTATGTAATTTTTTTGCATGTAAAATTACATAATTTAATTTAAAATTACATAATTTTTAACAGTGTAAGCTCTTTAGTCCACGATAGCTAAATTCGTTGCTAGATCTGAGAACTCACTTAAGCTGGAATTCAGTAAAAAGTTTTTCTTAAACACTTAATGATGGATGATGATTAAGCGGTGAGAGATTAGTTGATTAGGTTAAAGTGAACAAAAAGTACTTACCTAAGCATTCTGGTATTTGGAATTCAAAGAACAAAATGCATGTATCGGACCAAGTAAAGTAAGGCACATTTACAAACGCTCGTACAATTGTCGTATTTTTTTAACTCAATTAAAGGAACAGGATGCTTGGTCTTCTCTGTTTTCTTCTTTGGTTGAAATGTGTAGCAACAAACTCGCGTGGCATATTTTATTTCTCAGTCAGGAAGCCCTTATTGAAATCGCAAAGTTTGTAAGAACAAAGCGCTGATTAAAATCTACAGCCGTGAGAAACGCTATTAAATTTCCTTGCTAAGGTTGCCGGAGCAAATCGTCAGTCCTAAATAGGAGCCAGTGACATCATGTCCACGCACCTCTAAAGGGCAGTGAAAGCGAATGCAATCAAATTTTATGATGAATTCAATGCGAAAGCCTGCGTTATGGCGCGTGCATTAGAGTAATGTGACAGTAAATTTAATGTCCACGCGCAGATTGCAGTTATTAATGCGTTTACATATTGCATAAATTTTCGCAAACTGTGCATAAAATTGATGTCAAAGTTTCCCTTTGCTATAAATTTCTTCTGCTTGGGCTGGATGATTAGAAACCTACATAATTACCTCCACAATACGTAGAGGTAACGATCACATGCTTATGGATAAAAAATGTGTGTATTCTTCAAGTTTTTTTGTTTGAAAACATGAATGAAAGTGTCTTGTTAAATTGTATGCCATTGAAAATAAGAACAGGTACATAGATAAAGCTTCAATACAGTCAGCGATATGTCTATAAGTAGGTTTTAATGAACGCGTTGGTGAAATGTTATACGATTTGAAATGAAACGTATAAAACTGTATGAGGGAAACATTTACTTTTTATTAGATTGAAAGTAAAGCAAGAAATTGCATACCTCATTTCGCATATGACCAGAAACTTTCTCGTAAACCGTGGTATAATTATCAAAACCATATCAACCGTGCTTCTATATACGGCAGAACCGAAAAGGGCCAGACACGATGCGCGGGTAACTATAAGGACAGCGAAAGTGACTCTCACGCACTCCTCAGTCCACGCTAAATTAGTTTGGAGATCCTTCAGCAGTTTGCGTTATGCTTATTTCTTGTTAATTAGCTTATTGTGCATCTAACGATATAGTTTCTTACTTATCCTTTTATGACATCAAAGTGCATCAAATATCATTTGATTATCGGTCGTTTTTCGATGAAGGTAAACACCGTGAGGGTAAAACACAGCCGCGAAGAAATTCAGAGGTGTATGTAAAGTCCCCAACCCGTTTTGGCCTGTAGCCTAATCCGTGTCGTGCATGAGTGGAGGTCTGATGTGTCTAACAGTGGGATGTATATATATATCTGGTCTGAATTATTATGTTATATTCATTTCCGTAGCTTAAATAAAATGACACTATAATGGTACAATGTCAGTTAGGTAATAATATCTCTGAATAGTCCATCCGACTGCTGAATAACCCCAAAAAAACGTCAACCGTAGCGGCTCCCATGAAACAGCCGATGACCGACAGTTGAATCCTGACTTACCTAATATGAAAGTAATGTATTTTCCATGGGCTCGCATTGTGGCCTCAGTCCGACCACCCACCCGAAATTGACTACGCATAATATTACCATCAGTTATTAAAACACACGCGCGGGACATGAAATAAGATGACTTTTAAAGTGATTTTATTATTTATGCTCAGAACGTTTCCGCGTCTGTCGATTTTACTTCTGGATGATATATGGACGTATTGCAGATAGCTTACTGATTGTTTATTGAATTATCTGCGCTCAAACACAACGTAACAAAAGAGAACGAAGTAATTTATTATGTGTACTGTGAAATAATTTTATTTCCCCTGTTCCGTATTGCGCTGTCGCCTTTCATCTTTTATCTTGAGGAAAAGTCATAAGTCATTTATTCATAAAACCAATTTACACGTTATATATAGAACATATTTACAATATGCCGTGAACAAACAAAAACTCAATTTGAAATAAATCTAACATCACATCATTACATTACATTATTTGTAATAATTTAACACTAAGAGTTACTTGACATCCCTTTTATGAAAATGAAAGGGACATCGAGTCTCTATCATAATATTCGTTCATATAACTGAGTTATTGACGATCACCTAATACATACTAATTCTAGTATTAGGTGATCGTAATTATGGCATCGCATTGGCATCATTGAAGCCAAGGACCACAAGAAAGAAAGTTATGATACGCCGGACACATTACGACGTTATTCATGTGATTTGTTGGCAGTTCGTGTGTCTAGACAGTGTTGTGTAAACTATCGAGAATATGTGTGTTCTTTGTTACTTAAGTGACATCAACACAATAATAGCCGGCGTTTTCGGAAACTATTAAAACTTTCTTCACTGATTCTATTGTAATAGTTCGTCACTAATGGCTATTATGAAATCATCATATTCACATTCAAACAAACGCTTAAAGCGTTTAAGAATCGATTGCAAGTTTATTATAGAAAAGTTTTATTTTTATTTACTTAGATCGTAGTACCTACTAGATGTAGTCACGAATCGTTTCCCTGCGTGTGATCTCCGCTCGAGATGAGTTCTCCGAACCAACAATACTAAATACAGCTGTGGGCAGATTCTGTGAACAACGGCTAAGTAGATGAATAAGTTTTTTTTAGACTAATTTATTTGCGTAGCGTAATAGTACAAAGGAATGGTGTGTTTCCTGTTCGTTTACATAGGAAACGCCTAGTGTGTATGACGAATACTTGCTAAGTAGAAAAATATGAATTGACGAATAACGAATTCTTTGTACCTATGTACATACAACACAAGTTTACATTAAGAAAGAAGACACAACCTCGTACGTAAAAAAGTGACTTTTATAAATTGGACTTCAAAGGTTTCAGGTTCAAGCTTTGGTAGTAAAATAAAATAAATATAAATATTTTACGACATTTTTTACACAAATTGACTGACACGGTAAGCTCAAGAAGGTTTGTGTTGTGGGTACTCAGACAACGATATATTTAATATATAAATACTTAAATACATAGAAACAACCATGACTCAGGAACAAATATCTGTATCATCATACAAATAAATGCCCTTACCAGGATTCGAACCCGAGACCATCGGCTTCATAGGCAGGGTCACTACCCACTAGGCCAGACCGGTCGTCTAACTTTCAGTAATCAACAGACTTTACCATTTTGATTCGAAAAAAAAGCAAAAAGATGATCGATGGTAAATTGGTAATGTTGCTCCTGGGGGACACAATCAAGGGTTAGATAACAAGACCGTGGTCAGAGGTGTTTTTTTAAATACTTTCTGTAAACTTCACTTATTATTTGTATTTCATTACTTTAGTGATAAATTACATTTAATGTCAAGATAATCAACGTCAAGCACACAACATCAAACCATACATCACCATCATACGTCGCCATACGGTTTCGCTTGCGCAACCAGTAGCCAACAATAGTTGAAATAGACACGCAAGTCGTAAACGGCATTTTGTAATAGTTTATTACGGGGTATTAACTAAAGCATGGGTTACTTATGGCGAGCTATAAATAAATTGTCAAAACGGGCGTCTCAAAGTAGCCAAGTGAGTGCCTTTTTAAGAGCATTGCGCATGGTGCTTTATCATTGTCAGGGATCCACACTTGGACTGTCTGATGTCTACTTTTGAAAGCCTCCATTTTATAACGTTTTCTGGAGAAAGTGATTAATATTCCTGGCTGTGTACTACATTTTCGATACAGGGACACAGTCATACAAGTACTACAGTCGAAAAACAATCATCTTGCCTTCGTCATTGTAGTTGCTTTTACTACTTAAGCAGCGTCTCTAATAACTAAAGCGGAATCTAATCCTTTCGCTTAGTAAACTTCAACTGCATTAAAGCAACTTAAACGCTCTATAAGTGACCCGACGGAGCGATAAACAAAAAGATCGGGAGATAAACTTGCTCTATTATTAGTGCGAGAGGTTGAGTAAGGAACGGCCTTAGATTCCACCGTGAAAGCGAAAGGCCGAGGAATGCCAAGAACTCGCATCCTTTTCGGTGGCTATGTCACGACATTGTACGGTCCAATCCACTTGACACTGCCTAATTAAAAATTAGGATTTAATTTTAAAGTAAACAGGTTATGATGGCAGATTATAAGCAAACAGGTTTCCCTAATCTTAGGATTGTGAAAGTACCTTTATGTATTCTCTTTTAACACCAGGGTTACCACATGTGCCTTGTCCAACCTATATAAAAACCTGTAAACTTCTAATCATAATCATTTATTTATTTCTTGAATGCGGTACAATAAAGATGTAAAAAAATATTTTTGAACAGCACATCCTGCCTGAATGATGAGAAATATTGAATGTTACCTATAACTATGACTAGATTCTTATGACCTACCATGCAGCATGCAAAAATAATACAGCCACGATCTTTAAATACTACATTATTATACTATAAAAAGAACCCTTCTTCTTCTTTTCTTTTTCTTCTTCTTTTTCTTTCTTATAAAGAACCCTTTTTGCATGAAGACGCTCGTTGTGGGACCATTTAGGTCCCAAGCTATCAGGATGAACGCCCTTTAATCGTCATCATGAGCCTTTAAGTCCCACTTCTTAACACAGGCCCTAAGGTGGGATTTTTCTTTAATGCTTACGCATATTATAATGTTTTTTTTTCTTTGGTTGTAGTTTGACTCTTATAATTTGAATGTAGGTACATAAACACAACTTGCATGATGCTTTTAAAGATTTTATGCTTGGCTGCTCAAGCATAGGTATCACATATTTTAAAAGTAGCAGTTAAATGCTAATTTTCAAATTTCCTTTTGTTGCACAATATATATTTAAATGAAAAAGTTAGTATTCATTGTAATAACATTTTGATTCCTTATACGTATTATAACATGATGTGTTCTATCGCTTGTTAAATATATCAAATTATTAGTAGTTATTGTGTTATTAGAAGCCGCAATAATTATTTCATTACTAATTGTTACAATATAAACTTTGCCCGACTATAATACCTAATAACCACCCCGGAGGACCAGAAGGCACAAATCAATAGCTACCGAACGGACACAAACAACTATCGCTTTCTTCATGACTTATGACCATCATTTTGTCAGCGGCATCAGTGATTAATACGGTATTGATAACGCTAATAAGCTAAGCGTTTCGCTCAAAGTGGTAGCAATCAATATAACTGGTTTTTGACACAAATATGTATTGAACAGTCGCGGCCTTAAACGTGGGAGCGACATGGTATCAATTTGTCGCACTCGTTTTAATCGGGCGGTAGTGTCATTAACTAATAACTGTTCCGATAAGGCTCGGACTATATGCATCCGGATGTCTTAGACTCGTTGGCCAACTAAAAGCCGTGACTTTAATCCAGCTCGCCATAGGTCCGGTTTGAATCTAGACAATTTTTCTTAAGTGTGTTACTCTCGTTAGACATATCCCATCGCATTAAATAGCACTGGTGCGACAAACATGCAAATTTTCCGAAATTATGTATAGTTTGAGCTTTGTGTTCATCGCGTTTTCTGATTTATATTTTACCAGATAGTGTATTGAATTCGCGCTTTCAAAACTCACCCGGAGGTGCCTGTAATGCTATGGAACTATTCAGTGCGTTGTGACCAACTAAATTCAATTCATGCGTTATTTATTTTATATGTTTCACATATGCTAAAAAATAATAAGGATGGTTTTCAGAGCTTAAAGAGCATGGCCCACCAGTTATAATATATGTATTAAATTGCGGATTTATTGATGCGTGTATTCCGAGCTTCTATGACATTAGAGAGTTGGCATTATTAATCAATTTCTACTAAGAATTACATATATGTTTCTGAATAGAGTGGTAATAAATTGCACATTAATTGAAACATTGACAATTTTTAATGGGAAAATAATTATATCTGCAGGTTCAGACTTTCTACAGTAAATAATTAAAAACTGTGGGCGTGGGCAATAATGTAACTGGTAACTTAGTCAGCGGTTGGGAATAATAATTAATATCTATATAGGTAAGTAATTCGTAATTTTATCTA
Organism: Cydia splendana; assembly: GCF_910591565.1. Lineage (NCBI taxonomy): Eukaryota > Metazoa > Arthropoda > Insecta > Lepidoptera > Tortricidae > Cydia > Cydia splendana. Next base: position 4,804,791 of record NC_085967.1, read on the forward strand.
ATCTGCATTTTATAGAGTATCCTCATATAGGTACTTCACCAGTTAAAGCCTGTTATATAAACATTAATTTAGTACCTATACTTAATGTGTAAATTATTAATGTGAAAATGTCTCCACTGATTCAAAAACTTTTAGCTTCTTTATTACGAATTAAATGTATCGATCGGAAATTTAAAAATCTCGAAAATGGAGCCATTAATTTAAGCAATGACCAAAAAAGAACAGTTTTCGAATTTTATTGCACAAGTCCAAAATCGTACATTAATGAAGTTTTATCAACGTGATCCGATAAAATTTATAAATTGTGATTTTAACACATTATCTTAAAATCCTTTTAGGCGGAATACGGTAGCATATTTGGGCATGATTCTGCCTTGCGGAAAATTTATGTCCTGTTTATTTAAATGACGCCAGTTTGCATACAATCTCGGTGAAAGCTGACCATTGCTTTAATCAGTCGGCTTTTCGTGCGAGCAGCCGATATCTCAATCCGACTGAGTTGTATATTGATTTCCTTGACGCTGTTCTATGAACTTGTATTGTCTGTTGTGCAAGAGTGATGGAGGCAAGTGCGTGCCGGACCGACGCGCGAGGTTGCATAGACGCGATAAGGCAATACATTACTTACATTACAATTTATAAGTATATACCTATTGCTTTTTTCATAGTATGTTTAAAAGTAAATAAACAACTAAGTAAAAATTGGATATGAATAACATACATCAAATTTTATAGATTTTTTTAAAATAGACATCTAAAAAAAAATTTCATATGAATTTCATGTACCTATTCATCAAATTTGATAGAAAAATATTTCTCATAGGTATAAGTGAAATGTAAATTTCTTTTTGAGCAAAAATAAAAATTCGCTAACCCGAAATTGTACAATTGCGAGAATTCCCAACAAAGGATTTCATTAATTTTAAATAGGTAGGTACCTACCTGTGATTTGTTTTAATGTCGCTAATTGATTTTCGTAATTTTATTTGATGGCCGTCCGTTTTGTGCGTTTTAATTTGTCATACTACATATAAATAAATTTAAACCGCAACATACTTTACTGTTAACAACGAGCACAAGACGCATGAATACATTATAAATTAACCTTTAACAATTACACGTTAAATCTTCTCTTTCGATGTAAATACGATGTTCACGAAATGTCGGTAAATTATTCTCTTTTGCGGCGAAATATCATGCTAGTGAATCAGTGGCTGGTGCTCTGGTACCTACCGACTTACTGACAGGACTATTGCTTTTCTTTGTTTTACTCACGGTGGTTACGACTTTTATTAATAATATATGTCAAGAAATTCCCTGATTTTTTTTTTCTACAGCTATATTATACAAAGCAGGAGCCAAATAGTACACACAAGAACTAAAATTGTAGGATTAGGTACGTCTAACTTCACAAAATTATCCACCGCGACCCGAGTTAAGTTAAAAATATAACCGTAGCAAAACAGTAAAAAAAAATCAAATCAAATAATTTATTTTCAGTCAACAAAGGCCTGAAATATAATCTTAAAAACTAAAAATCATTTTGGCGACACGATAGTCTTTTGCTGCGCCACTTGTAACACAACTCTGCCTAGCAAAGCTCGATAGCCAAGCAACCAGGCATATTAAATACATGATGGTAGGTATCCTTAAATACGATCATGTGCGTGATATAATATTTATATTTATTTTAGTTTTTTATTTTATTTATTTGTCATAGACCCGTCAATAAATGTGAGTTAATATATGTGCGTGATACTTCAGGATTGCTTAGTTACCTATACGACGACTGGGTACCCGGAAATATACAGGCGCCGGTCCGAGCGGATGACCAGCACCTTCATTTTGACGTAGCGTGTGCAGGCGAGTCGATCTTTTTAAACTAACCAGCGTAATGAGACATAGAGATACGATTTGTTACGGATTGACAAGGGTAGCAATAATAGACTCAGTGAACTTATTAACTACGTTTATTAAGACTAACTAAAACTAATTAACTACTAACTAAATAACCAAAACTAACTAATAATAATATACGACGCCAGTAGCCTTACTATCACGAGTTTTATACTGTCAAACTGACACTGCAACACCAGAGACGATTTGTTTGAGCCTGCAACTTTCTAGTAACTATTAACGGTCCTTGATTAAATAAGACAACATCCTTTTAAAAACAGTGATTTGTATTTTTATTATTCTGATACATTAATTTTTCTTTAAATATCAACCGTACCGACTGTTGAGTTCAGCTCCGATCGTCTAATGGCCGCCTGCGCACCCTACCGCCATATTTTTTGGTAAAAAAAAAACAGCTACTACCCTTTTAATTTTACAATTGATTTCATGAGTTTTGGGAAGATACTATCGATCAACTTGATTCCAGATCCAGAACCACTGTGAAACCTTTTCACATTTACTACGTCACTGGTATTACATTAACTGATTTAAAAAAAATATTATGACACTCTGAAAACATTCTATGGCCGATCACAAAACTGTTCGATTGTACTTGATAAGCAATTGGAATAGCACCCCAGTGCATCGTGTTTCCTGTTTCCAGCCGATATCGTTGCGTCCGCGCCGTTACAGTAAATATTGCTACCCTTCCGCAACGCAGGGATTTGTATCATGATTTGACCTGTATATTAGAAATATAATAAATAATATGAATATGAATATCTTTACTCAGGCTGTACGGGGTATATGTTGCGCTTAGTAGCATAACAGATTATAGTTTTGATGTCCGAATAAAGTTACGTGTAGATGTAGAGTCAGTGTTATCTTTGCAAAGTGCATTTGATGTGCGATAGATATACACCCAAGTCATATGTATTTGATTTAAACTATGTTGCGCTCTTTATGATTTTGACAATTTATTACAAATCCTTTGCAGTCCATCTGTCGGGTTGTGTGTGAGCAACCTGTATCTCAAACCATAATGTGTTTATAAATATATTTTAGAGTGCCTCTGCTGTAGTCGCTACATAAATTATAATAATTTTAATTAAGTTAAATCAAATAATAATTTCATTTATAGGGACCTATGCAAAATCAAACGTGATTTTAAGTACATTATCTCTATAATGGATAAACCTCTACCTTAGTGTCATATAGAAAATTACTACAGAAAATTACAACATCACAATTAATATGTAAATAATAAACTTGCGACAAGTGTTACTCTGTCTTAAGGAAATAAATTAAAATGTTAAAAAAATCGTGTGTTAACTAGTACGTCACCCTCGAAGTGCAAGTACCTATTACTCCCACTTCGCCTTTTTTTTTCAGTTTTATTTAAAGTTAATGTAAAATTTTCGCTAAAATATATGCGGCTCTACCTTCGATAAAATATATTATATTGCTTGTAAGCAATTGCAATTCAAATGGAGCCCATATTTCTGTTTTCTTACTTAATAGTTGCAATGATATGGCGCTGCGCTCGTAATGTGAACAAGCTAATTTGTAATGTATTTCTGCAAATTACATTCAGTCGGAACGAGGCACACCCCATAATGAAAGTTGTGGAACTGGAGTGCGGGTATTGTCCTGCATTTCATCTCTGTTTGTATTAAGGGGTAGTTCGCCTTTAAGATTATGGGAATAGAAATAATTTATTTAACGAAGGGATAATAAAAAGACTTACAGCAACCTGAGCAATACATATTATGTACTAAGCTGCAAAAATGCATATCTTAAGTCTTTTTACCTGTTGTAATATTTACTCCAATGTTCTCATTTCAATTTAAAATTTATTAAATATGACATACAAAATAGCAATACATTGTTTTATAAGGACGACCGACCGTTTACTAACTAAAAACCGTTCCCTATGAAGCTCGGTTGAAATATTCGACTTTATTTTTGCATTTTTATATTAAGTACACTACACTATTATTTATAAAGTCAGGATCGATTTCCACAACAAAAAATGAACAAAAAAAGTCTACCGTTTTTTTTGTTCTATTTTTTTATAAGAATTTTGATACATCAACACAGTTTCATTCATAACTCATAACTATAAAAAAAAACCGGGCAAGTGCGAGTCGGACTCGCGCACGAAGGGTTCCGTACCATAATGCAAAAAAAAAAACAAAAAAAAAAGCAAAAAAAAAAACGGTCACCCATCCAAATACTGACCACTCCCGACGTTGCTTAACTTTGGTCAAAAATCACGTTTGTTGTATGGGAGCCCCATTTAAATCTTTATTTTATTCTGTTTTTAGTATTTGTTGTTATAGCGGCAACAGAAATACATCATCTGTGAAAATTTCAACTGTCTAGCTATCACGGTTCGTGAGATACAGCCTGGTGACAGACGGACGGACGGACGGACGGACAGCGAAGTCTTAGTAATAGGGTCCCGTTTTACCCTTTGGGTACGGAACCCTAAAAAATCTTTATTTCAGAACATTAAATTCCATACAACATTCAGTACGGATATGATGGTCGTTCTTGTCTACGTGACAGCGTGATAAAACGGTGTCCGTCACTTTATATCCCACGGTGTTAAAAAGTGACAGTTATTTTATCACGTAGATAAAGATGGATAATACGCCGGCAGAACATTATTTAGTTAGTAAACAAGGTACAGTTCGCTATTGCTACATGTTAGTACATTTAAATAAAAACTATGGTTTCAATTTTTTTTATACTACCAACTACAGCACATATCCTACCAAAATCATTACTCACAACTAAACGGCATAATGCGATTAAGTTACCAAGTTCCTTTGGCAATATACGCGAAGCTACCACATAAATATGGCTTAGCTAAAAGACAGGTACCGAGCACTCGATGTGATTTATAGTTAGGGAGGCGAGGTAGCTAAATGGCGTAATTCAACGGCGCCGTCGAGACCTATCAAAATCGAAAGATAAAATAATTTCGAAAAGAAAAGCTCGTATGGCAAAAACCATTTTAGCGGTGGGTTTGGCGTGTACGGTTTTTCAAAAATGTTAAAAAAAAACAGTTACTTGGGCATTCTCGAGCGCGTCAGATATTCATACTACGTATGCCCCGAGTGCCTCTGATAACAACGGTATACTAATCTGCCGGTTTGCGTGGTGGGGGTAGGCATATAAAGTAGTCAAAAATGCAAAAAAAAAAAATTTACTCGAGCGCGTCAGATTTTCGGAAGGGGTGTTAAGTAGGCCCCAAGGAAGCTTCCTTTAAAAAAACTGACGATTTCGGCGTGACGATAAGTTACGATGAATTTTTGAAAATGCAAAAAAAAAAAGTTTTTTTGAAATACTCGAGCGCGTCAGATTTTCATAGGGGAGGTTTATCTCGGTATCCTGAAAGCATATTTTTTTAATCTGACAAAAATGTTGGTGGGTTCTCTTAATCTGACCGAAAAAGGTTTTTTGGTTTCTTTTTTTTCCTTTCTTTCTCCTTGGTAAAACGGGGAATTTAAGAATGACAATAAAATTACCTTTTTTGTTTATTTAAACTTTTTTTTTGTAAAATGTATCGTTCGCGACTTATATGCCGCAACGCGTTCTTAGGAAGACGAAATGGCTCCTCCACACTTCCAGTCATGCGGAAACCGGCAGATTTTGTATTTTTAGTAAGTTTTAGATTATATTCTTCAAAATAAAAAATAAAAAAATCGCGCTCGAGAATGCCGGATTAACGTTTTTTTTTTACAAGTTCGCGACCCTATAACTCGGCGGCGTCAAGGACTTATCGTCAGATTAGTTAAATTTAGTCTTTAAACACTAAAATCAACCCCCAATATCTTAATCTGAGGCGCTCGAGTATTTCAGACTATCCATTTTTTTTTACTAATCTGATCGTCTATCCTAGGCGCGCGTCACTACATATAGAGCTAAATACTTTACAAGGTTGTTCTATTAGGTCTAAGGTATCTCTCATATCTTAAACTGCCACGCTCGAGTATTGCCGAAAATTCCCCTATTCGCCTCCCTAACTATTACTGTGCGCCTGGGTTGAGACCGTTGAGACGATTAGTGACCACTTAAACTGGGAGGTTGGGATTTGATGCAATTTATTTTAATCGGAGATATTGTATCACGTTTGCTCTTATTGATTTAGTTGAGTTATAGTTTCAATTATTCAGTAGTTAACCACATACATTTATTGGAGGGCAACAGACTCGTAGGGAATGCAATACGAATAATACGATAGGCAAAAGATCAAATGGCTATATTTACTACCCGCCATAATTGAAATTCGACAACATATTAGCCAAACTTGAAGCTTTTTATTTTTTTAAGAGTAAGTAATTTAAAAATGATGAAGCTATCGCTAAATAAGTAAATATATAAAGGCCAGTACCTAGTGGTCTTATAATGTAATAGGACACCTTCCACGGGTCGGACCTGGGAGATCTAGCCATTTTAGGTTACATTTTATTCTATAAATGCAAATTGTATAAATGTAAAGTATTTCCTAAAAACATACATATATAGCATATAAGTAACTAATTTACTAAGCGTACGATACCATCTGACACAACTAAGTTGTTACCGACGCAACATAGTACCAAAACGATCTTTACCATGAGTTTATAGCACCACCAGTTCGTCAGAGTAACGCGCAAGCATTAATAACTAAAGCTGTCGAAAGGTTACACTGCCTTGAAATGGGAAAGGTCGTATTTTCATAGGATTATTAATATGTGACATACGACCTTTGAGAGTTAGCAGCGCGAGCGCCGGTCCGCAGTACTATGAGTAACGCCGTTTCCGGGTTACACCGCTTAAAGACCTGTAAACTGTTTTTGTTGCGCAACATATTGCTTTGAAATTCCAATGTTTAAAAAATATCAATTATGTAATTTATTTTATTTTGTACTCGACAGAGTACTGCGTGTTCTTGAACGAGGTAAGAACTTGCGGCTTCAGAGCACAACGGACCTCTATATTTATTATTTTTGTACAATACCTATCTGATACACTCGGTAACTCGGGACAGAGGATATATAAATACTAGTCATTAGCAACATCAACAAAAAAAAAAGATTAATGAAAAAAAAAAATGAAAAATGAAAATCATAATTAAATTAAAAAAATAAAGAAAAGATTAGATAAGAGTTTGCGGATTAGCAAAGTAATATTTTGGTTTTAATTACTAGTTAAAGGTAGTTGTGAACATAGTAAAGTGTAGATTTATAAGATCTTCTGAAATGTATGTAAATTATCCGTAAAAAACATGAATAAAACTCTAAATTCTAATCAAGATAAAAGAATATATTTTTGCCGCGTGACATTGACAACATCATATAAGGACATAGACAAGACAGCGGGAGGATAAATATACCATCTTCACTTTCTGCTATCACATTTCCATTCCTATCAGTATTATTGAGACATAATAGAAACCTCATTGGAAGTTGCTATTAAGCAAGAAGCTCGTCAATATCGTAAAGCACAAGAGAAAGGTGCAAATGTACTTATTCACACGACTAAAATGCGAAATGGCTCATTAAGTACCTTAGGTTTCACTGTCACTTGTCGTAATAATGTTATGTTATGTGCGATCGTGATGCAACTAAAGGGTGACTCGCGTTCTCTCCCAACAGGTAGTAAAGTGCATCGGTTAACTTTCGGGGAGCAACACTGTCCAACCCTGATGTAAAGCGAGTGCACAGTGTTGCTCCACAAAAGTTTACTGCGGTGTGGATGTACCCTTATTCAGCGCTGGGCAGCATTTACTCGTATGCGTTCAAACCAAGAAAAATCAAGACTTGTAAAAGAAACAGTGCTGGGAATAACATCCGTTTCAGTCAAGAACCTAAAGATGGATCCCTAAAAATAAAAAAAATAACTTACTACTCAATTAACTCTATTAATATTATCCAAATTGTTAATTTTATCATTGTTTTATCTTTTTACAGGTACTCGCACTCATAGCTGACACGATACTTTAAAAGTCAGTAAGTAACTTAAGACCACAATTAGTTTTTAGGGTTCCGTAGCCAAATGGCAAAAAACGGAACCCTTATGGATTCGTCATGTCTGTCTGTCTGTCTGTCTGTCCGTGTATGTCACAGCCACTTTTTTCCGAAACTATAAGAACTATACTGTTGAAACTTGGTAAGTAGATGTATTCTGTGAACCGCATTAAAATGTTCACACAAAAATAGAAAAAAATAATCAATATGTTTTGGGGGTTCCCCATACTTAGAAATGAAACTCAAATTTTTTTGTTCATCGAAATCATACTTGTGGGGTATGTATGGATAATTAGGTCTTCAAAAATGATATTGAGGTTTCTAATATCATTTTTTTCTAAACTGAATAGTTTGCGCGAGAGACACTTCCAAAGTGGTAAAATGTGTCCATGTCCACCCCCCCCCTCCCTGTAACTTCTGAAATAAGAGAATGATAAAACTAAAAAATATATATGATGTACATTACCATGCAAACTTCCACCGAAAATTGGTTTGAACGAGATCTAGTAAGTAGTTTTTTTTAATACGTCATAAATCGTAAAACGCAATTTTATTATGTTACTGCCGCTTTTATTGTTTTGCTTTTAAATCGCTTTTCACTCTGTCTCTATTAACTGTGTATAAAAAAACTAAAAAGGTTTTGAATGCAGAGTCCACTCAAAACGAAATTAGTCAAGTTACTGCTGTGTTATTTACTATCTATCAACTATCTATGTAGTCTTTGACTTGAAGGCCTCTAAAGTCTTCATCAGTATTAACATCAAGTTTTCTGTAAACTTATTGTAGCCCAAGGGGCCGATTTTTGAATTTCGACCGCTGATTTCGTTTTTTTCGTTCTATAATATCTCCACTACTATACTAGGCATTTAAATTCTACTAATATAATTGAGTGGTCATTACCACTCGATTCCCAATTTCTATCGCTCGTATTTCAAGAATTAGCTTTTCACCGTTTTCCACCGATTTTCGAGTGACGAAATCGAGCGCTCGAAATTAAAAAGGCCGATTTTTGAGGATCCTGCTGTAGGATGCACAGGAACTCCGCGAAAGTATATCTCGCGCTCAAGATAGACTACTCGTCCCTCTCGAATTCATGAATACACTTAGAAAAAAAAGACGTCTAGTTTAGTAATTAATACAGTTACGTAAGGCTATAAATGTTATACCAACTTGATTGATTTCACCTTAAACTGTTTCAGTAGAAGGTAATTACCGTGAGATTAATATACATATGATTAAAATCATAAATAATACATTAAGCTTGACAGTTGATTATTAATTTAAAAAAAAACTAGTTTCGGTTACCTAAGATAGATAATGTTATTAAGATGCAGTGGTGAAATCTAGATTTGATTTGAATAACCGTATGATATGGGCTACATAAGTACATATTGATCGGCTTATGAGCATAAGCCATATTCTGGTTCCATATCGCAATTCTTGAGTTTAATTAATGTTAATTTTGTTAGTACATATAACAACCACACATAATGTACTCGTAAGTGTTGTATAGGTACCTGTTTAGTTATCGAAAATATTTTGCTTTTAGCTAGGTGCGAAAAGAGTGATAGGTAAAGTACGCCATGGGGAGAATGTATGTTTTTGCGGCAATGCCATCACACTCGTGTAAATAGCCAAATTGCTAATCGCGGATTTTGATACAAAATTCAAGATTATATCCTTTTTTTCGAAGGTTTTTAGAAGAGCTTCGTGTGGTTCTTGTCAAATGTAAAAATATACCTTTCTTAGAATTCATCAAAATGTTATATGTTTTGTTTCATTTTTATAATCTTACTGTTTTGTATTAGTTGAAACTGTTTAATACCTACCCAATTCCTCGCTAATATGGATACCGGATAGTTCACTTCATTTCAGCAACAGATTGAATTTCTAAATGATGTGCAAAACTCATTTGCAAAATGACAAGAGAAATTGCCGCTGCCATTTTGCCTTGCTTTCGCGGGCTGCGCAGTGACATTTAAGTTTGTATCTAGATGAGCCCAGATTATCTCTCCTAGCCATCTGTGCGGTACTGGACTGGCTTTTATCTATTTATTTAATGCTTCCTAATGGCTTTTAGTGGCGTTAAATATAGACAGGATACAAACAAGTTGTACGATTATAGGCTCTAGTGACATTTTTAGTTACGAAACATGACGAAATGGATTGAGGAAAGCATGCTTGATCCCTATATTGGTTGTTACGCTTACCTATAGTAAGATACATGCGCAAAGTTATACAAATAAGGAAGACCTAAGGTAAAAGGATGCATGAAAGATCTGTTGAAACGATAACCAGAAAAATGACAGAAAATGAACACAATAGAGTAAAAGGATTGAAGATCATGAATAAAGAGGAAATATTTCCGCTAATTCCGCCATTATTGTTAATTACCAAAAAAGACTTGCACATTATTTAATTGCAAGATACGAAAAAAATAGTGGAAACATACGATGCGATGATGTTACAAAAATCTGATAAAGTTTCGGATTGCGGTCGTTTAGACCCGTGATTCTCCCTAACAAAATACATTCTAATAAGGAAGAATTATTAGCTAAACAGGTACAAATCGTTTGCATTTTAATCTAAACTTGTAAATAAACAACCAGCTTAGCCTGGCCTCTGTAAACATTATCATTACCATGTCACCGTTGTCCCAGTATGGCCAATGGTCAGTTACGGTCCTACCCCTCCATTAGCAACTTCGTCGCCTAAGTGCTTGGCGCTTCTTAAAACAATTTACATTTAATAGTGTTGTTCATTTGCATATCGAAAGTGGTTTAAGGCGTACTTGTGTTTATCCAAATGTTTACAAACAGTCTGGGGCCCACGCGTTACGTCACTCACGTCACACGTTACGCTCACGAGCCCAGACATATATTTTAATGACGGTGCATGTATCGAATCGTACGTATGTGAACACGTATATGACGTCGATAGGATATTGTAGTGATAGGCTTCATGTCAACCGGATCTCGTATTCCATTTTTTCGCATATCGTTTAAAAATAGTCGGAAAATTGTTAAGATTTTAAAGAAACAAAGAAAACTGCTTTTCATCTAACTTCAGAATGCGGGTACGCGGACACGGTTTCTCAAACGTTTTATTATATACTTTATGTTGATTTACCCGAAAACAATGTACCTAATATGTTTAGATCGCATACTCGTACTTATAATGAAATGTGCACTACGCACAATAACCTTTTTATCGCGAATTGGTGTATCACAGCAAGATAGCCTATACTTAGATATACATATCTATGCTCAAGTGTCCCCGCAGCGCGCCCGCGCAAGCTTTGATGTATCCCGATTTACGATACGACTCGCCGTTTCACGCATCTGACGCACTTCACGTTTCCTTATATCCCAATCTAATTTTAGTATTAATTTGCCCCTCAAATTGAGCTGTAAATTTGTTAGTAGGAAACTATATTTTTCTGAACATTAATGGATTGGATCGAGCTCTTTTATCTGTGGTTAACATGACATGTTTTTGTGATACTCATGTTCTGTGTTGACTGTTAGTAGTTGGATGGAATAGTTTATTCTGTGAATAAGTCATAATTTAAAGCAACGCGAATCGATGTAAAAATAAACAATCCTTTGTAGTTGTGGAAACTTTGAGCCAGAAATAAACGCGGGCCGCGGTACACTGGCAAAACCTGAGATTGTTGATGTGGTTACTTTGAACAGACCCGTTAAATGGAAAAGGCACTATACCTATTTAAAATCTTTTCTAACCAATTCAAAATGCACACTTACTTATACGTGTATTTTTCTGGGTGGTTCAAATAATAAAACAAAGTTTTGCTTTACCTTTGTAAGAAAATCTTATTTTCTGCAGAGCTGGGCTTTATTTTCTGAAACTGTGAAACATTTTTTTTTCTTTATAACTGATCAAGTGTATTTTTTTTCTGGGACGAAAATATATTGATAAGTTTAACAGCAGTCCCCTACACTTCGTTTGTCGAAAAACTCGAAACAACCCGTTGCGTCAAACAGACGTAGAGTTAGACCAAGAAAAGTCTGCAGCGATTTTGATAGCCCACGCAGTGCAAGTGTTATTTATACGTCATAATTTATATAGAAGTTTGACGTTTAAAATCAAAATCTCTGCAGACTTTTCTTGGTCTAACTCTACCAAATTTTGAATAAAATATCATACCGTCGGGTGACAAGCAAAAGTCACTAAGTACTATCAAAAAATTAAAGTAACAATGCACTTTATTACACTTGTAACACGGTTTATTGTCCAATAATTTCAATGGTGTTAGTTAGTGACTTTTACTTGTCACCCGACGATATCTGGATCGGATAATTTGAATACGAGTACAGTAGGTATACATACTTATATATCAAAATGTACCTAATACTACAAGTAGCAAAATGGAATGGTTTAAAAAAAAGAATTTGCAAACTAAATATTCAGATTACTTCAAAAAAAGTCAAAAAAAGTTAGTTGATTACTGGAATGAGAATAGCTAGTGTACCTGCACTTACACGTTTCACGTGTTTTTGGGTAACTGTTACATACAGTAACGGTAAACACATTCCGCTTTACTTTTAGGTACGTCTAAATGAGATCACACTAACCTATACTTATCTATCGAGGTTGAGCTTACGAGTTAGTATGGATAAATATTATGTTCAATGTTTAACTACCATCACTTTGCATGATAGTCGTAATGGTTTAGCAATCAGAACGCTCGAATGTAATGGAAATTATTCATGGCACTTATTTGCAAAATTGAAGCACGATAGTAGGTAACTGGGTTATTGTTCCACGTTTATATTACCTACCTTTTTATTAAATGGGAAATTATGGTTAATATTTGGATAGAACCTTTGAAATAGAAGCCTTTTTGAAAACCTCATTGGATTTAAAGCACCAACATACGGTTATGGCAATATTTTTTTACGTTTGAAATATTTGACAGTTTGGCCTGTGTAATACCAGGCGTGGCTCACTCCGCGATTTTATCGCTTTGCTACAGGTAGCTAATAGAACATCCATTCCACACCAATTTTGGTGGTTATAGCCATAAGCCGCGCGTGGCGCTGTCGCCACCTAGCGGCCATATATGTCCGATCGTAACAGACTACGCGTTTTGTTAGAGAGTGAGTTTTCTGTACCTAGTACTATTATTTATTCTGTGGTAATACTATGTCTATAAAAAGCTCGGTTACATTTATCTTTGCGTGATTGTGATTAGTACAATCGTTTCTTACTGCTAACGATATGTTTTTGCAGCGATAGAGCCGTGAAACTTTCGCGATTCAGCATCACTAATATAATTGCGTTAACCGCAACCCGCCATTATTTTTCCCACAGTTGTCAAAACATGCTTACGGCATTTTATTTTCTATAGCAATGCTCTCTATAATGCTCGATCACAGAATATATAAAAGGCTCGTTATAGAGTCTGTGCGGAAAGAGAAGAGTCCTGGAATGTATAGGGATAGGGCCCAGTTTTCCATCTACAATCTTGTAGTGTCACTGTCTCCTCCTCATCATACTAGCTGTAAGACTTTATTACTGAACAAAGCGTCCCCAACATCTACACCCTGATTCTCTGCGATCTTCGAACCACTATGTTGGTGGCCGTCCCACGCAGTTTCCGCTGGAAAAGCTTGTTTACAATGTAAGTAAAGATAAGTGAATTAATAGATTCATTTCTCTCATTGCGTACGACAGCTGTAAGTGCATATAGCAATATCAATAAAGCAAACAGATTACCTTCATATTAGAACAGCAGTAATGGATGGTAGAAAGCACTCGGGCGGCGATAATCATCGCGCGCGCAGCTCTACGTGTAGACGACGATTGCAAAGTAGTGGGAAATACCTATTTACAAGTGCTGAAAGTGTAAGTTGCATTGTCGAAAATTACAGTAACATTTCAAAGGAAATTAAAGAAAAAATATTTTAGGAAACAGAAAATTTCGATACCCGTAAAAAATATTAAAAATGACCGAAATTTTTCCATGCGCATTGCATACGGTCTATCTACAGACAGAGATTTCCTCGAATTGTTTTCAGTACCTAGCTGGGATTGGTGTCTAATGAAATTGGCAATTAAAATAATTTTAAGCTAATGTATGGTGTTCATACTAAAATTGAACACGTCGTATTCAATTCATATATATTATAAAATGAGCAAAAATTAAACATTTAATCATATTAATAATAATCAATATCTTTTCCATATAATAATTAGGAAATATACCGATAAGAAAAATAATTTGCCTTAAATATATGGGGCACCCGGATCCGAGTTAAGGCGAGCCGATAAATCAGAGGAGTTGTTGTTTTGCATACAATATGTAATTATGAATTCGGTCGAATGCAAAACGCCATCATGGTCAGTGGCCAAATGGGGGATTGCAATTCATTTGTATTCCCAATAACGTAAGTTACACTAACTTTGTTGTACCTACATGCTGTAAACTAAAAAAACCGGCCATCAAGTGCGAGTCGGACTCGCGTTCCAAGGGTTCCGTACATTAAGTCCGACTGACGCTTGACTGCACATTTCTAATAGGTTTTCCTGACATCTATGTAAAGAACTATTTTGTGTATTTTTTTCAACATTTTTGACCCAGTAGAGTCGGAGATAAAGAGGCGGAATGGTAATTTTTTGGCTATTTTCTTAAATAACTTCTAACCTATTTATTTTAAAATTATAAAGAAAATGTATTTGAAATTCTTAAAATGAGCTCTTTCATTTGACATGTAACATGATATAGTTTGGAAAACTTTATTTTTTAATTTTCTCATTTACACCTCAAAATTAGGGCCCCCGTGTTAAAAATTAATTTGTTTACGTTACATGTCCAATTTGGGTCACTAATTTACATATGTGTACAAAATTTCAACTTAATTGGTCCAGTAGTTTCCGAGAAAATAGGCTGTGACAGACGGACAGCCAGACACACGAGTGATCCTATAAGGGTTTTTTCCTTTTGAGGTACACTCTAAAAAAAATTTGGTTGGCCCTATCAATATTTTGATAGTCGTAATCAAGCATCTTGATTCCATACGAGCCTAACAAGGACTTCGACATTTCAAATAAGGTAATTCTGATTGATTTTACTATTACTATGTAACTGAGCCAACTAAGATCTTGTTCAATATATACATGAAAAAGAATTATGCTAACTAATTGACCCTAGTAAGATCAACTAAGCTTGATATTTATTGAATCAACCTACGTTACATAATTATGTCAACAAGTTGATAATAGATGCAAGGTATACAATTGTTAGGATTAATCAATACCTACTTTATTAGTTCAATCACAGATACACTTATTGTTTTAAGTAATCGGCTTTCATTGATTTATATAAGATCGTAATTGTTGTAATTAACTTAACGTCAACTAAGAAGAAACTACTCTTAGTTGGTCTTCATTTTTTAGAGTGTACGGAACCCTAAAAATGGTCCGTATTTCGCAATTAGGCTAGATCAAAAGGTGCCGGTGACAAGCAATAACGTCACTAACGCTGAGTCAGACTATAGTCACCCCCGTGGGCGAACGTTGGTTCAATTAAACTGACGCCCACCGGTGGGCTGAAACGGCAGAATAGGCAGGACCGGCTCGGAGAAAACTAAGCCGTGAAACTCATTGTAGGTAAATAGCTGGCTTTATTAGCCCGAGATATGGGGCAGTTAATGGACGGCTGCTGCTAGATTATTTTGTCAGCTATATAACCTCCAGCCACCCAGAGACCTATAAAAAGTATGGGGCGGAACAGGGTTGTTCTGTGTCTTACTCTTATTATTATACTTCAGGCAATACTTTATTTCCTGGCCTGTGGCCTGCAATTATTACTACCTACAATTATCTGATGCATTTATTGTATCGTTTCATAAGATAATAAAAAGCGACATTATCCTGTACCGACATTAAGACATAAATTACAAAACCATAACATCATAAATCTGACGTGCATGCGAAAGAAAAGTGAAATCATCCTCGATACGTCTTGTTCCGTGGAACAATGGCCCTACTCGCGGCCTAGCAATTTTTCTGTCAGCGCCCGCCAGCGGGCCTTATATAGACTTTGACGCACGTCATTTTTTTCAGCCTGAATATAGATATATCCACCCTCACTTTCGCAAACACGCATCTTACCCACTCAATTCAACGAAAACTGATTACTGAAACAAACGAAATAAAGTTTATATTTATAGTTGCAATGTAAGCGAGATGGGAATTAAAGATGATAAACGTAGGTACAATATTCGAATGACGGATCGGGCTAAAGGCCAGCCCGATTATTTTAATCGAGATATTTATCTCGATCTTTATTGTTTTCGAGTTCCGCGGTACAAAGACATCTTAATCGGTGAGCGGTTTTGGAAGCGCAATATATTATCGTTGATCTACGATTGGTGCAAGTGAAGGAAACAATGATTTTGCATGTAGATGTCGATCGGAAATTATACGCTTTGGGTGGCATTACTGCAGTGTAAAGAAAAACGAGGTGTTGCTTTTTGTTTTGCGCAGAATGTTTACATTTATGGAGCCGTATAAATGTAAACATTCTGCGCAAAACAAAAATGCAGCAATTCATTTTATGGTGTTAAAGATTGCAAGAAAATGTTCGTTTTTATGACTAACAACTTGGTTGATTGAATCGTTTCTTTTACAATGCTCTGACAAAAAAAATACAAAAATCAAACTAGAAGCTTAACAAAAACGCCGGGAATATGAATTGTAATAAGCGCTGTCAGCAAAAAATATTTGTATGTATTTAATGCTCAGTGTCAGAAAAAACATGTTCAGTTTATGTCACCTTTTTAAACCAGTTAGAGAGAAATCTTTGATATTTATATTAAAATAACCTGAATTGTGTTATTATTGCTAATAATAAATATCTTTAAAACGAGTAACGTAACGTCCCAACCGCCTAACTTATGATATCAAATTACTAAATTAGGTGAAATCGTCTGAACGTTCTGTTGAATTACGTATTGGTGGCGTTCGGTCGCTTACGTCATTCCGATTATTCAACGTCAATTACTAAAAAACGTAGTATTGATATAAAATATGAGATGATAATATTCACACTTTCGCTGTGTCGTCGCGGTAATTTCGCGTTCGCGACGAAGCGGCGATATGTAGATTTCCACTACTAATTTGATATGGCGCGTGTGCGCGTGCTTTCACTCTCGAACCGACCGGTCTGAACTTTGAATAACTACGGATGAACTATAATATGCATTGTATGAATGTATTATTATATATTACATCGGCGATCGATGGCCGAACATTTGGATCGAGTCCAATTTCTCAAACAGACTGTTTTGTTGTAATCAAGCAAAATGAAGTCCATGGGAAATGATAGGAATTACCAACATTTTATTTAATATTTAATAAATAGCGAGCTTACGAGGGTGTTTTTTTATAGGTAGAAATAGTTCAGTGGTTTAGTTTATAAAGTACCTACTTACCTAATTTTTTAAAATCAGAATTGCATTCGCCTCTCATAATTACTTAAGCCCAATTTATACGGTTCAAGGACTTGCATGCAATATTCGATACAGTGTACTACAAAGGTACAATGAATTCAGTGGATCGACCAAATACCACAAAAACCGCCGGTATTTGTGGAAGCTACATAGGCATATCTACATGAGACATCATGTGCGATTCAAGTAGAGCTAAAGATAATACATTAAGTACATGACCTTTCGCCTTACGCATCGGACGAATGTATTAGACGAATCGCCCTTAGGATATTCATGACAGAGAGCAGTGTTTTCCATCGGCAGTTTCATGTAACATGGCCAGACAATATAATAATTCGTTTGATATCACTCTTTGACCTTCTCCAATATTAATTATTATTGTGGCAATATACCTTAATGCTGAATATATTTTGTGTATATTCTAGTGGCTAACAAAACTAATACTTACTATCTGCCTAAAGATAAACGGCTACTATACTTTCAACTCGTGTGTGACATTCACGTTGTCTATATGTTGATAAACATATTCGTTGCATGCTCGGGGAAATTCTTCTGAAACGGTATAGTTACCTAACTGTTATCTCATTTGCACATCGGCATTCGCTAAAGACTTCACATGATAATTAGAGAGGTGTTGAAACTTGTAAGGCATATGCTAACAACTTGATGATAATACATAATTGAGTACAAAATCAAGATGTTTCACCAATAGGCGGCCTAGCGCAACTTAGAGTTCAATCTTTGATGGAAATGTTAGGAGTAGTACAGTATTATTTCTGAGTGCTCTTTTCATTTACAATACAATACAATACAATACAAATGCGTTTATTTCATTACTTTTTACATAAGTTCTAACATCTTAAGTATCATAAGTTCTTTTTACATAAGTTAGTAGTTAGTTAAGTTCATTTAAAGTTTATAGAGATATGTTTTTTATAACTAGGTACAGAACTTCTCTCACGTAGAGTCTTAATGACTAGAGTCCAACGCTCACACGGATTAGGAACTTCATATGAATCATATGTTACCCCTACACTTATGTTTTTTTTTTCATCAAAAAGGAAATATCAAATGAGATTATTTTGTAACAAAGATTTCATTAAACACTTACTACAGCTCAATACAGTTCAACTGAGTAAATTTAGAATACAATTACAAATTTCACTATACGGGGTCAAGGGTCAAATGGCCTTGTTAAAAAGAAAGTATACAATTTAGTGAAATTAAATCAAGATGAATGCAATTACAGTAACCCATCTAGTTACAATGATGCGAAGATCATAGCAATTTCGAATGCTTATACCAGTTACAATAATCATTATAGTAATCTGTTCGGCGTTACATAAACGCGTACAAAACGCCGGCTTTGCCACGGTTTGCCGTACTGATATTGTATGACAGATTGTGTGGGTGATCTTTAATCGATACCGTGTAATCGCATTATCATTCGCGAGCTCTTTCAAATTTAAACTTTATGCAATTGGCAGATAGTTGAATATTGATAAGCTGTTGGTGATTTTTAAAAATGTTTGTGCAGTACATTAATCGTGTTGAGTCATATTTTGACAGCCGCGAAGTAAACTGAAGAAATCGAAACGTTTGACAGGCATCTCGCGGTGCCGGAATTGTAAAGAGTATTTCAAGAATATCATGAAAATTCTGTTGCATTATCTGTTTGATTGTATAGTAACCGCTTTTTCGATTTCTGTATTATATTGATTTTAAATATCGTACCGATGTTGGTATCTAGCAGCTTTTAATCCTTTAATCACAACGATACCAAATCTATAAAAATATGTGCTATCTCGTTGATTGTAGCTACATTTGAGAAAATCTTTTAAATGCTGATTATCATAGTTTCGAAAAGTTTTTATCTTACTGACCTGTGGCGAAAGAGCGTTACATACCTAATTGTTCTTTTTGTATTGTTTTGTTTTGACTAAGTATTCTAGAATTGAGGTACGAGTGTTATCCTCTGCTGGAGTCAAACTGGCAACCTCTGAAACCGTAGCGTGATCTAAAAATTTTATTTGACCAACCAGTCACTACAAAATTGATATCAAATTATAAAGTAAATCGTAGACGTATTGTCTACGCCGGGTATCGAACCCGGTAGACACGAGGTATGGCGCAAGCGAGCTGTGTGGGCTGCCGCCGTGTCACGCTTAATTTCGATATAGCCCTAAGGTCAGCCGCGATCGGTCAGAGGGATCTATGACAAGAAACTTGCTGCAGACAAATACATGTCGGGATAAAATAGAGCAATTCACGTTCATACTCGAAAGTGCCTCAATGCGTTGGTTGTTGGTTCTATAAACACATATAAACATCAGACGCTGCAGATTACTCTTGTCAGGCTAGATTGTCATTTTTACACTTTCTCTGTTCATGGCACGTTTTTAAATTCTTTTTTGCTTCGTACATGGGTAATTTTTGCATTTATGTACAGGTATTATTAAAAGTTCAAAATTTTGTTGACACCACGAACTTTTTATATCCACTTTCATTCTATACTTGCTAAACTAAACCATCAAACCAAAAAATACACCTTTCGTAAAACGCTCATCGATTTCCACGGTTATAACCAATAACCATAAATCGAGTTACACAACTGGATTCGTATTAATGTTATCAATTGAGTAGCAATTAAAATCGTGGCGGTGCAAACAAAATTAATGTTTCGACTTTCGAGCCACCCGCGCCGCTAGGAAGGACGCAAAACTCCGTGTTACCTGGAGGTGTTAAAATCGTACTATCGGCGTCAAAAACATGTTTACATTTTAACACCTTATTCCTTTGGAATACAGCCAAACATGTATACATATCTTTAACGTCAACACTAAAAACATTCATACACAGAAGTTTTTGTGTGCCCCAGTTGGAACGCGACTTCGTCCGCTAGTATTTTTCGCTGTAAATCATAAGATTTGAAAGGCGATTGCGTGCTAAAAGTTTTTGCCACGGTTATTGCTTTGCGAAAATATTAACTTAAGTCTTTGGAGCGTGGAGTACGGATGAGATTTATAGTTAGTAATATAAAGAAATTATTTGACCTACATGCGTATTTGGTTGTATCATAGAACGTAGTAAACAGACTTTTCACTTCTCATGCTCAAAAAGTGCACCTTTATGTCGTGCGTAGACGACATAAAATCGCATTTTATGCTCTAGAGCATAAAAGTAAAATTTTCTTCTAAGACTAAGGTAATCGGTCTCAACAGCCAAACAGTTAAAACATATTGCACAATTTTACTGAGCAATAAAATTGTGTAGATGACAAAACTTGTTATATTATTTTATTTTTGCTACAATTTATTAGAAATCCGTATTTTCTGTCATTAAATTTAGTAAATCACATAAAATAGGAGTCGATTATCGTTCAAAAACGCTCCGAAATGTTTGACTTGGCAGAAAACCAAGCGTCTGAAACTCTGATCACATGTTGAAAATATAAAAAAAATAATTAAAAAGTTAGTTGGCGGGAATTGGTTATGTATTATGTTCTTTCGCTTTACGACAATTTCGTGGTGTAAATTGCCGTGAAAATGTGTTTTATTTTCCTCGCAATCGAAGTGAAAAGCAGAGTGTACAACAAGGGCATAAATGTCAATTTTTACCCTCGTCTACTATTTTGGTCTTCGCTTCGCTCAGACCAATAAATTTCCTCGGGTAAAAATGGGTCACTTTATACCCTTGTTGTACAATCTACTATTTAGGTTGGAATAGTAATTCCTTGGGCATCGCGATACATGACCGGGCAGTCGTCAGCTTATCGGCCGGAGCGAGCGATGCCAATTCGAGGAACGTGACGATAACGACGGATCTCGATTGCCGTCCGCATGCGTGGCGTGCCTAACATTGCTCACTGCACATTTGACCCCATTTTAAATGGATTCGCATCTCAGTTTTAAACTTCTATTTTTTTTATACGTCTTAAAGTCATTTAATCATCAAAAATGTAAAATTATAAAAAAAAGAGAATAAGCAACAACAAAAACATGGCGCTAGTGCAGAGTGGAGGTAGACGGGTTAGGTAGGGCTACACCGTCATTGAGACCGAAGTAATGTTGGATGGCTTTGAATTTGTGCCGTGTTCCACGGATACACATACTGGTGGCTCGTATTATCGAAATAATAATTTTGGATCTTAAACTTCTAGCTTTAATATTTTGTGAGATGATCCAAAAACTTTCATTAATGCAAAATACTATAAGAAAGACTAATTGTAAGAAAAACCTAATAATAATATCGTCATATTATGTGATAGGTATACAGGGTGGCCAAAAAATAAGTGCATTCCCGTTGCCAGAGAGGTTTTGGGCTTATACTGAGCAACTTTTACTATGGGACCACCCCGAAAACGCGAAAAAATATTTACCCTCCCATAGAAAATGGACCAGCCAAAATGTATGAAACAGCCAAATGTTTTTTCGCGATTCCGGGGTTGGTCTTATAGTAAAAGTTGTTCAGTATAATCCCAAAACCTCCCTGGCAACGGGAATACAGTTATTTATTGGCCAGCCTGTACAGAAAAAAAGCAAAATATAATTTAAGGAATCATAATGTTTTTTGTGATGAATTTATCAATCATGCAGTTTAGCGCAAATTACTGGCGCAGTTAATTAAATAATCCATTAAAGGTATGCTGCTATTGATCTACGGTATAAGGCACTTCATGCCCCGCTCTCGTCAGTGGGCAACTAACTATATTTGGAAGAGGAATACTATTACGTAAGGCTGGGAGATAGACAGACAGACCAAAAGTGGCAAAAGTATTGACCGTTACGCCATCATCGTACTGGTAAGGTATTACCTTACTTTTGTAAATGGTCACAATATTTATTACGGCAAATAGTTATGCTAATCAACAGAAGCTAACAGGAATATGGAAGAATAAACGCTGCCGAGATTTCCGGGACTTTGCTATTAAGAAATGCTAAATTAATTTTGGCTTTGATGCTGATCTACTAAGGGGTTGTGCACAAATCACGCGAGGTGTTTTCGGCTACTTTTTGACGCCCCCTCCCCCTTGGTGATATTTGGTGAGTTTTTTGGCTACCCCCCTCCCCCCACACAACCTCACGTGTATTTTATGAAATTTTTTCATTCGACCTAATTTTAAGATAAATAGTATTGTTTATAGAAAATCTTATTTATTTTTCTATTTTCGTTAAATAGACTCGCTATACTATTTTGAAGTGCAGAGTGAAGATTTATGTTTAACGAAACCGAGATAATGTATCTACTCATGTGGTAGGCTTTTTTTCTTAGTTTCGTTCACGGTAGAAAAATTCATGTGAGGTTTCCTTATACCCCCCTCCCCCAACGTGATCTACCGTGATTTTTTCGTGACCCCCCCTCCCCCTGTCGAACCTCGCGTGATTTGTGCACAAGCTCTAATGTACTTACAAATTTATTATGTATTTTTTTATTTTAAGGCCTTTTATTGTTTATTGTTATACTACTTGTTTTTAGTAATAAACATATATCCGAGTTTGTTTGTAAAAATATCATTTAAGTAGATGATAAATAAACATGTATTTTTAAGTAAGTAATAAATCAAAAATTGGGAGTGCCAAGGAGCATGACATACACACATAAATATCATACATATGCCACTATAACTTGCAGTCAATTCAATAACAGTATTTATGCGCTCACAATCGTTTAGTTTCATAACCAGGTCAAAAGAAACATGCACAAAGATGCTACAAACCTTCCAGTACCTGCTAATTATTTTAAACTAGGTAATGAGGCTCGTAATAATTTAAATTGTGATAATGATACCCGCAGCCAATCACGTTTGACGTGAACTTTTTCTTTCTCGGGGACTTGAAGAAATCAGAATGAATGACCCTTTGATTTGTTTAGGTCGCGCGATCATGCAAGCCCATTATTAACGGGCCGAGATAAAATTTTAATACGAAATCGCCCTTTTGACATGCAACGTTCCAACAATGCTTTATTATTTTGCAATAGAACCTGTGGATTTCAAAACGATAGCAACTAATTGCAGTGCCGAAACAAATTTGGTTTTTCTCCCTTTACATTCCCTTTTATCTGGCCTCGTATCTTAATAAACTTTGTTCACTATGGTGTAACGTCATTATTTTATTTAGATCGTGAGTCAACCGCTAGATTTCACACATAACGTCTTATTGAACAAATAGTGTAGTAAATAAAGGTAGTGGACCCCGCAGTAATTCCTCAGCCAGAAAAAACTTTACAGTATGATAAAGTATCACTAAATAAAAAGTATTGTATAAATTTCCAAAGAATAATAATAATAGAATTAAAGTAAATACCTAAAGTCTTAAATCGTTAATATCTTTTTACGGAAAAATGCTCCGTTTAAACTTTCTTCACCAGACATATTCATGTACTTAACGTATTGCAACAATATATGAAATATCAAAAAAATATCCCAGCAGAAATACCAGTATTAATAAAATAAATTTTTTTGGCGTGTCTTGGACCGGAAAATTGCTCAGTCTAATTTTTTCACTGGAATGCCATTTTATTGCCGTTTTATACCTACAAAATGAAAATCTAAAAATTTTCCACACTCAGTTTTTAATAGTTCTATAATACATACATTTCGATACGCATTTTTTTTGGATTTTTTTACCCACTGCGCCAAATTATATTCTAAGATCATATAAGAAGAAAAAAATGACAGAGCAATTTTCCGATGAAAATGAGCGTCAAAAAAAGGAAGTATCATAAAAAAATATTCTCATGTTTGACAAAACTTTTAGATTTTTTTCTAGTATCACATACTGATACAAATAACTTATTTTGGACTGAGGAATTACTCGGTTTAATATATAATCAGATTTGTGTTTTTACCTAACTTAGGAGTGTTTTTTTTTGGATATTTATAATGTTAGTCTCGGCTCATACTATACAATAACCAAGCTAAATTTCATCGACTGAGAAATTAATGCATGGGTCTCCATACAACAACTTGCTTCATTTACTACACTAAAAGCTGTGTTTCCCACGCGTGCGTCTGCGTGCGTACCTACTAGATGATCTTGAAAACAAGTGCACTGACTTTATGTACCTGCGTGCAATAACTTGCCTCGGCTTTGGGTTTCACTGGGACAATTGTGCCCTTCGATACAAATACAATTCAT
The DNA here is from genome assembly GCF_910591565.1 of Cydia splendana. Lineage (NCBI taxonomy): Eukaryota > Metazoa > Arthropoda > Insecta > Lepidoptera > Tortricidae > Cydia > Cydia splendana. Next base: position 4,829,322 of record NC_085967.1, read on the forward strand.
AAACGATAAATATTCGAAATATCATTCAAAACCATTTCTCTATAATGTAGGAAATAATTTCCCTAATAAATCTAAGTATATTATTAATAAAGAGGAAGCTAAGTACGGAACTAATCAACGGTACGCCTATTAATCACTGACAAGGAATCATTATTAGAAATTACCGAAAGCGTCACGAACCTTGGTGGAATATGCGAAGGTATAATCTCAGTATTGATTTAATTATAAAACAATTATGGACCTTATTACTCTTTAATTAAGCTTAATTTGTCGTTAGGTACAGCGGCGTATTAAAGAAAGGCGTCTGTAATTAACTGTCCGATCCGCAGCGGACATCATTGTAAATCACTCATTGCGGCCGACAATGGTTTCATCTGTTCATATATAATAAATAATGCAAGCTTTCTACGACTCAGGAGCACAATCCGACGGTACAGTCATTAGTCCGGTATTACACATTCGTCGTGCGACGATTCCTCACTTTCACTGATAAATTCGAGGCCAATTATGCAATTTATTCTAATTCGATGCATTGTTGCGTCAGCGGCGTCTTCCGATGATTTATATTACAACCGGACCCGGCGCGCGCCGAGCGAAAACACCGCGCTGGCGCTAGCTAACGGAATAAAATTCCTCACAACACTGTTCCTGTCATGTTACCGTCTTAGTTACACCCTGCGGGTTATTTTATATCGTTGTCAACCGGGTGCTGTTGGTAATACATTTGCATCCGCGGATCGTGATTCACGCGACCCAGAGGCTCGGGCGAGGATGAAAGTGCCCGATGTCGGGGCCCGGTGTGTGGTCCGAGGCGCTAATTACTTCTCGTGTCCGGTCAGTGTCGCCGAGATCACCCCGCTGATTTGGGCAAAGGGCGGCCACACACGGTATCGCGCGATCGCGCCGCACGCGATTGGGTAACGAGACCAATTAAGGGAAATTGTCGAAAACCGTGAGACTTGATTTATCGACCGAGATGATAGCTCATTGCGGTAATTTGTAACGAGCGGCTACTTAAGACTGATGGATGCCGATTCGAATTACGCTTATCTTAACGTGTAGCGTTCGCGGTGTTTTATGAACACGCGAGTGCGCTAAAAGCATGCATCGTTTGTCGTAATCAATTAAAAACAATAAGAGTTGTGGAGGAGATGGCGGCGCGATGCTGCGCCCGCTGGCATATCACGCGACCCCGAGCGTGCGCGTTCTATCAATACTCGGATATCGCGACTGCAAATTTTACAAAAGCCAATTGTCGCCATATCCGCCAATTAAAATGTATTTGTTTGCAATAAAACAAGCTTAATGGCCCTTTTGCTTTACCTTTATCGGGGCCAATCCCATATGATTTTAATATCATAAAACGGTTTTATTGCTCGTCTGAGTGAGCGTGTCTCGAACAAAAACTTTATAATGGGCACGAGTAGTCCATAAAAAGGCCAATTAAGTATTCTGAATAGTCGGTAGTCTTACGCGCGCAGTATGTTTCGGTGAACTGCTCAATAATTGAGAATGAATTCTTTGCCCATTTAACGTATATACAGAAAGCAATCCATAGTTAAGTTATTATATTGTTATTGGTTAAAAATCCTGTTTCATATAAAGAAGTTTAATTTATGGTAACGGGAATGTAATTTAATTTAAAAGCCCCGAGGAATCTTAGTTCGCAATATATTTGTCTCGGTTACTCGAAAAGGAATGCGTATTGCAAAATATGAGTCCGTAGCTATTCCCGGCATGTGCATATGTTATTGTTTACAAAAAAAATTAAGATCGCGTCCCAAACTTCTTTGCTCTATTGTGATCTGTATTGTAGAAACAGTAGAACTCATTTTGTGTCGTTCATCTTTTACTCATCTTGTCACAAAGGGACCTTGACCATTATAGTTTGCTTTTCGGCCTGCGACATTTTCATCGGCTATCCTCGAAACCCAGGAATTTTGTTGAACAAACTTGACAACTTTTTTTGCCAACTGTTTTAACTTTTAAACATCGAGACCGGGCCGAGGACGCGTCGGTGGACGTAAATCAAAACTGGAAAATATCGGAATGGTTTTAAATAATTTAAATTCATGAACAATACGGCTGCATGTTGCTGGTTGGTTGGTGCCTATTTACATGTGTTTCAAGCTGTCGGGGGATTGAAACAATAGGTCCTGGACGTCTTCGTCACTTGTCTATTTTCCATACCTACTTGAATTATCGACAAGTTTCGTCGTAACCACGGTTGTTCCGTAATGGCGAAAATTTTACTTTCTCATAGTTTTCCAATGGTTTCAGAGATATTTCGTGATATTTTGATATTAATGGTACTTAATATAATATTAAAGTCCGTTACACCGCAAGATGCTAAATTAGGAAAATGGTTATTTGGTTATGTTTATTTTCTAAGGTCGACCAGTATTTATTACATAGCCTCACACGAGATACATTGCAGAGAGTAGGTAACACACGAGATACATTGACTAAATAATTGAATTAAAAAAGAAAACCGCGTGGCACGAATAATGAACGAATTTTGCTGTTATAATTTATGACATGAACATTTTTATACTTCCTTCAAACTGCACACACATAACGGCCAATGAGATAAATAATACGTCATAAAAATTGCATTAAGACTCAGTTAACGAGGATCTCGGTTAATTTCGTGCGAGTGATGAAATTACGAATATTTATGGATGGCTTAACTGTAAGTATGGGTTACTGTTAACTGATGTTGATCAATTTGACGTTTGGGTTCCGTATTCAGTCAATGACACCATGACTCGTCAGCGTCAATCAAAGTCGTCATGGTGATTAAATATTTAATACCTTTAAATTATGTGTATGGTTTTCGTGTCTTTTCAACGATAACTTGTGCAATTAATTATCTTCCATTTTTTCACATAGCTGACCATGTTATTGTTGAACTTGCTCTACAATTTAGTTTTGCTCAAATTGAAAATTGACATTGACATACACGGTGTAACATGAGTAAACCGAATAATTTTAACAGCGTATTCCTGATCATATTTAGAGACAAAAATGTCCTATAAACTTTTTTTTTAAAACGCCTAGTTTCAGAGATAATATTAATTTAAAAATAAACAAGTTTTTGTTGTTACATAATGTAAAAGGCTTTTTTGATGGTAATGTTGCTGCTATGGGACGTAGTCTAAATATCCTTATTGATAGATGTCAAAAAGTGACAAGTACCACTTTGCAAAAAGAAGGTTTTGAAAAAAATAAATGTAAAAATCAATTTTAAGTAACAAGTTCACCAATAACATTTATTTTTTATGTACCATGTAAATACTGGTCGAAAAAATTAAAAAAAAAAACAATACAAAAAAAATTTTTTTTTGGCGAGATTGACCTAAACTTATATTATTTTTTTTCCTTCTTTTGACCTCCGAAATGCGTGGTTAAAATTATTCGGTTTCCTCATGTTACACCGTGTATAGCCAATATTTACTTTATGACCTTTGCTACACTGCGAACTGTCAAATTAATTATTGTTTCTCTGAAGATAACTATGGATAAAACGTTTGCAATCAATTTATTCTTTTGCTTTGATTCAATTTAAGTGACTTTCAACCATCTCAATGTCAATGTGGTCGCTATCGGCTTGCCCTGCTCTGATCATTCTTTAAAAAGCTTTAAAATGTATTTATTTATTCATTTAATAAATCTTACAGCTATCATTCATGTCAAGAGGTATAAAACTAACTATATATCCATTGAGCAAATATAAGACTTCCAGTATTTTGCTTCTGAACCTACACGTAGGTACGTACATATTTGCATTTCAATATGGAGCGATGCGACTCGTGTCCTTCCCACGTACAAACATCTCCATGCGTAAATCAAAACACTTCACACTTGCAAGCCAAAAGAATAATCTAGGGCGTAGGATCGTGAAAAATTACTATTTTTTTTAAATTTATGGCTTTATTTATTTTAAACTTTATTGCACAATATAACAAAGTAACAGAGTAAGTGAGTTGACGAAGCCTGTTGCGGATTTAATCGCTGTAGTTAAATATAAATATATATAATATATAATATATATATATATATATATATATATATATATATATATATATATATATATATATATATATATATATATATATAACAAATAAAGTACAAATAGCAGCCTTAATGCCTAGTAGCTTAATGGCTGACTTTAGCTTGTATTGTTACATTAAAAAATAATATGTAGTATGTGCGATCACTTCTTAACAGATTGTATTATTCTCACTTTACTAGGGCCCTGGTTTTTTTCCTGGCGCGTATTTAAGTTAGAATATTGTAGGAAGAACTTTTAAGTAACATTCGAACACCTTGGAAATTCCAATTACTTATACCAAGTCAAACGATGCGACCTTTAAGGAAATACTTTATAAATAAAGTAACAAAAAATATATAAACTATCGTCTCTCGGGTATACCATAGTGCCGTAGCCGTAGCAAATTAAAGTTGCCAGTCCTTGGCTTCATCAACTCATATAGGTACCGCGCAGCAGCCGCAATGACCATTCTCTAATTAAAATTGGTATCAAATTAGTCCGGTTACATAACACAATTGCTCCTCATCCAAGAATGGGTGGCCAATGAATTTGACCACACGCTTAATTACAGATAAATTATGAATGGATTATCGGCATAAATCAAAATATGAATTGATTAGAAACGCGAACGCTCTCGATTCCGTTTTAATTAAGACATTATGCAACTTAAGGGACATTGTGGAAAATTTTAAATAATATGACCGTTACATTGTAAACAAAAATGAATTATTGCTTCATTTTTGTTACTTAATGTTTGTTTTAAGAATTTGAAATTGAAATAATTGAATGCAAATTACCGTAGGGCATTAATAATCACTCAGCTATGATTTATTGTAAATTATCGTAAACTATTGTAGTTTAATATAAATGCGACGTATTTTAATATTTATGTGTTTGATTGCAGGTATGCAAATGGACTCATAGTGCATATTGTAAGTATGTGTTAGTTGTACGAGTAAGTAGTGTAGGCGTAATTCTCATAATGTTCTTCTTGCTCCAAGAAAAATAAACTGTGTACTATGGTCCTCTTGCCCAACATGACCTTATAAGATTAATAATAATGTATATCAAGGCCAAACTACTTTAGCTACACCAAATAACGTGTTTAGATTTCAAATCACTATACTTATAATTTTCATATTTGAAGCTTTATAGTATATGTACAGCCAAAATATTCAAACACAAATAAAAAATATTTACTGAGGATGAAAAGTTTTTACACGCATATTGACTGAATTAAGTTTACAATGGGTACTTCTCATTTCAACAGACAAACATTGAAGCTCCGCCGCTGCTTCTTGGCCCCGCATTAAAAATGCTCGTACTTACTTACTTACTGCTGTGGCGCAACGGCCCGAAGTGAATCTTGGCCTCCGACACCAAAGACCGCCATGCTACTCTGTCCAAAGCCGTTTCTGTCCAGTCGACGGCGTCGAGTTCGCTAAGGTCTTTCCGCACTTCGTCTCTCCAATCCCAAAGCACATCGAAACACGCTTCCGGGATTCGCAAAAATCGCAAATGCTTTAATCAAAAGCCCCCTCCAGACTATGTGCGTGAATCGCGGCGCGAAGCCGCGAACGCGAGTGTGGATCCGATTTCGCTGTTTGCGAAAATCGATTCCACAGTCGCGTTCGCGGCTTCGCGCCGCGATTCGCACACGAGTGTAGAGGGGACTAAAGGCGCATTTTAACCCAGCAGGACACTTGGCCGGATTGGCTCAATATTCGTGTTGTATTCTATAACGAAAGTGACGCAGCCATGTTTACGCCAACTCAACAGACAACTGAGCAGTGTGCAGCATTAGCATAAACCGTAAAAAGCATTAAGTAAATAGGTACTCACGCGAACTCGAGTGCGTGTTATGATGCCACTCGTCGGCAGTTCACATGACTTGCCAAACACTCATCTCGTAGGCTGTGAAGTATTTGGCATCTTTCAACTATCCACAAGCTTGTAAATGTAAACCAACGTAACTAAATAACAGGGTGTAGGTACTAGGTGTAGGTAACTAACACGGTGAACTCTGAAAGGAATTTATGAAATAAATAGGAGTAGAGTACACTAGGTCACACCTAAAACAACATTAACATAACCTTCTTTGATCTATTGACTTCCATCTACGAAAGGTTTCTTCAGAAATATTGCGGCTCATTATTATTTCCTGTTAAGTTCCAGTTGTAAAAGCTGACACATTTGTCAGTAAAATTTTTGCACTGTCAACTGATTAAAGACATTTTCATACTTAACGAGTCTCCCAAGTTGTTACGTTAAGCTTCCAACACAACAAACTACAAATAATTTATGCAAATTTTATTAAATTCAGAGTGTATTTCAACGTCTGCTGGGTTAAATAAATAAAAATGTTATATATTTAGGTATCAACCCATTACATTAAATAATAATTACATGCCAAATATTAAATTTAAATTATCTAAACAAAACTAAAATTAAAGCTATAATTAAAAAAATACTAAACTAAATAGGTGCAGCAGAAACCTACATCGTAGGTACCTACTGAACTTTTATTTTAAACAAACTCTAAAATTGCGTAAAATAGATCTAAGGTATTAAACAGCCTTTTTGCAATTTTAGGTCTGCTCCTACAGTAATATTTGTTAAGTAGGTAGTATGGCCAGACATTGATAACCAACCAGTATATGCATTTGTTTGATTTTTTATATATTTGTGGATAGGTATATTTATTTAGTTTTTGCACCAATTAGTTTAACATTTCCATTTCTCCACTACCTAAAGGTTGTCTGGAAGAGCATCGCTCTTTAGCGCCTGTTCCCGCCTGTTGTTTACCTCTTTACGTGTGTTCCTGTGTAAATTTATTTCGAGGTTGTGCAATAAAGAGGAGTCGCCAAGAAGAGTGTGTAGCCAGCTTAAACTAAAGACCAATTAGCGGTGACTCAGTTCCGCTCAATCGAAAGTGCGAAACCCGATCCAAGGCCTCGGGTAAATTTTACAGCTTATTTTCAACCAATTTCTTTGGCGAATAAATTGCTATGTGATTTTATTTTGGTTCAAAATTTATACCGTCTTTATAGTGATTCAGGTTGACTGGTGCAGAATTAATCGTCTCGGTGGACGTGAGGCTGGTAATATATAGCCCAGGCGTCAAGGGCAGACGTCTAGTGCTCGCAGCTTGAGGCCGTATCGTTGTCATATTTGAATGTCTGATAGTATAGTCGGTGCCCTAACATGAGTACCTATCCGCTTTTCTATACAGCTAGTATGGTTGTAAATAAGCGGGATTTGAATTAGCAAATTACCAACCGCTACTACTATGCTACTATTTGCTACTTATATATGTACTAATTAAGTATACGAAGTATATAAGAATATAACTTTAATCCACCGAAACATAACTTGAGCAAGATTTTTGTATAAGAAAAACATGGTGTATATTTTAGAAACCTACATTTTAAAAATGTATTATTAAAATCATTACACGATCGGGAATCAATTATTATTGTACTTTTGTGACATGTAATATCAATCATATGTTACGTATTTATGATTCTCAAAACAATCTGTCTAATAAGCTAAATGGTAGGTTATTTGCTGATTTAAAATCCCCTGTATCTGTATTAAAAGGACTTGTGGGACGTATCTTGATTCAATAAGGTATACCAACAGTCAGTAACTGTGTCTGATGGTACACTTCGCATCAGAGAAGCGTATGTAACTAGAGAGAACTTAAACACATACTACACTGTCCACCTAATAGTCTAACCAGAATATCTGTCTTTAGGGATCGTAAATTCACATATGACATTATAGTTCGTAGGAACGAAGTGTGGATGCAACATGTTTTAGTGTCCGTACTTTGCTTCAATAAATTTCAAAGATATACTCTAGCTGAACCGAGTAAAAAGTCCACTGTCACATCACAACAGTTTGGTGCGCTGTGATATATCATTCTGTAATAGATAGTAATGTTTTATTGCAATAAGTAGTGACAAATGGATCCTGCGTCTATTAAAAAAACTTGTTTAATTTTGATCTACTTTCGCTTCTCGATATTTTGGCGTGTTGCAGGTTTAGAGTGATGAATAGAGTATTTTTTGAGAATTATTGTATTATTATATTAGTATTAGTAGTACAGGTAGTATACATGTAGTTCTGGTGTTCATATTCATGTATAGATTGTTTGTGTTGATAGACTACAAAGAGTATCTTCTGCATACTATTTTGTAGAGTTGTTTCTATTGTCAAATTAACGAGAAAACTCATCCCCACATGGTAACAACATCCTTATATAACCTCTTGTTTTGCATCGAAAAGTTGTCGAATCTTTCATGTGATTAGATTTTTTTTTTAAATAATTATGGTATATTAAATTCGACTTAAAATACGTGAGTCACCCGTATAAATATATTAAATATTGTATTGTATTGTAGTACGGGCGATTTTCCGCAACTCGAGGTCCTGCGCCTATTTTGCGTGATAGGGGGAGGGCTAGTCCTGCCAGCCCAGCTCCTCGAGGAATCCCACCAAACCTTTGATGGTGAGTAGGACCTCGGGGAGGTCTATCGGAGATCCGAGATGTTTTGCCCTGTATGGGGCCACTCCGCTGCATTCCAACATCACGTGAGAGGCTGTTTCTTCCTTCTCCATGCATCCACGGCATAGGGGACTGTCTGTGACACCTGTTATAAAAAGATGGTTACCATTCTCAGTCGAACCTTTCCTAGTTGAAGGAGCGTCCTTGTGAGCTTACCGTTGATGCCAGGCATGGCTTCTTTGGCCTGTCTGCATCCAGTCTGGTTTAGCCAGTGTTCTGTGTGTAGTTTCCCAGTGCGTGCCAGCAGCATTGAGCGTACCTTGCTAAACGATATCGGGAGAATCGGTTCCGGGCCAATCGCCCCCGCACCCTATCCTTGTCTGGCAAGCTCGTCCGCAGCATCGTTACCTCGGGATCCACTGTGTCCCTTGATCCATTGTAAGGTGATCTTGTTGGTCTGACATACCTCCATTAGTCGTTCGTGGCATTCGTGTATAAGTTTGGATGTAACTATATGGCCTTTTAGGGCCATTAAGACTGCTCTACTGTCGGAGAGTATGCGGATGGAGGATCCTACTACCTTCCGTGCAGTGGTGGCAGCCGCCGCGTTTATGATGCCCATGCACTCAGCTTGGAATACCGAGTTATGGGCTCCTAGCGGAGTGGTGATTGACATGTTCAGGTCTTCTGAAAAGGTTCCAGAGCCCGATCCGCTGTCTGTTTTGGACCCATCAGTGAAGATTCTCAGCTCCCGGGGATTGAGTCCTTCGTAGTTGTCGTCCTCATATAATTGTACTTTGTACCTTTTGTCAAAGATGGCTTGTTTGTGAATTCGATCCGTGCCCGCCCTGAGCACTGGAAATTCGTTGTATACCTTTTCCAGGCATGTTGTGTGAAGAGCTCCTGTGATGTTAGACCATATATTGAGGGTTCGCAACCTTACCGCTGAGAGACTGGCCTCTTGCTGTATGTGTAGGTCCAGCGGTGGAAGGTTTAGCATGACCTCCATGGCTGCAGTCGGAGTGGACCTCGTGCAACCAGTGGTGGCCGCGCATGCGAGCCTCTGGAGTCTTTGTAGCTTGTCACGTACGTTGCCTAGGTTTGTTCTTGGCCACCAAACCAAAGCACCGTAACAGAGTAGGGGGCGGATTATAGTCTTATAGAGCCAAAGGGTAATTTTCGGGTTGAGTCCCCACCTCTTACCAATCATCCTTCTGCACTGCCAGAAGACTACTCCCGCCATGTCTATACGTTTGTTGATGTGGTTGTTCCAGTTGAGTTTACTGTCGAGACTACTTAACTTCATCGGTCAGCTGTAGCTCAGTCTGGAAGAGTGTTGGTCTGGTAATATTTATGTCTGTGTCTTACGGAAGTTTTGTTATTAAAATTACTTTTAAAGAAAATCCGCTCAATGACGCCCGCCACAGGATGGAAGCACTTAAGAGATAAAAAATTTAAGTAACAAACTTTCGTGAGGATAGAAACTTTGATTGCCCTGGTATCACCTAACTACAGAAATCCGCTCGATGACGCCACAGGCTCTGCGTGCGCGGGAGCGGTCGTGAGGCACGCTCGGATGCGCCCGGCTCGAGATACGATACGGCCTAATTGGAAAACCGACGCGAAGGTTAATGAAATTAAAAGTTGACGAAATCTGGCTAAGGAATAGGTATTAATATTTTTAGATGCTTTTATTGTACGAGTACATATATTATCTATGAACAGTTATGTCGGATTCTGAGTAAATTAAGAGTTTTACTGATGACTAAAAATTACGAAACCTAGCTAATTAATACGATATTCATTAATTTTATTTTAAATGCTTTTGGAATGGGTTATCAGAATCTGGGTAGAATTTAGAATCGTGCTGATGAATAATGTAAAGTATTTAAAAAGCAATAAACAAGTTACAATAATGTTTAAGAAATCAACCAAGGTAGAGTATAAATAACATTTTGACGTTTATTAATTTTGGATGAAGTCCTTGTGTAGGTAATGTTGTGTGGTGTATGGACTACTCTTAAAAAAAAAATGCATTTACCATTGCGTAATTTTTGGCCATGAGCCCATTTGTACCCTTTTGGGGTACAAAGGTAATAAGTCTTCCTTCTATACATATAATTCTGAGAAAGTTTAAAAAAGTATTGTTTTAAAACAAGTACAAAATTAACACAACAACTGCAGCTCTTGGGTCGGCGCAAGACGCTGTCAATTATGCCTTTATTTACAAGTCGCAAAGGTCACAGATGTGACCTAATCGTGGATCCGCATATATTTCCGCGATTCGTTAGTGTATGCAAAATCAATTAGCTAGAGAAATAAATGTTACTCAGGGGTTTCGTTGCAATTGCTTACCAAGTCGCTTAAACGTACCAGTTTGACTGTGACCTCTATGTAACCAGTAAAAAACTATGTGCAAGCGTAAATCACGCTTATACTGGTTCTCTACGGCCTTCGGATGGTCTTCGCTCAGATAGCAAATGTAATAACTACACAGGAGGCTGTTCACAAAGATATCCACGCTGTAGGCGGACCATCATATTACAACTAGGTGTAGTAGTTGTTACGAATCTCTGGCTTTATTTACAAGTAATTAGAGACGAAATCGTCGTGCTTATGAATATACTAAATATGCCCTAGCACAAGCTCTATTAATTGGTGACATTATCACCGCTACGTGATATGCTATTTCCTTTTTGAAAATGGAACCGAGCGACGGTTACGTTTGAAATGTCGTTGCGAAAGGTCTAGTCTTGCTCTTGTTTCTCTCCGAAGGTTGTGTGTGGGTTTCTTGCAACTAGGCTTTCTTAAAGAATACCATTAATGTCTTGTTGGTCTATTTATAAGCGTCATTGGTAGCTGCTTGAATACAAATCCGTCTGTTCGATCTTTTAGTAGGTATTTTGAAGCTGAAAGGTACTAAGACTTTATGAAACATAATATTCTTGCTGCCTTTGAGGTAAGATGGAAGTACGGGTTTTATTCTCGCAAGTTTTATTCTTTCCTATTGAAAAGTTTCATTAATCCGCGGTAGGGTCGCGGAGAAACTTGTTTATGCCTTTGTTAGCGTCTTGGGTTCGATTCTCGCGTCGTGTCGCCGTTGTCAAACGATGCGTGCCCGATAAATCGCGACTCGACACCTCCGATAAAACAATGGGAGAAAGTTACCATCGCACGACAAAAATCGCGTTTTAAAGGGTTTTTGCAACGGTACTGTTTACTTTACAGGGCGCGATCGCATGTAAAAGTAACTTTATGTTAATACAACCACAATATACAATGCGCAGTAAGTCGGATAAAATAAGAGGATAAAAATAAACAGCTTAAATTTTATGCTTCATTACACCAAAGCCTAAGCTGTAAAGTTTTATGTTCAATTATTTTCGAAACTTGAGATTTTGACATTCGAATATAGAGGAGCCATAAACAGCATATTAAATATGAAAAAAAAAAACAATCTTATCTAATCACTCGACGCGTCGCGTGGCATTCCGTCATCCATAGTGCATAAAGCAGCTAATAAAGTAATAAAATTTAAAATGAAGAACGACGAAAGTCCGAGCGAGCATGCATTCGTGCCTCAGCGTAATAAAGCAATAATTGGTCTACACAGAACGTAGCAAACTATGTAACGAGATAGAATACTCTGCATCCACCGAATGCTCTCAAGAGCTCTTCAAACGACATCGCCGCGAACAACCGGACAAATACAAACACACCTTCCACTGCACCAGGACGTTGCGAAGTTGAACATCTCCTGTTTTGGTCAAGTAACCAGTGATTAATACGCGGCGATGTGACCGGGTCCTCTGGATTCCTATTTAATTGTATCTGCTTTCATGCATCTCTCGTCTATGGGAGACATTATCGTTTCAATCGTTTCAAGTCAGACGATGCATTCTGCCCGCTTGGATTCCTCGCCAACATTATAATTAAGATCTCCTTTGGCGTGGCCGATAATCGGTGAATCATCGAGATAAGAAAATTAGCTATTAAATCAAAGACTAGCAATGCTCTTCCATTTATGGAGCAGCACAAACATTCAATGTGTGTGTTGATGGGTTTATTCATGAATGGAAACGTCCTAATTTGTTTAGAAACCTTATAGTTATCAACCTCCTTCGTTGTTGAAACCCGGCCGTGTGCTGCGATTATTCAAATAAGCGTCGAGCATGCATATCGTGGCAGACGGCGGGTACCGTTGCTCCTACGTGATCCTAGCGCCTAGCGGCACTGACGCCCGTCATTACCCATCCATTAACTCAGTTTCAGGATGTGGCACACTTTCTCACTTACAACCTATTCGCTATTATATCCACCTTTACCGTGATGACGACTTAACGGGAAAATCCTCAAATTATTTCACAAATGCCGTAACATACTGATCTCGTATCAAAAACGATATGCAGGTCATCGACCGATGGTCCACTTTTGTGCTTTTACTTTCATGCCACCGGTGACATCTATCAATATACCGCGCTTAAACTTGTTCTAATTTATCGGCATATTATGCATAATTACAAGCCCTTACATTCACATGAGAATAATCGAATAGATTACTGTTTACGCGTCGTAAAAGGCGTGAATAATTACTTGGGCGACGGAAAAAGCGGTCGGATTCCACGACTAAAACGCAAAGTTGTCCTGCACGGGTTGCGATGTTCGTGTTTTTGTTGGGGTAAAAAATATGTCTGTGGAAGGAAACGGCAGGGTTCGGTTGGGGTTGGGAAGATGCTTGGGGCCTTCGGGCCGGGACTGCGGTCCGTCAGTCTCGCTGTGCTCGGTGCGTACAGCGGTCGTGGAGGGGCGTAGCGTTGCGCGCTCGCGTATCTTCTGTTGTTCGCGGCTAGCCGTCGAGAGCGCACGTGGTACCGGCGACTGATGCTCCGATTCCTACGCGTACACCTGTGACTGCGCAAATATTTGACGTGATGTGAAAGACCATTGTTGGTTCTGTAGTGTTTATCAAGAAGCCAAACCGATTGTGTTAACGTGCTTAGTTATTGTGTGCTTGTGTTTTAGGGATAAACTATCGTGTTTTGAAGAATTTGTCGGTGCACGAGTTTCGGCGACAGCCAAAGCGTCCGAATCCACAGTTGGATGAACGCCAACATCCCCGCTGCTAAGGTGAGCGAAATCTGAACCCTCGAATGCAAATCGAATCGAATGTAAATTTACAGGAAACAGCTATAACACTGATGTTTTTCAGGCTTATCTGCAGCTTTGCCGCTTATCGGCTCGTTCCGTTCCGCCTGCCTGATATTTATATTATTAGTATGTCCCATTCCTATTTCTGCTGCGAATTTACAACTTTATCAGACATTTGGGAATATTCCTGTTTACTCTTTTCATTTTGTTTTTATCCGGTTCGAAGGACCAAAAGCGTGAAACACCAATGACCAATGCTTGAATCTATGAGTTCTATGACTGCACTTAATTTACACGGGTACCTACCTATAATATAGATAGAAATTTTCCTACTTAGCATAAAAACGGTTTACCTTATTGTTCATCGACAATAACAGTCCGTGTTTTCAAGCTACGTGAGTCTATTGTCAGATTCTCAACAATTGTTTAATTGCTTTTCAATGCTATAATATTATAAATAGTTAACATACTTAAATCATTCATAACGGTAAATCGACTCATAGTATAGTTACATACATGCCATACGATTAAATAAATACATTAAGATGATGATTGAAATTTCAATAGTGTACTTAAATTCAACATTATAAAACACGCAATAGAACGAAATCATTACCGAAGCTTAGCGTTATCGCTGTACAATCGTTTGCGTCGACAACTCGACACGCTATGTCGCTATTTCTTTTTTTTTACTTTGTAACATCAAATAAGTACCTACCTACCCAAGAAAATTTATGTTTTTTTTTATCTAATCTTAAATTAACAACGGCATTGCAGATATTATTTAGATATGTCTCTGTTCTAAACTTACTGTAATTAACAGATTGCAACATACGCACATTTTTCACACAGTAATAAAAACCTTAATGATTTTTGTGCTGTCTGAGTCAAGGTCAATATAGACGAAGTCTGTTATTATCTATGGCTCGTTATCTCTTAGTTTCAAGGGCACAATTACGAACTACAACAAGCTTATCTCTGCGCGCGTTGTTTAGTCGTGTTAACTCTTATAGGTATCAGCCTGTTAATCCGATACAAAGCGTTTTATTGTTTCGCTTAATGGGCGTCAACATCGAACGATGTCGGATGATGCGGCCTAAATACAAGTTCTGGGTAATGCTAATTATCATATTTAATGTAGGTAGGTACCTATGTACTCACTTAATGATTTTATATTTACTGAACTAACATTTCAGCCCACTCTTCACGTGGAGATCGAATTCAAAATGCAAGACTTTAGTGCCAATTTATTAACAGAGAAAATCAATGCACTCGTTTTCAAACCTCATTTTCGTTCCTGCTATTATTTCACAATTTAGGACAACATCATAATCATAAATCATAATCTTTATACGAATTGTACGTTGCAACCATGGTGTCATTTGTAGTTGATAATAGGTAAGTATAAGCGATTCAATGGAATCAAATAAAATATCAGGATTTCTTAAAAACTGGCTTGTAGTTTTACATAGAATTTAAAACAAAACCTAAATACCTAAGAATATTATTAAAGACATGCAATATTTTACATTATACAAAAAAAAAATTTGGAACACTGGTCCGAAAGGGCGCTATACGAATAAAAATGTATTAAATGCGCTACGATTTTCGTTTGAAGGAATGGGATTAGCTACTCCAAACGGGTGAAAAGATATCCGTCTATCTGATGACAAATGATAACTCCTGACTCCTGCTGCCGATTAATTCTTATCGGCGATTCCGTCAGACAGCGCGCCGCGTACGTGACTCCCACAAGGGGCCTTTACCTCCCTGGTCACGTTTGACACACTCTCGAACAGGAGCTCCTAAGTCCAAAACAAACCCAACTATTAACGAGTATTTGCTTACATCACTAATACTGAAATACGCCGAGTGCCATCCTTATCTAGCAGGCGTATGCATTTCTCTAGCTTTAAACTTTCAAGTGCCGGCGCCACTGACTCAGGGAGCGCTTCAAAAAATACGACCTCCCCGAAATAGATCGAACGTGACTACCCCTGGCTTTTTTTCGTCTTTGCGAATCGTCACTCATTCAATCGGCGGCGGTTGGCCTTTTGCCAGGACATCACGGATGCCAAGGTTTGATCCACTTTTACAATCGAGCTTGGGGCAGACGCGAGTTGTATTTGCAGAATAAAATCGCGTCATTTGCAGTGGCAACGGTGCTTGACCCGGTGTCGGACGCCCATAACACTATATTTATGCTGTCCACATTGCAGTTGCGGTGAAAATAACTTGTTAGCGATTTTATAGTGACACGTTTTGCATCTGGAAGTTTCGGACGTACAACTAAAATCTGCAACCTTGCGCTGTATTTAGGTGCAGCCCCGTGTTCTGGCGTATTTCTCAGCAGTTGCAGCGTGCCGGCTCTCTCGGTGCTGGGGCTGAAATTAGTTTTACGAGTGACGGCCGCGGCTATGACGCGGGTGCTACTCGCATCAAACGCGAGGCAACTCATTGTTACGTTTATTAATAGTTTCTATGAGCCGTTAACATTACACTCGTGTATTATGCCGGCTCTCGTTTCGTTTTCGTAACCTCAGCCTGTATTTTGTAAGCGGATAATTACTCGCAGCGACTACACAAAAGTAATCTCCGACAGTTTCCGATTGGTCAAGCGAGTTTTTTGTTACTCCTCATTTGAAAAGAAATGCATTTAATGTTCTTCGGTCGTCGTCTTGCTAAATCAATATTGACACAATAGAAGAAACTATACGAATACGAAGTGCACATGAACAAGGATATTTATTGATGTCATGAGGCCAGCAGCTGTCGAACAAAGCGCTCGCTCTACCAAAATAATGCTTAATTATTCATGTCATGTCGCCAAAAAAGTGAAGCGAGAAATTCATGGTGACCGGGCACAGCCGGGCGACCTATTCAGGATTGACTAATCGCACTAATTAGATACCGATTACTTAGGTTTCACTTTCTGATCCCATATCGAGTCGCAATTTCGTTTAATCCGTGAACAGCCTTGTGTCAGTTTTAGTTTCGGCAAATCAATCTCCCAGCTTTACCTCATTTGGTGCGCGTTGAATAATTATTTGCAATTAATTTGTTTGCCGAGGCACAAAAACTATTGAGGTCTCATTTGTTTTGGCTAAAGACTTAATGACTGTAAATATTGGTTAAGAGGTCGGTTATCGGTAAAAACGTCGAACCGGCGACAATGCGCACAAGTTAAACAGACAATCTGGCACTCTTCCGAATAAAATGCACTTAACATTTTAGTGTTGCATTGACACCAAAATGTCACGCGGTGTAGGGCCACGGGCCGGACGAAAAAGTGGACAAGTGTGATGGTGCTAGAAAATCGGAACAAGACGATTCGTATATGGAAGCAAGAACTGGTCTTTTACCATTGTCGAAGTTGGATAACGGTTTTCATGGGATAAAAAAACCGTCCCAGTGTTTCCATCCTGCGTAATTGGCAGGTTTCATTCGGAATGCTGCCTGGCGAACACACATCCCAAAAGGACAGGCAGAATACCATAAAAGGCCAAACCGATGCCCGTATTTTAAAATGTAGTTTCAATTAATCATCAACATAGAGAGGAAAATGCTAATTACTTACTTTAATGCCTTGTCTATTTTATTACTGCAAATAGGAATTACGTTGCATGTTGAAGAACGAAATTACCGTTTTACTAGATTTATTACGATGCTTTAATAGAATAGATTTATTACTATAAATAAATTGATTTGTCATATGATTTATGGAGGCTAAGTTATTTAGTAATCAAGTTTGCACCGTTGTCTAATACTTATCCACGCCGATCGATCACAGTCTAATGGCTTTTTAAAAAGGCTTGAAAACGCGTCTAAACTCAATCCCTGTCGGTAATGGCGTTGTATCGCGGTCTAGATATTTAAATGTCGTGACATTTATGCCCCAGTCACTTAGGCGGCGTGTTTTAACGGTAAAGTTAATCATAATCCAGGTTCTCGGTAATAACAAGCCATGGCAGCCCCTTAAACCGGGAATGTGTGTTAAACGCTTCTAAACCGCTTCCGAGAAAGTCTACCCTGGTTTCTATTACATACATGGAGAAAAAATGTTAAGGGTTTCTAGGCTACTTGACACTCGCTGACTTGTTTCTTTAGACTCCTTGCGTCAATAAATTTAAAGATCTAACCTATATAACATCGAACTATTTAAAATTGGTAGGAACGTTTGTTGTGTCAATATACTTTTATCTGAGAGATCATCAACCTAACGCGGGAATACATTAGAGCAGACGATTAGCGGTTTGTCGCGAACACACAAACTGTT
This sequence comes from Cydia splendana, assembly GCF_910591565.1. NCBI lineage: Eukaryota > Metazoa > Arthropoda > Insecta > Lepidoptera > Tortricidae > Cydia > Cydia splendana. Next base: position 4,847,310 of record NC_085967.1, read on the forward strand.
TGCACAATTGATTGTCTACTGTTATCGTTCTCACCATTCTCGGCTCGTAACTAACGCTCGTAACAATGTAAATAACATTCATCGAGCATTTGTGTAAGTTTACAAACACTTAACTTTCTTTTACTTCAGTCACTCAACATTAGGCTTGTCAATGCTCTTAGTTACTAGAAAGTGTAAGTTAAAGTTTACATTCGCCATTACCTTCTAATGTTACTTTCGTTTTTTGCCATCGTTTTTGATACGGCCGCGAGATTTTATATCGCGATCTTACAATGCAACGCAAAAACTCGGCTAGTCCAGCTGAGGCGCACGAGCGCTTTTATGGTATCATTGAAAAAACGGCAGCTGGCCCTCCCCATATTAGTGCACTCACGGCGAAAGGTGTCGCAACCTGCACCGCCTTACTAGCATACGAATAACCCTTGTAAATTAAGTCGAGCTGTAAGTTCCTAAGGCAGAAATTAATTTACCTGACACTGCAACTCAGCCGATTAATTGCTTGAGTGGCCTGTATCCGTTTCGGAATAGAGTACGTTTTCGTGTGGTGTTCCAGCGATGTTAGTGCTAAGCAATTAATTAAAAACACATAAAGATTTTTCTACGAACAGATTAGCTGCGAGAAAAGAGAGAAAATTCCTTTTTATGGGGCCGAGCGAACTTCGAGACCGCATTTGCAGAATTCTTGATAGGCCTGGCGATGTCGCGATGGATGTAAGTTAATGTTTGTTCGCGAATCGCTTTGCTTTATTGGACACAATGTTTATTAGCCTCGTCTGTAGCTGACATGTTTATGGACCATAAGTCACATACATCTAAATCACAAATCATCGCTTCCTCGATTGCTCATCGTACACCCACAGGCAGGATTGGAGAAACTCGTGAAATATTGCAGTGCATCCATTATTCATTAATTAACCCAGTATTGCCGACTCCATATCGAGTCCTAGGCAGTAGTTGCGCTCATCACTTAGACGCAGGACATCTAACATTTCCGGAAGCTCTCGCAAGTCGTGTATCAGTTATTTGACACTAGTAGTTGGCAATAAATACCGCCGTTTCTCAGAGACTAAGTATTTCTAAATGGTCAACGTGAGACATGCTCATTTTGCCTTCCGCATTCTGTGCTCTGTAGTGTAAACCATTTTAATTTAAGCGAGTCATATCATTTTTAGGGTTCCGTACCCAAAGGGTAAAACGGGACCCTATTACTAAGACTTCGCTGTCCGTCTGTCCGTCCGTCCGTCCGTCCGTCCGTCCGTCCGTCTGTCACCAGGCTGTATCTCACGAACCGTGATAGCTAGACAGTTGAAATTTTCACAGATGATGTATTTCTGTTGCCGCTATAACAACAAATACTAAAAACAGAATAAAATAAAGATTTAAATGGGGCTCCCATACAACAAACGTGATTTTTGACCAAAGTTAAGCAACGTCGGGAGTTTTTTGCTTTTTTTTTGTTTTTTTTTTTTTGCATTATGGTACGGAACCCTTCGTGCGCGAGTCCGACTCGCACTTGCCCGGTTTTTGTCTTATTGTTTCAATTCACATTTCGAGTTGTTATGCAAACTTACGAATAACAACAATATTATCAATTCAAGAAACTTCACAAGACTTTTCCTCTTGACGTGTGTTAACCTTAGTCACGAACTCTTTTCATTTTAACAAAATGTAGTTCGCACAAGGTTCTAGGAAATGCATGGAGATCATTACCACGGCTCTAGTAAAACGAATGTCATCAGCAAATTCATCACGTCTCATGACAAATATAGGATTTATGCTTTTGTTTTGAAACGTTTACGATGCTCTCGTGTTTTGTAACTAAAAGTGCATCTGTGCCAAAATACGTCGTGGCTAACCTAAAATTAAACCAGTGTTACAAGTGTTAAATTCGCTGCACAAACACCGTCGCTTTTGGTGTCGGGGAGGATAAATCAACACGTTCCCTTAGTTAACTCCTGACTTTTGAACTCGAATACCACGAATCTACGGCCAGGCCGTGTCTCGTGTTCGAACGGCTCGAGACCGTGTAATGATCGCATGAACCGCAAACCCATTTATATGGATGTCGGTGGGTTGTCGTGTCGTGTTGGCCCCGTCGGTCACGACGGCGACACGACACTCTCACGACACTGGCAATTAACACGAGCGCAGCGGGGGGTGAAACCCGTTGCTGGATAACAGTGTCGACTTTGACATGGTTGTATGTTTTGCGATGGTGCTCTAATTTTGGAAGTGTCCTTGGGCAGCGACGATGAGTCACGTGTCCCAGAGCGTTTATGTTACACATTTTAACACAATTTATTACCAGTTTTACTAATATGTAAATTAATTTGCAGTGATACTTTTACGATAGCTTAATTATATTTGTCGTTAATTAGGAGTTTTACACCGAGGACGTTACATAATGTTGTTATTAATTTTAAGATATTCGCGTATAATAAGCACCAGAAACGCCGAATTCTCTGATCTCTCTTAGGTAGGTAATCATATTTTTATTGTTTCATACACTGGATGCCCAATTTTTATAAATTTACATTGGTAATTGAATCGCTTGTTTTAGACCACATTTTAGCTGCATATAACTAGCTAATCTAACTAGACAACGACGCCCTTAAGAAATTAAGTTTGGTCATATAAAGTCGCTGCACAAAAGTCTAACGCAAAGCTATGAGACTTTTATACAATTTCTTGTACACGAGAATATCTGAATCTGCTTAAATATACAATTTAAATCTGCCTAAACCAAGGCAGACAAGGTCAGGTCTACGCCCTCGGCCTGCGAGTCTTCGCTTGACAGTGACGGTCAGTGACGGGCCGGCTGTCAATTCGATTCGAAAATATTATCGATCAATCAGTTAACGCTTGAGGTGAAATTTAGACCGTCAAGGTGCAAAGAAAGACGAATTCCTATGTATACCTTGGCCCTAATATTAAGAAGAATCTAAAAGTGTTCGTTAGCAAGTTTACATGCTTTTGCACATGACACTGTAGAATGTAGATGTACCCTGTATTGTACAGTCAACTGTAAAAATATGGGTGTAGCCAACTTATTCAGAAATATGTCCCATAGTTCTTAATTCGCTGACATAATGGGACATATTTTTGAGATGATTTGTGCACCCATATTTTTACAGTTGATAGTTGAAAAAAACAAGGGTTGTATTGCATCGTAGGTAATCACAGACACAAAGTTTCATCGACGGTCGTTTGTTTCTTTTATCCAGAGGAAGAACAATGTCCCTGTATTTGCAGGCAATGTTTCTTATCGCAGCATCCATCATGGATATTAGGTACAAACGATAACTCGTTATTGAAAACAGATGAAAGTCACGAGGTACTCTACTCCCAATTATTCAATTCGCTGAATGTCGAGCCGATGACATGCGGGCTCCAAATGATACGGGAGCATTTGAATAAACAAATTACTTGCCTCTCCACTGATGTTGATTTATAACTCTAGCGCACGCCCGCGGCCTTGCCTGTATTCATACAACAATACTGAATCGAACCTGGACGACTTCTCGTTTGAAATGTGACTTCCTGAGTTGTATATTTAGATTGCGTGATGTCTTATTGCTCTTTATTTTAAGATCGATATTACTTGAGCAGTTTTGTCAATAGTTCTGTCCTTAAGCGAACCTTGATCCTTGGTTTGATTGCGTCAATAGGGCTTGCGTATCTCGTATTCAATACTTCTAAAGTCTACAAAGAAATAATAAAAAAGTACCATAATAAAAAAAATTGTTTATAATATTTAAGTACATAATTTAAACACTTTAGTGAAACCGTACTCCTAAAATCTGTAGTAAAAGCTCAAAATAGTAACTTGATACCTGTCTCGTTGCAAGACGAACTGACTGCTGCATGCACAGCCAGAGTTACGACAAACTCCGTCATAACATTACTAAAGTTTCATTTAATTAAACTTGTTTTATTAAGATGTTTCGACTTGATAATGTAACTAAGACTCTGCTGCTTTCTAATAAGATTTAAAATCTTCTGGATGTGAAATGAAACTCGGGGGAGCGACCCACTTCGCGCATGGGCATTAAAGTTCCTTTGGGTAATGAATGGAATGAATACAGAGTATGTTTGAATAGCTGTTTAGTTCATCAAGTCTTTTGATACTAGCTTCTATGGGTTCATATTATATGCGAGTTGAATTTGCAACGTACTACGTACTTGATTCGCAGTTTGTTCATTTGTAGGCCAGAGATTTGTTCTCTGTATATTGAAGAAATAATAACTTGCAAAATGGATTCAGATGTGTTTCATACGTTATAGTGGAATGGAAAACAAAAATATGGCTTTGCTTGATCAACATAAGAATCGGTCTATAGTCATAGTCATAGTCATTTATTCATAAAACAATATACATTGCGTTTGAATTTTACCTTATATCACAATTACAATTTATAAATAACAATTAGAAATTAAAGTATTACAAATTATCTAACATAATAACAAATTGAACAATAATTGGCTTATAATAAAATATAATTAATAATAATAATAAAGTATATGTCAATTGGTCTAAATTAATTAATAATTATTATGTCAGAAAGAAAAAAAAAACTACTTAATAATACTATGTTGTACTCTGAGCTGACAAAAACTCATCCACAGAATAGAAGCCCTTCTTCAACAAATAAGTTTTGAGACAATTTTTAAACAAATTCAATTTAGTGACTGACTTCAAATCGGATGGCAATCTATTGAATAGATTAACTGCCTGATAAGCTGAAGAGTGTTTAACCACTTGCAGTTTAGTGGTTATTGTTTGTGGTAAGTCCTTCCTTCTAGTTTCCAAGCGCTTTCGTCTTTCTTCCAGCGTTTCAATACAGTTAAGGTACTTTATAAGGTCGCTAAGAATCACAAGAATATAGAGACTAGGTACTGTGAGAACTTCAAACTTATTAAAATAAGGTTTACATGATGTCATCTGTGGTATTCTGGCTATTGTTCTGATCGCTCTCTTCTGGGCCACAAAGGCAGACTGAATGTTGTAAAGGTAGCTATTACCCCAGAATTTTACGCTGTACCTAATTTTAGATTCAACCAACGCGCGGTATACCATTATTAGTTGAGCCGTATTTACCTCTTCTCTAAGGCTTCTTAGTGCATAGCAGGCCGAACTTATAGAGTTGACTAGTGACGATAGTTCTACTTTCCAACACAAACTCGAATCAATCCTGACTCCGAGAAATTTAACAGAATCCACTTGTTGTATTTCAACTCCATTTGATATAACCTGCAGACTGTCTTTGTTTCTGGAAGTGGTTTTAAACAGTAAAGCATTGGTCTTGGTACAGTTCAGTTTGAGGTTGTTTGTGCTGAACCAGGTATTTAGAGCTTGTAGAGCAAAGTTAACCTTGTAGCTCAGCTGTATCATGTTTTCCGCCGATACTATAGCGTTGGTATCATCAGCATAGACCACAAGTTTAACGTTCGGAACAGAATGCCCTATGAATGATACCAGGTCATTGATAAAAATATGATATACATACAAAGATATGATGGTCAGTATAATATTTAATTACATTATTCTTCTTATCTCTTAATCTTTTTACCTGGGTGTACGACACGCGGTCTAAAAGGGATAAGCTATTGGAGAATACTTTAATTTAGGAGGATACGCTTTCACCTTACCAATCTGAATATAAATGTTTCTGCCGCTTAATCAAGTACTAAACCCACGCACTGGTCGTCCTTGGATGCTCTCCAAACTTACAAGGACGTACGAAAAACCATGGCTAAAATGGATTACCTACCGTTGGCTTGGATTCGCCATTTACATTATATCTTAGGAAGAATGATGACATCCAAGTAGCTCTCAGAGTACAAAGAACACGTTTTAGATGAACGGTCCTTAGCCAATGTAATCCGCTTCCCCGAAACGGTCGTCAACCTTTGGCGACGCAAAAAACGTACCGTTTTAACCGCATTGTAATTATTCGCGCCTACATCGGGGTGAATTACACGCCTCGATCGTAAGGCACAGTTTTAGATAGCTGTTTGAACAGTCGTAGTAGGTATTCCAAGATGTTGATCAGAACATTTTTTGTACCCACTTTGTAACGTTTGATTGATGTGAAAGACGAGCCAATATGTTAATTGTCTGATAATTTATATTACCTACATTTTAAACAGAAACCTTTTTTGTTCAAGCAACATCGAGTCACAATGAACGCTGTTCAGAAGATAGTAAAATTGTATGCACTCCCCAGTTGATGTAAAAAACATACGCGCTTGCCCTTTGAATTGGTGCTGATCTTTCTTTATTTCACTTTTTTAAATGTAGGTATTCACTTCACTCCCTTCGGAGGTTGCGCTTATGTGAATGCTGGAGGCTTAAACATCGTACCTATTTTTATTGTACAGTTTTTATTCTTCCAAATAAGTGACGATTGTCCTGTCTGGAGCTGTTACGAAAATGTTTTATTACTTGATTTCAACTAGTCTTTACTTTTTTCTACTCGCCCGTAGACAATCTGATTGGCAAAAAGTGAAACAAGATGTATCAACATCTTGTTTTACTTTTTTCTATAAAAACCTATCAATCATTTTTATCAGCGCTTGCGACTTGTTTTGAGAAAACATTTTTGTCATCGCCGCATATATGTATTTTGCGAACCCATACATGATTATACATGATTACATACATGATACATGATGGTGGTTGTAAATATACACGTGACCTTAGCCATTGGACAAACCCTGAAATCCCACGTAGGGTTACTTCTCAGAAATGGTCTAACGGTAATAATTTTTTAATTAGAACAAAAGATAAAAAAATAAATTATCAAACAAAAGTTATTTCCAATAATCGACAACAAAAATAAACATATTGTATTAATCATTGGCAGTGCTTTTGACAATTTGTTTGAAAATGTGCGGCAATGATGACATTTGTCACAAGTCAGAATCTTAGTAATGTCATAAATAAAAAAGATAATCAAAACGGTCGAAGAAGGTTTCATACTATTTATTACCTCAGGAGCTACTAATACATACAGGTTGCTCCAAAGTAAAAAAATCGTAATTTGTTAATTTCTTCGTAACCGCTACACCGATTGTTATGATACTTTGTTTACTGGTTCTAAATACCCTAATGCATATGTACATTTCGGCTTTGTCCAATGGCTATGGACATCCTGTATATACGATATATGCGACGTTATACGATGTTTGTCAATACTGATAAATAAAATGTACTTAATTGTAATCTTTTAACAATAATCTGCATATCAGTTGATAAAATGCTATCGGGCAATCAGAAATATTAGTTCTTAGAATTTTTTGCGCATATATATGTAAAGTATACCTACCTTCTAAAATAACGTCACTGTGAGTATGTACTTCTGACGATATAAGGATTTGGCAGTGTATACAATAAAGTAGAAGTACATAGATATACCTAAAGCAATTATAAAAATTGCACATAATTAACGTGTTAGTTCATTAGCAATACAATTGATTATATTGTGGAACGAAAGTTTGTCGTACAACAATTATTGGCGGCTAATTTTGACTCCCTAAATAATAAATAAATGTTGAGAATATAATGCTATACGAGTATGAATAAGTTTTTGGCAAAAATTTCATTTTTGGTACAAGCTTTTATCGCTGACTGTACTTTTCTTACGACAGACAACTAATACTCATCGAGACAATTCTAAAAACCCCTAACACAATTAGGTTGCGTTGTTTCATCACAGAGCCAATGGCCACCTCCTATCTCCATCATCAGATCAGCTCCATGGTACCATAATATTGCATTGTCATCCGATTTATACATGCATGCAAAATTTCAGCTCAATCGGAAACCGGGAAGTGGATCAAATTTAACTTGCAAGATTTGATTACAGACCGACAGACAGACAACGGTCAGGTGAAACTAAATAAAAGCTTGTAAAAATACGGTATTCTTTTGTACTAAGCTATCTGAAATGTGATAACCTGACAAATTAATTAATTAAATTAATAACCTGATTCATTTGAATTTTTAGTATTTACTAAGTAGGTACTTCAGGGGCCTTACCATGATGTCCTTATTGCGATTCAGTTTAGGTCCTAAACAGAGTCGCAATAAGGACATCATGGTAAGGCCCCAGGTATTTCACTCCTATCATTATGTCATTAAAGTTACCGAGAAATGTCATCACTTTACTCTCCAATTTCACAGACTTTGAAATGGAACAATTGTCGAGCGAGTTAGCGAGCGTTATTATTTATTATCTCATCATAGTATGTAGGTGAGTGCTCTGTTCGTGGACGCGATTCCTCAGCCCGGAGCACGGAGGCAGGTCACGGCTGCTGAGGCCGCCAACTCAGACTGTAGTGTTGCGTACCGAGAGCTACTTTGAGGTAAGTATAGGTTGATTCATAAGAGCTCTGATAATTAGTTCATGATAATAATATTATCTATGTAATAAGTGCTTGTTGCTAGGCCTAGATGAATAAAGTTTGTTTGATGAATAAAGCTTATAGCTGGCGCGACTCTGAAATATCAAAATTCTCATATAAAATCCATGGCAACTTCCGCGAAACAATCTTAATTTTCAACGTTATCGCCTTTTTAAAGATGTTTCTATTGAAATAGTTAAAAGTTTGGTCCATTTGACAGAGTAAACTTCTAGTGACAATCTATTGGTCGATAGGTTAACCACAAGTACTTTTATCAATATAACTAACCAGTGCATATTTAAAATTAATTGTTAGTTCTCGCAAGAGTTGCTTTAAACTGTTACGTCGAAAAGTATAAAGCATAATTGTCAAGGTAAATTTTCCACGGAGTAATCAGTTACGTTTGTTTGACGTCACCTTTACTAAACAGAGTTGCGAAACGGCGCTCATCACTTGTTTTCATTAATATAGAATTGTTTATCTTTCGTTATCTTCACTCGTAGTACTACAGTGTTTGAGCTACAGCTAAACAAGCACGTAGAAATAATGACAATGTTATGTATGATTCAACAAATCTTCCAGTTTTGCTTACATCGTCTAAAGTTAAGGTTTTGCGGTTAGCTAAAGCCTACCACTGACTAACAGTCCGCCGGACGATATCGGCCGGTCAGTTGTTCGGAACTGTCAAATTTTTGTTCTAACTGACAGGCCAATATCGTCCGGCGGCCTGTTAGTCAGTGGTCAGCTTAAGTCAAACATCTGTTACGATTTCACTAGATAAAATTGACAACAACAATGACTCCATAATCCATATATTAACAACATAGTAGGTAATACCACTTCATATAACCAGTGACTTGACAATATGTATTTGAATAACGAGTTATCTATATGTAAGATTTGAGGTTTGAGGTATTACAGTTAATCAACATTAACCGCAGCACTACGGTAAACGACATTGTTGGCACTTGCTTGATCTGACTCACTGTCTGTTTATGTCCGATCCGATAATGTATTCGATAACTTTCTATAGTAGACAAAGCTTTATCGATCTAACCTCGTGATTACTGGAGCGCAACCTTACATTATTACCAAATGATATGTCACATTATTTGTTCATATCTATGTTACATATCACATCACTTTCAAGGTCGCTAATAGGTAGTTTGTGAGTACTCAGATCAAAAGTTATTGGGTGATTGATAGTTCTTAGATACGAATACAGATTATAGTAATTTGAGGATTTTTAATACTGTCTTCGGTTACGGCGATAGTTAGGTACTCATGAAATAAAACTATTGAAACGAATTATATCGCGTATATTGAATTCATACTACATCCCGACGTTACGCGGCGTATATACGCGATATAATCTGTTTCAATAGTTTTATTTCTTGAGGATTTTTGTCATTTAGAAAGGTAGCTAAATTTTCTAGTTTGATTGTTTCAAGTCGTTGTAAGGTTCTTAAGGAAATATCACAGTGAACGAGCCAAAGACCCACTTGTCAAAGTAGATAAATATTTGAGCTGTTGCCACTGACGACCATTGAAGTCGATTAGGGCCATTGCCATTGCTCACTGACCCAAAGAATCTACAGCATTTCTACACTTACCTAGATTTAAAGTGACTCAATCGTGGTACCGTAAACTGGGGTGAGTACGGTTCGCGGGGAGAGTTGGGTTATGAATGGGGAGAGAAGGAATGAAACGGGGGTGAGATGGGATTTTAAGGCTACTGCTACAATAATAATATATTCCAATTCAAAATGGAGCTATAGTAATACTCATAATTTAAAAAAAATCGATCCAACAATCTTCCAAAATCACTTTTGTATGAAAACCCAACTCACCCCAAATACGAGGGACTACGGGGTGAGGTGGGACTTCCTGTTTATCGTCAAAGTTATGAAATGGAACTACCCAAAATAAAATAAAAACTAAAATACAAACGTCCGGAACACTTATTAGATACACCATTCAGTTTTCATATGTAAAAATAAAATGTTATCGAGGTTTGAATGTCAGTTTTGCACCTACTACGGTACGTATTTGTATTATTTAGAATAATAGGTTCTTGTGCGACATTGAATTTCAAATGGGGCGGGAAAATGTATGGAGCTCAATATCTCAAGAATGGATTTTACTTTAACTTTTCTTGATTATTATAATCTGTCCAAACCAGCCAATGTAGCCTATTAAAAATAGAACTGAAAGTCGAAACAAACTAAGGTACTTAATCTTTCTGTCATATAATAATACATCATCTTACCTTACTAACTTACACACGTTAAAATAGTCAAAAAGTCCATTAGTTTAGCATGCCTTACCTACTATCAATACTGCAGTCAAGTCTAGAGCAATTAAGACACCTATAATCTTCTAATTTTTATAAAACCTGTACCCTTTTCAAATGTTCTTGACCGTACACAAGTTTTGAAGGCAGCTACAATAACAGTGGCATGGTTACAGTTAGCACAGGATGCGGTTTAATTGCATACGGATCACGCTTCCGCTGCGCCGCGCCGGCGCACTGTGCAGCGTGGCCAGCGTGTTCAGCGGGGAATCGAACCCGGAACAACGACAACAACTTTAAAATGGAGCAATCCAAAAACCCACACGATGCATTGAGGGCAGTACCGTCTTTACCATAAGGGCACACGGGGCCCGTGCCCAGGGCCCCTTCCTCAAGGGCCCCCGAAGGACAGACATTAACAGTTTATTTGATTATCCATAATAAATAGAAGAGCATAGCAGAAAAAAAATAGTTTAATTCGCTTTCTTTACTTTCCAAAAGGGCCCCAAATTTGTATGTGCCCAAGGGCCCCAGCATGGTTTAAGACGGCCCTGATTGAGGGCTAGACGGCGAACTTTAGTCAAGCGAGTTTACGACAATGGTACGACGCGTCAGGTGCTTTTAAAAATATAGCAAAAGGAAATCAATAAAATTCACAACCGAAAGTGCTCACCCCTTTTTAAAACTGGATTTCGATTGTTATGTTAATTCAAAAGCAAATCGAACATTTCCCCCTGCCCCTCGCGTTGCAATAAATTGCATCGTCCGTAATATTCTATATTAAAACTGCATCTCTCTTTTATGCACGTTAAAAAGTTACATTCACAAAGTTAAGTATAAATGTATGCTCATTTAGACTGTAAGCAAATGAAATAAGGTTCAATATTTGTTGTGTCATGGAATGAGTTACGAGCGTGCAACATTTTTCCCTTACAAAATCTACAGAGGCATGGAGGAATCCCTGCCAGGGAAAAGAAGGTATTAAAATACGGGTTTCCTTTGTATACATACGCCCTTTTAGAATAAATGGAAATCTTAGAAATAGGATTTAAATAAAGGGTTGCCTATCCTAGCCATACAGGGTGTCAATTTATTGCCTATTACAGTACAATGGCGAAGGAAAATTTATAACGTGGTAACGGCCGCCTGGGCCCTTTACGGGCTTGTAATGTGATTTTATAAATCCGATATTTCAGAACTGTCGGCGAGGATGAGCGTTAATCATAGAATCTTTATTGTAATATTATACAATAAGAATAACTTGTTGATTTGTTTACCCCAAATAAATGGGAAAATGGTCATTTTGTCTTCAGATATAAATATCATGACTTTTTTTAATTTAATAATCTTCTAGATACACAATAAGCACTAACGTTAGCAAGGTTTACGTAGTTAATACTCAACTATTATAAAAAAAATTGAAACCGGTGTTTTAAATGGTAAAATGATCACAAAGTTAGAAGTAAGAGAATGTATCTATTTTTAGACTAAATCTAACCTAAAGCCACGTACAAGCACCATCCATAGTAATATGATAGAAGAAAATTAATAATTTAAACAGAAGCATTTATTATAATATTTTGAAGGATGGCAAACATTTTAAAATTACTATCTACCTATGTATTTCCCATGTCAATGACCGCGACTCTACATAAAGCCATACACATCTTTACCACCACTTCTAATCTACTATCTATCGGTCAGAGATAACATATAATATTTAAAACTTTCGTGTTTTGAACACATATTAACTCACATTTAATAGACGGATTTATTTTAATTGACATTTTGCTGGGACATCAGTTGACCACGACCAGTGAAACCTGTGTCGAAACGTCGGTAAATAAAGTTAATAAAATAAATTCGCGATAGAACCGTCTATAAATGTGAGAGATAACATAATCGTACCTCCAGTATCTGTACACAATAACAACCCAGGAGGCCCCCTTTTAGAGGGCGGAGGGCCAGAGGACCAAGGGGTCGCTACGCGTGCCCGGCACGTGTGTGCAGCGTGTGCTATATGTGCAACTGATGTGTTTATTAGAGTGCGAAAAATGTGATTTTGCAGATTCTGTGTGTGAACGATTCGTTGCGTGAGAATGAGCTGAAATTTGAATGAATGAAATGCGTAATCAATGAACTGGGAAGCAGTTGAACAATTTGAGATTGGAGTGCAATTGCATTTTCTGGAATTATAGGCTTCAGCTCACCGATATTGTGAGCATGTTGGTTATAAGTTATATAGTTACATAAAAAAAAAACAACGAAAGACGTAAATATCCCAACAAAGTTAACATCATAATACGAGTAACTGCGAAAACATACCTAAGTTCAGCATAAGTTTGATAATGCAACAATATTTTCAGACAAATCATAAACATTGTTAATATTACGTCAAACTGACCCAAATAAATTGAATGATTTTGATGTCGCTAAAAATATAACGCAAAGCAGAAATGACACTTCGACCAGCGATGATTAATTTCGTCACCTCTTTGTTGTGGACCATAAAGCGTAACCCAGCCTCTTATTCAATCGCTCTACAACAGACACTGCAGTCGTCCCCCTCGCACCCGCTGCGAATGACAAAGACAGTGGAAGAGGGGCGATTCGTGGGTCAATTGTTTTGTGCAACGGCTTTTGTTGGAAATAAAAAGTGGAATATTCTGGTGCCCTGGTTTTAAAGGAGCGTATTAGCGCTTGTTATACAGGCCGACACTTGAAACGAGGTCAGAAATGAAAAATAGTTATTGTGCAGAATAGTAAAGTAAAGTTAACTTGTAATGAATAGTTTGTAACTTCAATATTGATATCCTAATTATAAATGGTCAAGCAAATGTTGATAGTAGAAGAAGTCGCGAAATTCAAATTTTCTATGACACGATATCCCTTCACGCCTACATTTTTCAAATTTGCCACCTTTTTCTACTGACAAGTCTGCTTGACTAACTATATTACGAAATATAGAAATACATATATAGTTTAACGCATATTTTAGTAATCTTACACAGATTATATTACCCTACCAGTCACAAATATAAATTTATTCGTTAAATATTTTATGCAATAGATTTATTTATTGCAATACCTATTGCATAGATTTATTAAATAACTTTTATTTTATGTTAATAAATTATGAATACAGCTAGAGATCGATGGTACCTCTAGTAATTGGCAGTCGTTAAAAGAGTCAGGAAAGACGATTCCAATATCACCCTGTTTCGACTCTTTGGTCTTTACGCCATTTTCGTTCCGATTGTCGTTATTATGCACCGGTTTAGCGCAGGCGTATTGTGCATTGTGCGCGAGGGCGGAGATCAGTAACGCTCCCCTGATGCGTCTAGCCGTGTTTTATTTTGGATTCTCACGAGCAAGCTGTATATTACACTAAAAACGAAAATTACTCGCGCGTATTACAAAATCGACCCAATACGTTTATGGCGCTATTGTGTAGCGCAATCACAATAGTGCTTCCACGGTTTCCACACATATAATTTACACAGAAATGTATGGACAGTGCATGCCTTATCACACTGGTGTATGGCCTTCACTGCAAACATGCTCTGCAAATACCTTACTACATTATTATGACAATTGACAATATAGTTTAACAACCGACGCAACGTACCTGATGCGTTGGCTTCAGACCTGCTAGCATGAGTTGCGTTCTCGCGCGCGACTCCATACATCTTGCGCGACTTCAAGTACCTAAGGACTCGCGCGCGAGAACGCAACTCATACTAGCAGGTCAGGCCATGCTTCGGTGGCTGATGGTATATAATATAATGCCTATTTAAGAATTATTATTTACCGTAACTACATTTCACGCAACTATTAATCAAAACTGCATTGTATAATAAGTTCTGCCCACACCACGGCAAGCATACTCCCGCTGTTTACCGCATTCCGATATTTGCTTATACAAACTAATTACTGGTTGCAGGACGTGATTGCATTATGATTTAATTGGTGATTTCATTGTACACAATTACACATGTGAGCTCATCATTGGTATTATTGGTAACGCTATTAGGTCCTGACATTTGTTATGTACTTAGTGCGACGCATGTTTGATTGTTTATGTAGGTACTTACAGGCTCTGTCTGTCTAGCATGAGTTGCGTTCTCGCGCGCGACTGCATACCTACATCTGGCGCGACTTCAAGTATGGACTCGCGCGCTAGACCGCCAGGTTTGCCTTTAAATCAACATTTTAAGCAGTTCTTGCAGCAATGCAATATTCATCTATTAGTTTGTAATTTTGCTAATTAGTGATTTTATGTAAAACCATTTTTTTAGCTCCCGATTTTTCATATGGATACGGGTATTATAATATCATGTAACTTCACAAAAAGTCCTTCTTTATAAATGATAGATAGTCATTTTGTTAACACCCTGTAATAAATGAGGGCATTAGAGGTTTTAAGCACTGTTTTCTTTTTATAATACTCGTTTAATATAATTTTTCCTTCAAAGTTTATAACGTATTTTGTAGGTAACAAAAATAAATCGTTTTATAAACGGGGATATATTCTATTATATCTTATTTTATCTTGTTATTGGAGTTAGCTTCAATATTTCCCATTCGTCACGCGACTGTCATCCTTAATAGCTTGATCGCGGCACATGGGATGACGTGGGGTAACTTTTTAGGGGATAAATCTCTAAGGGGTAGCTTCCGTTATACGGTACATCAAAGTTTATGATTATATTCCGAACCTTATACACAATGTAAGTATAGTCAGGTACTGTCGAGCATAAATTATAAAGGTCACAGGAGTTTCGATTGGAGTTTACGACAACCCTTCATATAACAGCGCAGCGAAAATATCTCCACCCGCATTCTGCATGCCTTAGCATAACCTCCCTTGAGGACACAGTCCGCCGCACACCCTACTGTGCCCGTCTACATCTTCCTTTTAAAAACTGTACACGCTTAGGCTCTTTTCGATAACGGTCTATACGAATCGACACACTCTATCGAAACGTTGCAGTTCTTACTGCATTAACATAAAAGTTATTATCGCTTGTGTAACGGTATGCAAGTGGTGGAACCCTCGGTGCTCGAGCACCGTGACTGCACATGCTGCATCACCTGTTGTCACGTTCCCATGGATCGGTGCGTTTTAAAATAACAGGGACACCGTCAGTGGGGTAAAAACGTACGGATACTTTTGTCTGGATATAGTATTGTCTGTGAATGTGAATCATCGTTTGTAAGTATCATGTTGTTATAAATGACGTATAAGCATTTATGTTCGCAGTTATTGCGCTAGCTTTATTTGTTTTTTATAGTAACATTATTTTAGACATTTCTCTGACGATCTAGTGTTAACGCCGAGTAGGGCTTCCAATACCGGGATCCCGAAATACCGGGATCCCGTCTATTTAAACGCATTTTTTAATACCGGTATTTTTTAATGCAATACCGGGATCCCGGTATTTTCAAAAACAAGGAAAATCCGTTTAATATCCATTAAAATGATTAAATTCGGCTAAATCAAGAAGACGTCTACACGTCAGATGCATTTAACTGGCATCATGGCCTCATTTAATTGAAACAAGATCTGGCCATATGCGTTAGAAAATATTTGGTGATGAATTCTGATGTTCAGGATATGATATTAATATAATTAGTTCTTAAAATTATATCAAAAAGTAGAAAGAAATGAGCAAGGAATTGTAGTATAGCAAACGTATTTTTGGCGGCAAATTTGAATATACATAGTTGGCTGGTTTATTAGGTTGAACTAAACATGTGACTGGTGAAGTCAACAAGGCGGATAAAATGATTGCCAACCTGGAGGGTGAAATGATAATTATTGCAGATGGCGATTATTGTTTAATATCCTAAGCTAAGGACATACATATCTGGTGTTACAGTGAGCCTTTTTTTAATAAAACTCAAAATTTTAAGCGATTCATAGTCAATACCGGGATCCCGGGATCCCGGTATTGATGGAGACAGTTTCGGTATTAATACCGGTATTGTAAGAAGTCCGGTATTTGGAAGCCCTAACGCCGAGCATAATAATTAATTGCACAGATGACATTTTGTGTTTTTTTTTATATTGCGATGTATGACTCCTTAATGATAACGTCGTTATTTTTAATATATTGTGACAAATTCTGGATGCGTTTATTTGTAAAAAATGCACATATTCCTGACTTCATTCCTTAATTGAATCTATTTAAATGTGCTCTCAATTAGAAGCCCACGTTTCCCGAAACCGAAATACGGGAGTTTGCAAACATCCTCCAACACCGGCTACGTAAATATTTGGACTGCAACCAGTTAGCATTGAATCGAGTCCAAAAGCGCCCAGTAAACAGCTTGCTTTAATTGACGGGAACAGAAACACCTAGGAATCTTTACCTGATAAATATAGGTTTTCACCTTAAGTACATAAAAGAAGACTAGATGTCCACGGGACCACTCTGAATGTGACTTTCGATGCTCATATCTAGTAAATTAAGTATTTTAAATAAAGACAAATATATTAAAATCCCTTTTCAACCTCGATAAAAACAGCAGGCGGCTATCATGTCTTCGGAGAAAACTGAAAAAAAAATTTCAGAGGCTTCGTACGAGAAAACGCAGAACACGGTTTGAATTTTGTAATATTGCCCAATTCATTTGATGCAAAGATTTATTTATTTAAACTTTATTGCACAAAACATAAAAATAATGTACAAATGGCGGACTTAATGCCTAATGGCTAATGGCATTCTCTACCAGTCAACACAAAGATTACACAAACAAACACAGTCAAACATCTACAGATGTTGACGATGTTGTTGATGATGTTGGTCTACAGTCAAAGATTATCGCAGATTAAATTGAATCTTTACATTTCAATTGTAACAGCCATTCATCACTCCAGGAACCATGTAGGTCAACATTTCATGTGAAACCACGACGCTGTCTAACGTACACTATTGTTCTTTCCGATCAACAAATCTTCCTAGAATCAAAATTATCGTTTCCTTTCAACTTTTCCAACGCTACCGTAAATCCGAACTCACGACTGAAGGCAATTCATTAATCAAAGCGTTGAAAGACCAATTCGATTCTGACCTGTGGTTAAGAATCATCGTTTCCAAAACAAAGGTCTCTTCTGTGTTGTTAGTTTAGTGGTCGTTTGGAATAGCTATACTGACCATTCCCATAGTTTTCATTTATTATTCCCACGGCCACTATTATCCAGCAATCTAAGCGACTGATTGCTCAGACTGAGGTTTATTACATGCAAGGTTTAGCATTGCGAAAACTAGCAATCTAGCCAAATCTAGCATTAAAATGCTGACGCCGGCGGCATCGTAATTTTAGGGCTTGATGTAGATCTGAGCTGTCGTGCTACGACCTAGATTGTTAAGAATATGTTGAACTTTGTAAATGTAACCTACATGTATATAAGTAGTACCATATAGGTACATTTAGCTAGATATGTAGAAGCTGATGATAGATATGTACTGAAAGGTTATCTTACTAAATATATACAAAGTTGTGTCAAACCAATCTGCAGTGTATCATTGGCTTAATAAAAAAAATCACTTTTATGTTCCGAAATATTTGTGTTGCATCTCCTTTTTGCAATCTTTAACTGATCTATTTGAGCATATCACCATTCTCGTACTTAATTAATGCTCTAGAAGTCTAGTCAATTGTCACACGAGACATCCTTTAATAGATCTTCATTTCTGCCTCTCAATTATCTTCGCAATTCGCAACCGCTTATAAACTTTGCATATAAATAGATCAAGTCCATAAATACAAGTCTTTGACATTAACAAAGCGTGAACTTGTCCCTCATTTATTACAAAAGCGGGCCCATCTTACCGAGAATATGTCATGGTGGCATTAGGGTAACCTTTGTTCCGGATCGCGCGCGCAATTTGTAATGATCTGCGATCCCTGGCGCTGCCTTGACCTAAAATCGTGCGCGGGTCGTTTGCTGCGGCTTGAGGCTGCAACAAAACGTTTAGAGCAGGGGTTAGCAAACTTTGGAGAAAAAGAACTAGTTTAAAATAATCAGTAGTTACACTAGTAACATAAACATCGAACAGCCATAGATTGTTTCGTTTGATTCTGTAATTTTCTTGCTAAGAGGAAGAGTCGCAAATGTATTTAAAAAAGACGCACACAACTCGCGAACCGCAGTTTGTCGACCCTGGTTTAATGGATGTAGAGATGAGAAAAAGGTAAATGTACTAAATGTTGTACACGCAATGATATAGGACTATTTATTTACAGGGTGGGGGTTATTGTAAATTATTTCATTGATCAGACTCTAGAAAAATCCAAAGTTTTGCCTCATTATGAAGGAACGTCATTACACTCTGGTATTACTAATCGTATATTGTCGTAGTTTCTTTCTGGCAAATATCTTGTCGGAAACTAAATTAACTTTACTACATTATTAATTTATGAGATGGCATTGAAATCTTAAATAGCGAAAACACTAAAACTTTCATTGCTATCATTAAGTTTTATCCGAACCGAAAAGTAGTATATCAAAACAGAAATTATTACATGTAGACGACCAATTTTTTGGTATAGAAAAACATAACGTATCTCACCTGATTACGAACTCATTTTGCATGGCAATATCTTTGGACGTATAAGATTTATGCTTTCAGACGATATTTATAATATTACGCTTATGCGAGTATTTCACGTAACCCTCCACTATCAAAATAACCTTTGGCATCATCCACGTGGTTTATCACAGAACATTAATAATCAGAAGGAACACATTACTCCGGCCTGCTGAGGTAGATAGCATTGTCAATAACGATCCACTGTCCATTAATTCTCTTACTTCACAACCTTCAGTCACTGGTGTTATGTAAACAGTATCATTTTCGTTTAATAATATATTCGTACATGCATGTAAAGCTTGATGTGTTTACAATTGTTTTATAGTTAGTATAGCTACACAATTAACGATATAACCTCGCGTAATGTTAGTAAATGGTGCTGTAAACAACAAAGATGTGTCTATGTGTAAGAATATCATTAATGCATGAATAAATACATACGTGCATGTTAAGACTGACTTTTTTTAACACTGTAAACTACAGTTTGCAAACATGTCAGCATGTGTCAAGGTTATTATTAAGATGAAAGTCCCAGCGACAAAATAACAACAATGCATGCATCAGATTCACGCTTTTATCATCGTCGACATCAAAGAAACCGAAGCAACGTGTGTTCTCCGAGCGATCACCCCGCATGCCCGCGAATGTAACAATTAACGTGTATCGTCTGCGTGACTCACGACCGGCTCCTGTGCGCGTGCGTGGCACTTCCAATACATGCAAAATTGCAGAAACACAACGAATAGTTCGCGTAGAAAGTGTCAAAACTGATCCGCTAATCCCGCGCAACATAGGTACCAAACAAATTGAATGAACTGGCCCTACTTCTAGACCCTTAAGAGAAGTTTGATTTTAATGGGTTATGTTTTTATTTTCTTTCTGAGAAAAGTGAAGCGAATCTTGATGACATCAAATGACATATCGTACGCTATCAATGCTATCATAATTGGAAGAAATTTTAAAATTTGCAAATTACGTACAATATTTTAGGAAAATTAAAGACAAGGAAGGAAAAACTTTTACTTTTTAAGATAAACATACTTTATTAAGCTCGTTAAATTAAAACTAATGACAATTAGTCAGGGAAGTAAGAGAAAGTGCAGTAGCGGTTTTAACCTACACTCGTTCATATCGTAATCGTATTACGTTACAGCTCGATTTGCATACTGAACCCTTTATCGGCCTACAAATTAAATAAATACGTGTTTAAGAAATTGTAATAACGTTGCCACATCGTCAATTACAGGTAATTGTAATTTACGAAATAAAGAAGACGTTTTGTCCGATATAAATGCGTGTAACATTGAACATGACATATACAATATGTGTCAGTTTCGAGTTACGTGATTAATAAAAACAAATCAATCATTTAGTTGTCAGACAAGTGAACACAAACAATTGCCTAACGTATTTGTTAAACATGTCTCTGGGGCATTTTTTAATGGCCCATAATCATGGGTTAAAAACCGCACAAATGACTTCGCTATGGAAAATACTATTCTATGATTTACTAAGTAGACTCGCATCTTAGGCAAAAATACTTACTGTGAATGTTTGCAGTGAAACTGACAAAGACGTATTACTATTTTGATGGCATGTACGTGATTACATAATGGTCCGTCAGCTGGCCCCATAGAAATATAACCTGATAAGGAACCAGTAGAATGTCAAGGATATCTGGAGCACCGCGGTGAGATCTGGTTCGAAGAAAGTTCGGCAAGCTTTGTTTACGTAAGCGTAGTTTTATTATCCAATTGAAGAGCAAAGTCATCGGAACTGAGATCGTATCGCGGGGTTTCGTAACGTGCGGTATCGAGAAGTGTATCGAGTGGTGCAAGCTATGCGAATCGTCGGTGGAAGACGCTAAAGGAGTTTCCATCCTTACCATACTATAGTCCATTAGTCATAATTATAGGTACCCTTTAGGCGATTGGTGAGATTTTTGCGCAGTAGTTTCCTAGTAGAAGTTTGGGACTAATTGTAGTTTAATTACTTAATTTTGAATAACTGCATGAGTATGATAAAAAATCTTAACAAGCATGCGACCCATCGACCACACCGTAGTAAACCATAATAACTCACCAACCTTCTGAATTAAGTTAGCCCATAAGTATATCTTTGTGGTAACAAACACATGACTCGTTAAATCTTCCAGGGCGACGTGCATTTTCGAGAATTTACTAGAAAAATCTGTAATTTCTTATCTTACGACACGTAAAATTACAATATATCTACCTAATTCAATTACTGATATGGCAACTGAACGTGCTGATAACAGTATTAATTCAATCATAGCCAAATATAGGTTCACTATCGAACTATAATCACTACCGTTTCTGTTATCGCTATTTGTCTGTTTCATATCTTATTTTTTACTGAAATATTCGTCAAATACTTTTTATTAATAAATATGTAGAGTCAGCTGCGGAAATAGTTGACCCGATATATCTGCAGCTGACTGTACCATCCGTAATATCAAATATACACATTTTGGCAAAAAAAAACACTTTTGGTAGCATCTGATGGAAAAGTGCCCATAACGCTCGTGGCATCCTGCGTTGCATGCCTATTGTGGACATTGTGGTCAGCCTTTAATTGCTTTTGCTTTTAAAACTATTTGTTTTTAAGTTAATAGAAATATATCGCAATATTTCGCCGCTCATGACTTGTACCTTTCCTGTCCAAAATTGGTCGTCCAAAATCGTGCCCATTAAACAATTCTTTTGTGCACGGTGACTTGCAGTCGCAGGCGCAGGCCGAACGCTCGCTGTCAACTCCGCGTATATTTGTTTACTCAACAACTCCACATTAATTACTAAGATAGTCGCACAATGGTGTGAATTGGATGCATTAAGTTGACATGAATGGTGTCTTAGATAAGTGACTTGACAAAGAACTTTAAAGTAGTATTCAGTTTTTATGAATAACAGAGTACGTTTGAATTAAAAACTCTCACGGACCTACCCGTCCCTACTGCTCAACGGTTTAAGGCAAATAGCTTATATCTGTCTCTTTCTGTCTCTAGTGGTCCTGGGGTTAACCTCTCTTGCATCATCCTCAACTATTGCTTTGAAGTCCAAATTATATTTTTCAATTTTTTTTCCTTTGCAAGATCGTCGGCATCCTTATTCCTATGGTATTGCAATATATTTGGCCATTTCAGCAGGTATTTACTTTAATAACGACCCGCGGTGCATATTTGACAGCAAAATCATTTCAATCATTACAAAACGTACCAGAAACAATTGAAAAGCATTCTGTTCCGGCAGACAAAATGATTGGAAGTAAAAGTATAATAAGTGATGCAGATTGTATCGCGCTTGCTGGTAAACAGTTATTCGGAATCCTCCGTTACGCCACTAACAGAGTCGATTCATACAGAGTAGTCCATCTTCAAACAAAGGTACTTGCAAGAGTAGTTCGCAGAATACCAGTGACAATACATGCTACAAGGGCACAACCATCTTGCATATGTGTGTGGTGGCCAAAAATCGTTGGTGCTGTAGAGTAGAAATACAGGTTCTCAAAAAAATGCAAAACGATGACTAAAAATTCTTTCATTATCCTTATATTCCTTATCTTTAGACAAGAGGTTGATTTGGATTAGTAAAGACGAGTCATCTCAGTCATCTTCTCCGTTATTTAAACGACTAAAGAAAATTCCTGTGTTCTGATCTATGTTACTGTCGTTCTACCTATACTGTGGCACTGTTGAGATAACAATTGTTATCCTTTCATATCTTAGGTATTCTTTCTATTTATAGTGATTGCATCAGCGAATAAGGAAATTCTGGTCACGTTGCGACGGCCCTTGCGCGAAAATAGATCCTCTGTTGACTATAAATTGTGGACTGTTGTGATTTAAGGTGGCTTGTTCAGCTTGTATGTTTTCGGATTCGTTTAGTTTACGTCGTGGGATTACTAATCTTGGATCTCTATAAATTATTGTAGTCAAAATGAACTACGACGATGTTTTGACTTACCTCACCCACTCATGTAAGATTTTATTCAACATCTTTTAAGACTTTTAATCCTGGTTATCTATTCGTGTCTGGCCGCCATGAACAGAAAAAGCATAGCAAATATGTTTACTATGATTTTTCCTGTCTTAGTTGCGGTACCTACTGCTTTTGGCAAAATTACCCATTCATGAGAATGTTTCCTGCTGAACAAATATGATTGTACTCTCAAGCCTCTCAACCTTACTTGTTAGTTTACAAGGCATGGCCCACTGGGTAGGAAGCTGGAGTTTACGCATTGCAAATTGACACTAATCGTCTTAAGTGCCCGCTTAAACAGCGAGTATCGTTATAAACATTACCTCATGTAGTACAGTACAGTATGTTATTCAGTGTTTAAACGTGTATAAACACTCTTATTTAGTCATTTAAGTTCTATATTTTTAGTCATCTTACGGATTGCAAGACGAAAATTTTAAAATATAAGTTGATGTGATATAATTCTACTTACGCAACTTAAATATATTTATGTATTCCATTCACGACTAGCAATAAATGAACTATGCCGCCAAAAGTTCATCAACCTATTGATTCAGAGAAACTTGCTGTTTACAGGGATCAATAGTATTCATAATTATATACCATATTGCAAAAATACAAGGTTCACTGATCGTCAGGTGTGTTATTGTTAACTTACATACTTACATAATATATGTATGAAGATTTCAGTTACTAGCGCTCGGATTCAGGCTAAGCTATCTTGATTCATGTCTAAGTTTAGCTTGTTACTTCCTCCACCATACTCATATCGCCAGATCTATTAAACATTTGAAGCTCGAGGAAGATGATGCAACCATGAATGAGTGTTTTGTTTTCGTGCTCAAATAGCAAACATTTGATTTCATTCATGAAATTCCCCGTTTATGTTTTGTTTAATAACAATGAGATGTGATAAGAATAATCCCACTATACTGAGATTTCTGGGTAATATTTTATTTACTGTTAGCAAAAATCCGAGGTGTTGTAATTATCATGTTTAAGACTCAACTATGTTTCTTCCTCTAGTCATCCAATCAGAGTTTTATTTAAATAATATTTTGTTGGAAATTTCTACAGTCGATTCTAAATAATTATTTCAACTGTGTAAATAAACAAGGCATTTAATAACTTTTATTATAAAGATAAAAAAACAGCAATTACTGATTGAGTAGGTATTGAGCAAAAGTAGTACTTGGCTCAAAGTCTTGTTGAAACTTAAAAGAATTCTTTAAATTTATTTATTTTTCAAGTTAATTACTCTTCCTTGTTGATGATATTTGAGCATTTTATTTATTACCATCCTTGTTTTGTTACAGGTACATTGCACAAATGCACAAAGTAGTTCACAGCGTCGAAATTTTGAACAATGCAGGTTTGTGAGTCAATTTTTGCACAATACTGCGCGTAACAAGGTCGTTCACCTCTCCACTCCGCATTGTTGCCAAATGATTACGGAATATTAAAAAACTGAAGGCAGGGGTTATCAGTCCACTGAAATCAGGAACAATATCCTTTATCAGATTAAGAAAGTTTCGAAATGATATTGCGCTGTATCGTACAGTACGATCAGAATTTCAATAAACATAAAAGTTGCTTCTTGGCTTTGGGATGTAAAATAATAAATGTGTACGTTTTGGTTCTATGATACTACTATGGTTAATTTCAATAAAATAAACATTCAACTTCACGTATTATTAGAAATCTAGTAGTACTTTTAATGTACTATTGGCTTCATTGCAAATACAAGGGCCACCGATGGCTATATACGAGTTGTACAGCACCCAAAAAGTGTCAGTAGCTTTACATTGTATTTAAAACAAGTGATCTCAAACTATTGCAGACCAAATTTAATATACCTAGTTCATAAGTTCAGTTTAAGTTCGATCGTTTTTATTATGTAGATGCCCATACCGGTAATACACAAATATGTATATTGCTTCACGATCACGTGAACGTGTATAACGCATGATGAGGTCTTTTTATCACCTGATTGCCGACATTTATTTCTCGCCTTTGACAAATAAGCTCATTCTGACAAGGTCTCTGCATCTTTAAGATTCTCCTCACATTACAAAACTCGACGAGGGATTAAGCTACTTACTGTATTTAAGATGTCATGCTAACTTGCATTTATGAGTCACGTAATGTCCCGCTTGTTTTATTTTGGGCCATTTGTATTCACCACGAAATCTATTGGCTTGTGAGTCAGGACAGTGGCATTCTTGACTTACGCGCCCAGCAAAAAGACAAATTCGTTACCTATTGTTAGCTGTATTATTAAATTCAATTACGCAGCATACGGGTAATTCTTATTCTTATGCGTTTTTTGTGTAACACGTAAGAATAACATGTATTTTTGTGAAAATAAGTAAACTCTATATCAATATACTTAGCAATTTACCTCTAGTTTTAGGTCAACCTAAATGTATTGTCCTAAGAGTATTAGAAACATATAAAAAAATAATTACAACTGCGAAATGTCACGGACCGTGTAGTGTGACTTCCCCAGATTTTGTGATATTTGATTTTTTTTTTTAAATATGGAGTGATTTTGCAATAATTTATATCAAATATAAAACACTAATCCTTGTTCTACAACACTGTTTAAAAATTGTATGAATTTGTAACGATTTTATATAATTTTAAACAACATACATTTTGTGATTAGTTTTCGCGTCACCACCACGCGTGGTAATATATAAACATGCGGTACTCGTTAGAAAATTATCTTTACTGCTGGCAGCCTTATTAAAGTTATTTACAACAACAACACTGTGTTGTTGTCAGGTTTACAAATGGCTGAAGGGAGAAGTTTTGTCGAAAATTATTTATTTGTGATCATTTGAAAAAACGGTCAACCTTAACGCGTCACCGCCGTGTTAGAGTTTTAAGAGTAAGTTGCAGTTTCACGTTATTGTTTGTAACATAAGATATACCTCATACAATGCAGATTAAGCTAATTATTTAACATTTGCAAAATCAAAGGAAATGTTTATATAATATCGAACATGTTCCAAATTATCACGACCGTGGCCTCAAACATCTGTCACCGCCACGGACTTTTGAGTCCACGTTCGTGACATATAGACACGTGGTCGTGTCATTCTTAATTCGTTTGATTAATTTAGAGGCATGCACTTTTCAGAAATGCATTTTTATTAGCTACAGATCATTTGCTATTATTGCCCAACTGCCAAAGCAAAAAAATGTTTTTCGCTTGTGTGTATGTATGATGTGTATCGAATTCTTTGTCACGCTCTACAGCCTTTATAGTTTGACGGATTTCAACGTCTGAGCTGTCATTAGGTTTGTCGTAGTCATAGGAGTGACTTAGGCTATGTTAAAATAACTATATAAATCAAAATAGCCGAGTTGGCCACCAAAATGCCGAAATGTCACGACTGAGGGACACTTTGTCACAACCGTGTTTATGTACTCATTTTATTTACCTTTCCTGAGGGTATTAAGCTTGACCATATGAATCAAAAAATAGCTTTTTGTATGTACTTTTGATATATGTAAATATGTGAAAAATAAAAATGTCTTTAAAAAAAAATTTTTTTGGACACAATTTAAGAATCACCCATACTCTAAATACTTATATTCATGACGTACTTATACATAAGTCTTAACTTTACAACCAGTAAGCGCCACTTGCACCATTCCACTAACCCAAGTTAACCGGTTAAACCTGGAGTTACCATGGTTACCAGTACAATTTTACACTGGGTTAACGCTTTAACCACTTAACCCCGGGTTAGTGAGATGGTGCAAGTGGCCCTAACATTGCCGCTTAATAAGGTGTAACTTTCTTTAAGTTTTATTTTTCACAATAGTCAGTCTATATTTAGGTATATAGAAAGATCTATACTCCTTAGTCCTTACAGATAGCATATCCGTTCCTTTACTCAATTTGTTCGCGATTTCTTCATTTCATATAATACGTAACTTCATACTGACGTACCTATTTGCAGAAAATATTTCTAAAAGATTAGAATACAAAACTAATGATTAACGATAGCGATTATTTCTACGACGAAAGTGTTTCGATGCAATTCTGAATAGAAGTGTTCAAAGAACCTTTCATGATTAATGGGGCTATTCGAGATTTTTTTATCGTTTTTACCTTTTCCTTAAAGGTCGTCGGTCCGCGATCCCATTGAATAGCTGCGGTTGAATCGGATAGCGTTTACGCGATTATGATGAATGACTTCAAGTTCATTGAACTTTTGTTACATTTTCATTTCTATTCATAACCTCTGCGTACTTTTCGTTGTCGTTAGTGTCGCATTTAAAGGGAAACATTATTCTTTTTGAATGTCCAGCTCAATAATTTATTACTTCTTCATAATGCATTCAGTAAGTTTGTTCAACTCTTCGTTGCCTGACTTGATGAGTTTTAATTGTTGTTTACAATACGCAATCGTAATCTGAACATACAATCTCGTTACCAATGTTGTTAAATCGACCACTGACAGCGTGAAAATAATTATTTTTCAATCGGGCGAAGCCTCTATTGGACTGTCGGCCAATTAAAGTTCCCAACACACAGTATTGTGCAACCGGTGTTACGAGGAGTCGTTGCACTGGAGTATCACAAGAGTAGATTAGAGTGTACCATTTACAAACAAGTGTAGGTACCTACACGTATAAGTCGCATGAAATTAAGTGATGAAGACTTGATTCAAGGCCACCGCTTGCCTGGATTCGGGTGTAAGTAGAGACAGACGGGAGCGAACATGACGGCACGGGAATAAGTATTGCCATGCCGTCATCCAGTACGGCTGGATAAGTGACTTATTGTCCATATACTGTGGTATCAATGCTGAGTGACGTGGCTCTTCCTTAACGAGATGGACATGATAACTAACGTGTACAGGTGCCTAAACGCCCTCCGCATTATACTGTCAAAAAACATGAAATAATAGCAGTTATGATAATACACGAGTTTATGCTTATTATACCTATAACTTAATAGCGAGGCTTCCTACTTTTCATATTACGTATTTAAATGAGCATGGAACAACAGTTTGGTTATGATAATATGTAGGTAGTAGGTATCCGGTATTTATTCAAACTTTCTTTGGACAGTGACATAATATTACGGACTAAGAAGGTTGCCTTGCGGTATGCCAAGATATTTGAATAGTCGACAAGTACAAAAGCGTTCCAAATAATCTATATTCACTTTTACCAGCTCACCTTTCCACCTGAACGCCCTACAAATTATGCCAAACAGTCATTTATAAAGAATAGTGACTTTTACTATTTATACGGGCTACATTAGCATGTTTTAACATTTGGTTCCGAATAACACAAAACAGTTGCGTTTAACCGTTCGGCTTCGCTGTTCATTATTTTACATAAACATATGTAGCATACAGATACGCTTTCCGTTCGTTGCTCCTACCACATGTTCAGGTCTAGATTTTTTAGCCAGAAAGTCATTTTAGGATATCGTTGCTATTCGTATTTTTCTTTTCCCCATTCCAATATTCAAGGACGAGTACCGGGCCTTCAGCCTTTTCACTCTTCTTCTTGGGGCTTTGTTGAGGTTTCATCCCATCGCATCATAGGCCATTAGCATTTCAAAATGAAGTATGCAATGCGGTTTTCTGTTTTTTTTTCTGAACATAGTTTTTTAAAGACATGTTCAGTTTCGAACACATTTACAATTTTATTAATAACTTGCGTCTTAACGTTTCCAATAGTAGTTTATTATCATTAGAAACACACTATATTTAGCCTAACCTAACAAAATTACCATTAAAATCGTTGAATGTTCAACTTCCGCGCGCGCGGTTCAGCTCTGTTTGACAAGTGGCTAATTATTACGCATGAGCCTTTTTTGTTCTCGTTTTGCCTAATTTTAATTTACAAAACATCAGGGTCGTTGAACCAATTCATCGTAATACCTAATTTGCGCAATTAGTTAACGATTAACTTTACGGTTATGTTAATTTAGTAGCACATTTTTTTCGCGGGTGTAGGCGTAACCATTAAATAGTTAACTAGATATAACTGAATTGTCATTTTTAGGGTTCCGTACCCAAAGGGTAAAACGGGACCCTATTACTAAGACTTTGCTGTCCGTCCGTCCGTCCGTCCGTCCGTCCGTCCGTCCGTCCGTCCGTCCGTCCGTCTGTCACCAGGCTGTATCTCACGAACCGTGATAGCTAGACAGTTGAAATTTTCACAGATGATGTATTTCTGTTGCCGCTATAACAACAAATACTAAAAACAGAATAAAATAAAGATTTAAATGGGGCTCCCATACAACAAACGTGATTTTTGACCAAAGTTAAGCAACGTCGGGAGTGGTCAGTACTTGGATGGGTGACCGTTTTTTTTTTTGCTTTTTTTTTGTTTTTTTTTTTTTTTATATGGTATGGAACCCTTCGTGCGCGAGTCCGACTCGCACTTGCCCGATTTTTATACACAACTTGGAGGCCTCATTTTGATGCTACAGTATCCGAATCTGCACCAGTTTCTTCCAATATCTTCTGTCTTATAATATATGTCTTATAATCTATTCTGGACGAGTTTTTCAAAAAGCAGCTTTGTCTTGCAGAACTTAACTGTATTTACTGTAGAGTGACGTGTGTACGACAGACATACAGGCATACGTTCACGCCGATAATTATTATTTTTCAATACACGATGACCACAACACAACACTTGTCATGTTATGATAAGCTCGCACCACAAACGGGCGTGATGGGCACGTTTTCGCGCGCATCGTTTGCATCACGCATGACCACGTGTGCTGTGCGCCGCACCAACTTATCTGTACTCCGATCCACGCGATAATAGACTCTCTGCCAATGTTATAACATCTTTATCATACGTTTTTTGTGCTGGTCAACAGGTACCTGATGAATCATTGGACGCAAACATGGAAACGTAATCGGATGTTCATTTTGAAATCGCCTAAATAATGACATGCCTTTGAAAGGATATTGCCCAAGTATAGTTTTAAGATACATGACTAATACTTTTGACAACGATTTTGATTTGAGTTTAAACGGAACTGAAATTCTTTACGTGAACGAATATTTACTGAGCTCCTATGCTTCTCATAGTCAATGCTTATTCATTACATGGAAATTGGAATATGTTTCATAATAAATATTATTCTTATTAACTTTAACATCAGAAAAGTAATTTCGACAAAGGCAATGTATTATTACACGACTGTAATTAATTCTTTTAACAACAAGCCGCAAGCGTTAGTTTCAAACTGTCGAATATTATTGATGTATGTCATTAATAAAACACTACACTGTTTAATAGCTCTATGATTGATCAATCCGGTAATAAAACTGACGACACTGTTGCATACATGTATGAGCCTTTCATCATAAACAATACATTTTGATTTAGTAATTCAATTCGTTCTAGTTTTTGCGTCGGGTTTATTGGTAGGAAATTTCCCTCACAAATCATTTCCAGGTGAAATACTTGTTTAGCAACTGTTACAGGTTTTTTTTGTGAATCGAGCGTTTTTACGAGTTTTCTGGTTCTATTTACATTATTCTCATAAAAGTAATTTTAGTTTGCTAAACAATTCTAGATTGCCTTTAGTTATTTGCATATCGGAACGACAATTGTAAATTTGAAAATGATTGCCTTATTATCTGTAATAACGTCATACAAATTTATTCTTGTCCTTTAAGATATAGACAATTTACAACGACGTGTCACCTAAATCCATACTAAACACTTGATCTGAGGCGCCAGACGCTTCCACGCCACGCTGATGAGAATTAATACTCATATTGCACATTGAATACCTACAGGCTTGTTATTACCACCGAATAAGCCTAAAGACAACGTCTTAAGAGTCTATTGTCAAGAATCTTAAGCTCATTTTATTTTAGTATCACAATACGATATGTATATCGTTATTCCAGTATCGCGTACAAACTACACATAAATTTTCATTGTGCCTCCGCCGATCTATTTTGAGTCCAATTAATATCAATATTGAGTCATATTTATGTTCTTCTAAAGCAATCTATATTTATATAAGAATATGTCGGTTATCATGTTAAAACGAAGCTTGAATGTACGACTATTTCTTACTAGTCGATTGCGGATACCTGAATAAGTTTTTATTAAATTGGCACTGCCATTTTTGTTGAGCAAGATATTCCGGTTCAACCTCCATAGCCATATCGTAACTTTGTATCGACTTGCATACCCTTGACTACTTTTTTGGAATGAGCTGCTTTACTGGGTGGTGGTAACTAAATAGATAACATTTTACTATTATATCATCTATTTAATCTGAGATCAAAGAATTTATAAATCTAGAGAATAGGTCTGAGATGTTCGTGCTATGTCCACTACCCCAGCAATATATGGTCAGAAGATGTCTAGATAACTTATGGCAAGTAACAAAGTATGTTACAGAGAATTCTGGACATGGGCGATACCATCACCGACGCTCCAGCTGTATTCGTTATACTTAACGATTACTGAGAAAGATGTTTCCGTACAACATTTCTAACTAGCTTCATAATCTTAAATCGGTGCTTTTGTACTCTTCAAGTAGGAATTATTTTAGGGTAAATATCTCTGCCTAGTCTTAGCACAACTATAGTATCTATACTTAACTCGTGTTAATTTTGACGATAATACGGGGCTATCCTATATTACCTTTTACCTTTACCTATCAGGACCTATCTCTGCAATTACCATAACATGTGGCCATACAAAATGCCGACCATACGAGTACATACTATCATATATTTGAGGTTCTTAGAGAATAAGATAAAGGTTATACATTATTGAATCTACAGTATCTAACTTTTACCATTCAAGTTTAAACGATTGTTTAAATTTTAAGTAAAGTAGGTTTATTACTCTCCATAGTCTTTACTCCCCTTTCTCCATTGAAACGATTAAGTAAGCCTGCCTGACAACATGAAAAACGTTGTTAACTACGTTCGACTCTGACAAATTTTCTACAGCGTTAACTCTAGCACAATCTCATTGTCCGCGTAATAACGAATGAGCAACAAAGTAAAGTAGTTAATTTAGATAACTGTAATGCACTTCACCCGCCATGCTAACCCCGCTTTCACTGATTTTATTGTTGAATATTCAGTCTGCTGTGAAATTGCACTGGGTATTATGAAACTTCCTATTTAGATTAATAAATAATAAACCGCTTTCCGCAACTCATTCACAACATCCATTATAGTGTTGTAGGATTGTGGTATTACATGTTTCACAAAAGTGTACTTAATTTGCACTCAGGTACTTTTCTGAGATGGTACTAACCCGGTTGAGTTAATATTGAAACTACCA
The DNA here is from genome assembly GCF_910591565.1 of Cydia splendana. NCBI lineage: Eukaryota > Metazoa > Arthropoda > Insecta > Lepidoptera > Tortricidae > Cydia > Cydia splendana. Next base: position 4,879,922 of record NC_085967.1, read on the forward strand.
TCATTGTTATTTATTTTAATCTTATTATTTAAGCTGATTTTTGGCCATTATTTATATAGCACATTCGTGAAATCATTGGACATTTTAGTTTTATTTATACTAGTAGTTCTTCCCGAACTGAGAACTCGCGGTTAACCAAAAATTATATAGCGATTGTCTTTGTTGCACCTACTTAGGTACTCGTATAGAGCGACATAAAATAATAGAAAATAAATGAGGGCGCCACTTTCTACGTAACTGTCACATTTTTGACGTAAAATGCTTACACATGGCAACAATTTAGTGTGGATATTTTTGAGTTCCATTTTATTTAATTTCTACTATTTTATGTCGCTCTATAGGCGGCAATGGATCAAAGATCGCGTGGATTTATTGCAAGGTCTGTGGAGCCCTTAACTGATAGATTTAAGCAAAGAGTAGTATGTTTAATATACTTGGCCAAGCAGATCTTGTCAGTAGAAAAAATGTAGGCGCGAAGGGATATGGTCTCATAGAAAATTTGAGTTTCGCGCCTTTTTCTACTGACAAGATTTGCTTTTTTGCATCAATTTTGAAGCGCCATTTACAAGTTTAGCGTTAAGTAATATAGATGGCGCTATTTTTTCGAATAAAGGGCTTCGTATATGGCTGTCCCTCCCCTGGATTTAAGTCACCACCATAGAGATTAAAATAAACTGTTATCTGTGCTAAGCCGAAATATTTCCTGCCAAATGTCAAATACATATATTATGTTTATTCTATTTTGTTTTTATCTTGCTAATTATTTCAAAATGGGAAATTTAAAAACGATATTATAAAAGTGTAAGTCGAGCACTTTCATTTGATACTAAACTCGACCATGTTTCTTGCAAAAAAAATGACCAGAATAGCAAGACCTCTCACAAACAGCTTTTTGGCCTTCTAAGCTCTTCTAGCTCAATAACCCCTTGATCGGGCCTGCTCATAATTTAATGACTAAAATATAATGCCCTCGACTACACGTTTACCCAACTTCATTTAAATTAGAACAAATTTACTTAAGTTCTTGAGTATCAAACTATATTCTGACAGTTCAGCTTAAAAACATCGAAATGCCGGGACGTGCCGCTGGCCAGCCGCGTGTTCAAAGTCGAATGTAAGAACTTCGCTTCGCTTCGCTCGCTCGTTCGATAATAATTTGCACAGTTCATATCTTTTGTTTGTTCATCTCTTACTGTACTCGTAGGTCCCTGACATTTGTATAATAAAATAACACTTTTCTTGACACAACTTTCATCTCTCACATTATCTATAGGTTTTGCTTGTATTAATTTATAACTAAATCAAACATACAGAAGCCCAGTCCCACGTAACAAAACGAACGATGATTGACAATGCTGATCTCATCAATTCAGAGCATGAGTCACGCCGCGCGCGCACGTTTGGTGGTGAGGCTCGTATCAATGGATCGGTGGGGGGCTCTCGTCCACATGCGTTTGACTTGTTTAAAGGGTTCATATTTAGGGTGTGAAAAATAAAGCTTTTGATTGAAAATTTGGGAGTAAGCATTATTTTAACACAAAGGAGACTCGCGTAGGTTTACCTACGTTACGCATCTACATTAGTAAGGTTGTATATTAATTTGATGATGCCGGATGACTCGATTGGAACAGGTTGCCTATTTTAAAACGAGAAAAAAAGTCTGCTGAGTTCTATCCGGTTTGCAAAACAGATATTAATATTTTACGTCCCACCACTATGGACAAAAAATTGGTTTCCTATTTCTAACTTTGGACACGTCCTTTATCTGGGGGATGCTACAGGCAGAAACTGCTTACGAATCGAAACAGTCGCCCTGATGTCGTAACCAAAAATTGATAATCGGCAATATCACTTAGCCGTCAGCTTATATAAACTATGTCAAGTAACGGATCACCGTTGCCGCAACTACCGCGCACAATTTCATACTCTCGATTAAATTAATCTCCAATTATCAGTGTTATGTTAAGGCTAATTATCGTACCTATTAACGTCAATGAAGCCATTTCGCGTGCAATTATCGGCGCCTGCGCACCTGCTCTTACGCAGCTTTTGACGGGTGATTTGCGTAATAATGTCCGAAATATGAATGAAGTGACAGCTCTGTGAAGTTTTGTTTTTCGGTTTTATATTTAATTGGTGACCATTTATCCCCACCATGTAAGTCGTCAAAAAATACAAATTATGCAAGCTGAAGTAGCCAATAAGCTCAAAATAGGAAAACCATGACATTTTAATACAATTACTAAGTCATAATTTGAACTGAACTGGCGCTTTTGTGAGTATATTTATTTAGTATAGGTACATACCTATTCACCAAATATAGGTAAAATAGAATATAGCTGTAATTATAGATAAAATATAAGTGTACACCTTGTAGTACCTACATCTACATACATACATGTGCCCATTTAACATAATGTCGTACCGACTTACCTACACGAAAACAATGGATCAGGTTTTTGGAATTCGCGACAGCTCACGGAAAACGTTATTCAATATTAAAAGCAACTTGTCATCCGACGATTCGAATTCGCTGAAAAAGGTTAATCATTAGTCAATATCGATACACAATGAGTTGCGTCAGTAACGGTCGAGAAATTATAAGCCGAAGGTAATGCCATACAAGTCAACGGGTGGATGGTTAAAAAATTTGGTCACGTCACTTTGTCGGTAGGTAGCACACACTCGCGCCCGAGGGCTTGAAGTGATCGCTTTTATCGAAGCTTTATCGGAATAATTACTTATAGGGTCCATAGATCCAGCGATAAGATTTGGTTAAGAGTGGCTATAGTAAATCTGGAGTATGTTTTATTCTTGTAGCTTGAAAGATTAAGAATATGTGTTTTCTAACTAGATTAGCTGTAAGAAAAAATTGGATACGAATACATAGGTAGATCGTTATTTCATCATCATCTTCATGATAACTTGGCTCTCTTCTAAAGAAGTTTTTGTTTATTTCATCATCATCTTCATGATAACTTGGGTCTCTTCTAAAGATTTACCCTCTTTTGCAATTTTTAACTTATGCCTGACTCTTCAATTTACATTTATAGATATACATTATGAGACAAATGTAACCTATAAATTATTAGATCAGGTATAATGTGCACCCGCCATACCTTATTGGTTGGAAATGTTGGAATTGCAACAAGGTAATGCACCGCTGCACCTGCCGGCAACCTTTTTTTCACTCGCGTGTGAATCTATTATTACGTGGCTTAGTTACGCACTCGGTACCATTTTTAGAGCAAAAACCACTTGTAAATGTTACTACAACGTTTTTGGGCATGTACTTTCTATTCCCCACAAAAACGGTGATATAAAAAAATGCCAGTAGCTTTAATAAAAATAATTAGCTTCAAAAATTAAAAATAAAACAGGAAACTTTGCAGCTGTAACTTTTTCCTATAGCCCTTTTCGAATTGCATGCGCAACGCAGCATTTAATTCTTATCGCACAACTGCAATACATCATTTAGGTCCCTTGTCATAAATTATAATTGTTTTTATAGCTGGTACCAAGTTGATGTGCAAACTGAAGTCTCGATAAATACATTGCAATGCAGAAGATGTCACCTTCCACCCCATAAATTTACTGTAATATTCTATAATTTCAACTTTTGACATCCAAAAAAACAGGCAGAATGCCTATCATATAAAATATGTGACTTTCCGCGTAAATATGAGCCTTAAAATCATTGGCGCTTACGCTATTATTAATGCTTTCCCAATAATAAAGCGACGGTTCGAGAAGCAAGCGCCAATCTCCCTAAGTTTCTTTCTATATTGAACGACACCCATAACGATATTGCCTTTTGTTGGTTGCCAACAGCAGACGCTGACTAACCCTCGAAGGTCGAAGACGATCCATTATTATTTATTGCCTTATAAAATAATGCCCTACGACAACTGTCGGACCTTATTACAACGGATTAAAGTTTACTTTAGCCGTTCAATAAATACAGAAACCTCATTAGCTTGGAACCAGTGAGTCACAGTGTGATTGAGTGAGTGTGAACTATGCTTCTATAAATAAGCATTAAAGCGATAGTAATTATAACATTTATAACTACCGTGTTCTTATACTTAATGTATTCTTTTATACGAGGAGGTTTAATGCGACTACTCTTTCAGAAATCATTATTTTGGATATATTTTGTATTTTATTTCCGAGAGATGTCAAAAAAATGTACCCAATCTAATAAGCTCGACGCAAAGAAGGTTAGGTAGGAGGATTTAATGGATAGGTGTGCCTACCTTCAAAGACAAATCTAATTTGACTACCAAATCGGTAAAACAAAACAACGTAAAGCATTTTGTTTACGGTAGTCCAATGAGGCGTGGCATGGAGCATGAAAAAAATCACTTCCTGGATTTAAACACTTCCCTAGTTATGTTCTAGTAACGGTAACGATTTAAACCGGAGAAAACTCGTCTAAGAAAAAATATAAATCGTACATATTTATTAAGAAAAGACTTTTCATAAAAAAAAATACAGGATAGGCATCTAGTACCAACTTATACCAATTATAATCCAAATGTATACGACAACTTTTTTAATGTCACTCGATTTGGTTATCGCAATTAAATATAACGATTCTACGTATCAGCGGTCTGTACCTTTTACTGGTAGGTTGGAACTCCTGTGTTCTTTTTATAAAATGTTCGTATGGGCTCCCGGTAAATGTCCGTTGGCGGCCATTTTGTTTGTAGTTTGGTATGTGTTGATTGGTGTTCTAATGCGATACAAAAAACAGATGCGCAAGATCCACTACAGGAGGTAAGTAGGTACTGGTAGTTCTTTGTGGTACCTACTTAATGTCTCATAACTTTATTTCTTGCTAATATTTGACATATAAGAAGGCGGCCATGTCTAATTTCGCTATTATGCGAACATAGAACTTAAGTTATGGTTTCAAAATTGGTAGAGTCATGAGCTGTTATTAAAAAATCGAGGCCCTTTTCTAAATGTTTTCAATACCTACTTTACTTTTAAGTGCCATAATAATAAAGAAAGTGTATTAGATACACAACAAAGGCGGTATGGCAACGCACAGTGGGCGCACTTTACTGAATACGTTTCAAGGGTAATATTTAAGATGGTCTTTACTAAAGGGTGCTGTAATGTCAAAGGGGCCTATTGTGCACAATGACACTTGTAGACTCTTGTCACATGCCCGTTAGAGGGGAAATGTACAACATTTTGTATTAAAGACCCGGCGGCGCGAACTGTTGATTTTGTTTTAATATAATAATACTTGCTATAATATTATATTTACCTATTTAAAATAAAATACATGCTTGTTTTTCTTGCTTTTAGTTACCTTAAATAGGTAGTACTTATTTAACTTTAGAAAATACATATGAACAATTTGCTTCTCTTTTCACAAAATTTTGCCACTACTTAGTTTAATATGAAAAGTTGAAAACAAGTAAAACAAGTAAAACTGACACATGAAATATTGCCTTTTATAGAATAGACGTCACACTGCTTAAACTTCTTAACCGAACCTAAGTATGTATGTATAAAAAAATAAAGTCATTTACCTGTTTTTACTGACATTCCGTTAATTACGATGACGTTCACGCTCCGGCCCACAGATTGGGTAGTTAGTTAAAAACTGCACCAACAATGCTTTTTTACCCAATTAAATACCTTAAAACAAAGAAACGCGAAGGGCTCTCGGACACAGCTAGTTAATTGCGTTTTTAATTAAAGCACTTGCATATTAATGTCCCTTGGACTGGTGAGGGATAGCTACCATTAAGGTTGCTAGGCTGAACAAGGGTCTCTTACTTTCGTGTCTCAAACTTGCAAGTTTATACGGATTTGTTCGCACATACTTACACATTGTTAATGGTATTTGTCTTAGAATTAATTGCGTTAAACGTAGAATACTAGCTCCGTGCAGCAATTACCTATTTGTAGAGGTATTTGTTTAAACTTTAAAGGTATAATAAATATTTAAAAAGTATTCCTGTTGGAACCAACAATTTATTATTTAATCGCATTTTAAATTCAATTTATAAATTGTTATTTTATTCGATACTTAAATTTTATTTTTAGTCAGGCATCATTAATAAAAAAACAGCTTAATTTGCAATTGATTATTGAAAAACCCTAGTTTATTCTCTCTATGAAGTATTATTACCCAAGTTTTACTACTATAATTTTATTTTAAGCCTATCATAGAACAAAATCATTTATTTACATACAATTTATTTATTTGCAGCCACCCGCTCCTCTTGTCCTATGCTATTATTTCATATATTTTTCTATATATTATATCACCTGCTGAGATGCAGACGTAAGTTATTTCCTTTATTCTTTGAATTTATTATGAGCTGAGGTACAGTAACATACAATTATATTATTTTTATACCCTATTACTTTAGTGATAAAGTCCTTGAGTGTGGACATATTTATGTCGCAGATCGTAACTCAAAGGGTCCGGTTATGTTTATGTAGGATGAATTGCCCATTAGTTTATGCACTGTACATCATTTAACAGCGATGTAATATGAGCTTCTTCGTTATTATTAAACGATGCCGTAAACATGTGTTGTAAACTAATTTATATATGACTATTTATGTAGATGTAGCTTAATCGACTTGGTTTTACTGCTCGTTTCTCTGATAAAAATACTACGGCAAGAAAATTAAGCGTTAATCTAGATAATTGATGTGGTAGGGGTAGGTACACTTTGTGCTTAGTGTTTAAGTATATATCCATATAGGAAATGTTTTTGCTATTGAGTAAATTTATACCCCAGGGGAGTGCGCCAATGTGCGAGTCCAAGTAAAAAAGATGGACCCTGACTGGAGCTGAAACCCATGTGGGTTTTATGGCGACATTGCAATGGTTACTTATTCCATTTTGCGTTTGAAGAACTTTGTTAAATGATTTTATTGATGTTGTATAACATTATTAAATAAAATATGGAGGAAACGAGGGAAGGGAAGGCCTTTTGTGTGACACGAAATTAGGCTAATAAAAAAAGTATATCATTTCATTTTTTACTTCGGCGATCAGCACCTATTTATGCTGTCATAGTGACATACAAAACTCATGGCCGTTTCAACACATTTCAACACACCAGGGTGTTGATGACGTTCCTCTTCTCCCAGTCCCCCCTATGACGCAAATGGTGCCGTAATCTCATTCCGAGGATTAACGACTATTTGTATTGCTGGCTCGTCTACCAAATTGCGTCCCATTGTCGATATTTTAGGTTTATCTGTGAGTGTTATTGTAGAGAGCTTACCAAAACATGTTCATATGAACGTCATATAATGTCCTGCGTTATCACTGTAAGTGTTAAAACAAAAGTGGTTCTTTGTGATGATGTTCAATTGGACCCTTTAAAGGTTTGACATTTCCATAAAATCTTAATGTTTGTACCGTATTTGGTTTGATACAGATGTGTTGTCATAACGGAATTCGATTTTTTTCAAGCGCGTAACTTTCGTAGACACATTTTTAATCCTGTCCTGTACAATATGACGATTTCAACAAAACATTGATTAGGAATAAACGCTTAAATAATGACCCAGTCTTAGCTGTTCGCCTGTTATACTAAAAAAAGACACAGATCATATCTATTTAGAGCAACAGATTTGACCTCATAAGAGTGTCGTATCGCCTAAAACAACATTACTTGCGTAAGGCTGACATCACCGAACAATATTTTTATCGCGACCTACGACAAGGCAGGTCGTTGCCCCTCTTCCCACTTGTCTCGCACCCAGAGACTCTTCAGTACCCTCACTCCTATCACTTAACAAGCACATCGCCTCCACACCGGTGTAAATGTGACCATTAAATCCGTATCGTTATGGAAATCTGAGAGCTCTCTTAGACTGTTTCACCCGAGGCGAAAGCTCGGTAAAATGGAAATAACAGAAGCTCTCGAGAGATAGCACAAAAGAGTGCTGGCTGGCGTTCGCGATTCTATTTTTAAAATGATGATGCATTTTTTCACAGTTGCATTTTTAACGAGGAACAGCCAGAAAGCGAGACGTGTCGATTTCGTTTTGCTAGCATTGTAGGCTTTGCAAAGATTTTATATTCATGCAGCGCTGAGTATTCCTTTTAATGTCGTGGATTTTATTCTGGATTCATTCTTTCTAGTTACGTTGTCTGCGTTTGTTTTTGTATGTATTTTATATCTAATTGGCCCGATGTTAATACTAGTAGGTACCTAATTAGAGCGATTTCAGTAGGTATGTAATTGTTTTTAATGACCATTACTAATTTTGTTGCGTTAATAATGTTAGATTTCATTGTTAATTTATTAACTTCATATAAGGAAAATACATGGTAATATATTGTATGCATACACATTCCATTAAAATGAATAACACATTAATAACCATGTAAACAAGCGCATGTTACCTACGTAAAGATACAAATTAACATATGTGAAACTGGATCGTTCTGAAGAAAGGAACTTAGTATAAACAGTTTAATTTATATAAACACTTCAACTAAACTTCTTAAATGTAATCAGGACGAATTCCAAAATTATTTTGCAATACAAAATTATTTCCATCCGGTGGACATTGTCCAGAATCTAGATCTAGTGCCACCGTTCATTCTAAATCATACAATCTCAAACTATCAAACAACGGTAAAGAAAACAAATCGCCATACTATTATTAACATCGCAAGCTATCACACCGGCTTAAGTATAGAGCTTCCGCTCTATTTACACACATTCAATGTACCGGCCACTAATGAATTCACTCCGCATATTGCAGCTGATGCGCGAGTGCATGCGAGTCCAAACCTCAGGCTTACCAGCGTAACTTGACTTTGAGATCTGTAACATCTATGTGTAATCGGAGAACAGCCGTATATTGGTCCGAGCGAACAACTTTCCCGCGCTCGGCGATCGGAATGACAACCCTGCACTTGGGAGATCAAAAGATATGCACGTCCATGCCTGGAGCAGCAAACTTCTAAATGCCGTCAAGACACGCTATAATGATCCGTAATCTCATACACCTAAAGTATTCTTCGACCTGCATTTCTTTACTTAATCAATCGATATGTAAATAAAGGTGCTTATGATAGAGGAAAATGGAGCTTATGCGGATGCCAAAAGAGCTACACAGTTTGCATATCCTGTATTGCTAGAATGTATGTAAATCAGTGGTGTTGGTAGCGGATACTTTATTGCTGTGCGGATGATTGAAAATAAACCCTTTCATACAGTAGTAAATCTTCGCCTGGACAGTATAATGCTACAGGTAAAGAGACAGTGTCATAGGAAAAAACCTACCCGCGGACCGTGGGCGTATATCCGAGTTAGATCTTCTACAGTATCCCGGCTGAGAAACGTATCTTATAGCTGATATAAATATTTTGCGCGAGACTTAATTAATATAATTACAGAGATGGGGAAACGGGCCATAAAGTAGTAATTTTCAGAAGCGAAATTAGAAATTTTAGTACTTACTAAAATAAGTTTTACAGATATTAAAGCCATCAAAGGCGTCCATAAAATATTAGGTAATTGTAACGAAAATAACTTCATGTGGTAGGTACTAAACTAATAGCAACTGTAGAAAAAACTACACGAACTAAAAAGCAGTAAATAAGGACTGTAAGTAACGACTCCTTAGACGAATAACAAATAATCGTCTCAAATGCCAGCGATAAAATAATATAGGCATTAGGCACTCGTACAATTACGGAATCAACAAAAACTTTTTGGTCTTAGATATTTCAAAGGCATTTCAAATGAACATACGACACGACACGATATCGAAGAATAAGGTGTCGTCAAAGAATTGGCATAGTCGGGAGTCGTTGGCGTTCTTATAAGTTTGCTAGGTCGCTTGACAATATTTGGCAATTATTTAAGGCTGCTGGACAGCAAATTACTTACGGAAAAATTAGGTAACTTAAATGTCTTGGTGATTTCCTGGAGTTGGCTAGGTATTGGCCATGAGCTTCCAGATACAACCAGCTTCTTACACAAAAATACATTTTAATTTCTTCGATGATGTCCAGATGTCCACATTGATTAAAAACATAAACCGAAAGTCTTCGTTGATCCTCATGACCCTCATGTACGAACATGAATAACTTACGCAAAAATACATTAAATATCTTCGCGATCCTCTATCTGGCTATGTCGCGTGAGGATATGGGCCATAAAGCAGCAATGCGCGGCACGTCCGTCGCTTCCGGAGCGGCGCCGGCGCCGGCCCGTGACGCTCCGAGTGCTCCCACACTGACCCTTTCCCACGAGGCTTCAGCAACCTGCTGGATTTGGTCTAGGCTATATGATTGAGGGCACATTTTAGCTCTAATAGTTTACTTGCCTCCAAGACTTGGATGCATTCTATCCGGGTTGGCGGGAAAGTACAAACGACAGGGTTGAGTGGAGGAAAGGAGGGGAGGCCTTTGCCCAGCAGTGGGACACTAAACTGGGCTAACAAAAAAAAATTCGTTCCAAATATCAAGGCCTTACCTTCAAAGATTTAGACTGTACGTTCTCTGCTAATATCAGATATATAACCGAACTATACGACACTAATTAGTGAATGTTTTCATTTGTTTTAGTTATTCCAGCATGTATAAGTACCTACCTATACTTAATCATGTTAGCGGAAGTTACAATAAGTAGATTATTTACGTTACACTTCATGTAAACCCAATAATCTTGTTATTTAGTTACTTAGAGTAATTACAATATTATGCGTGCTTTTGTGAGTCTTCATGTTTAGTGAATGATGTAAGAATTTTATTCGTAGCCCCTTCCTAATGATATAAATTGTATTTTTTAACAATTGCCTGTGAACTAATGTCTGTTGTTGTTTGCAGGTAAACGCTAATGGACTGGAGCTGATGTGCTGAGCGTATGTAGATCGTAATGTGTATTGAGGAATCCTGGACAAATTTGGGCACCATTATTATAAGATTATTCAGCCTCGCTACTTACCGATTTGTAAATACCTACTTAATACTTTCTTGTCTTTTTTAAACAAATTTTTGTATGTACCTTCTGAAATATGTTGATATAATAACATCGAGTAAGGTGGTGGTACTGGTGCACGACGCGGTCCCAGTACGGGTCATCTTGAAAGTTAAGTCATTGTCAATAGAGGTGACAGCAGGGTATCATCTATTGGGCATTAGCATGTCGAGCACTAGTACCACCACCTTATGATAAACCTCACTTATGGTGTCTTCATTTTATAGTATTACAGTCATTCTTACGTAAAATATCATGTTCAAATAAATGCTTGCACAAAAATACTTTCACGTTAATAGTAACGCTAAGCCCGGATAGAAACTACAATTATAGTCACGCAGTGGGAAAATAAAATCTTACGAACAAAACATTTCCAGTCCGTAACATTGTATGTTTGAAATTAAATTAAGTACACGAACAAAGTTCAGTAAACTTAATGGTGTTTTTGAACAGTTTTCCTCTCGACTCAAAAGTCCGTGTCTATCGATGTAAACATTCGCGCACGGCACGCGCCGCGGCGTCTGCGCAAGGCCCTATATTTAACATCTCAAGGGTTTCCTGCTCGAAATGTTATTAATTTGTACCATGTAAAACATTTGTTTACGCGCTGCCACGTGGCCGGGGCAATGAACTCTTGAGATATTTATACAATTTTGCTTTTATAAACTTCAGAGAAATGGTTTGTTTATCATTTTTTCATAGAGTTCGATAAACAATCACACGTTTTGAAATATCGAATCAAACCCGACCTGAGAAAATTAATAGAAAACCGACTTCCTCTGCGCTATCACCCACTTCCATCCACGATTCTTGTACCACAATTAATTGTATAATTTAAAACCGATATTAAAATCCTATTACCAGGAATAACCTCTTCCGTGCCACTTTCTTTTTAATGGATCCCAAGCGGTCAAACTCGACGTACACGTCTAGAACAGCCTCCGATGCTTATAATTATTTTATTATACATTCAGCAAACCCAATCAAATGGGAATTGTTCCTACTCAGGATATTCAAACCGGCTATTCGCCTAATGACAGAATACTGGCAGGTGTAAACAAGGCGGCATCAGCTTTGCGAAATGACATAAACTACGATATGTTATCGCCGGTGGTCATTGTAGGACACAGACCTATTAAGACCTATTAAGATGAAACAGGTGTAATTGGAAATGCAAACTAGTAACTTGACTTATAAATAGAAGTTGTGTATTTTTAGAAACCATGTCGTTACAAAAACTATAACTATTGACGCAGTGATGTTACATATTGTATGTACACGACTTAATAACTCCGGGTTTACATTGGTGTTCCATGCCATGAGGGGATTTTTAACTACATATTCACCTTATGCTTTGTGAAATCAACGGGTATATGATATGCTCATCATAGTTCACAGCTCATAGTAATTCTATAGCTCATAGTAACTCATCTTAAGGGCTGATTTAGACGGCGCGCGAACTCGCATGCGATTTTAGTTACATTGCGGACTGTTGGTTACGTCCAATTCATCCGATCAAAACCTGCAATGTAATGAAACTCGCATGCGAGTTCGCGCATCGTCTAAATGGGCCCTTTCTATCAACTTTTCATCACTGCTGATGTTCTAGTTCCATCAATTCGTGGGTAGCCGCAGCTTACATGAATAAAAGAAAGTGATTTGTTGCGACACCCCGCCACAAAATTATCCACCGTCATTACCACATACTCTCCCATTGTCGTCGGCCCTAACACAATACTCGAAATGGCTCCATAATTAACTCCACCTCATTCAACTTTGTTATCTGATGCTCTAACAATAAGAGCCACTTTGTCCTGCGTGTTTCGCGAAAGTAATCATTTGAAATTCGGTATAGTTCATAGAGTTTGAAATTTAATGGAGGGGTTTTGAAAAGGGAGTATTTATGTGAAATCATTTGCACGAACCGGACAAATTCTTATAAGGTTAGTATGGGTATTGGCAGCCATGGATAGGGCAATCGATATCGTATATCCAGAAATACCTATGTACCTATGATGTGAGGTTTAAAACATTAACACTCTGAGTGCACATTCCCCGACTAACAAAAATTCGCCTTGGGTACCTACAAACTTACCTATATCCGCTATTTGACTCAGCAGTTCTTTCCTCCCATGGATGTGATTATTACTCGAGAGTTTATGATTACATATAATGTCAGAGTAAACAAATTCTTAGTACTTACTATAAAAACGGCCTTTGTTCTTTTAAGGTTTGATTCTCAGACGATCAAAAACAAAACTCATTTGAGTGATAGTACTATAGAGATTGATGGGTAAAAAATTACCGAGACATGGCCACAAATTTTTATTCTCCACTCATTCATTACAATATCACCATTATAAAAATGGCGGACATTTGAAAGCTCATTCGATCAATCAAGTAATTGTTCGGGACCGCTAGACAATTTGACGCGTGATGTCACACCTTTTTAATGATCGTCGTATCCGCGTATCATACTCGTAGTGGCCAATTATCATTCATTGTCTAGAGCATTGTTGGTAATGTCTCTCATATCATACTCTCTACATATTAAGTGTCTATCAACTTATATATACAGTATATCATAAATGACGCAAAGTTTATTTGGATTCGTTGAAATAACTTTAACAACGATTTGTTTTAAATATTCACTAAGAAGCTTATTAAAATTATTATGTCTCGTATTCATTATTCAATAGTGGCTACAATTATTCTTTATAGTCTTTGACTTAAATTTATTAAGAAATATGTAGTAATTAACTCAACACAGGAAGTATATGTCATAAATAAAAACTTAGAAGTAGGTTTAGCGTATAAAGAAAGGAGTAGCGGAAACCAACTAAAAGTATATTAATTAATATTAAAATACTCGTGATTAAAAGCTCTACACGATCGTGACCGCATGTACGAAGTCACGGAACCAACCTTGGAACGGCTAGTTGTAAAAAAACCTCGCAAAAACATAAGGGCATGTACCGAAAACATCATTAAAATTGATTAGGTTTTTTATGGTGTTCCTATGGAGCCATTCCGTTTCCAAATGGAGATAAATGAAGATAGTCAGATGGCTATGAATCATGGTAGTAAAGTCGTTGAACTTAGAGTACAATAGTTTTTACTAGCGAAGCCTCATTGAGTATACCGTCGATCTGCTCGGAATGTTTTTTAGAGGCAGCAAAAAGTTGTTTTTACGTTCGAGCGCGAGGAATGTTTTTGGAAATGGTATGACACGACACTTTTTTTATATCGGCATTTCGCTAAACCAAGCTGGTCTCTTAATGTACTTAATTAAATCTGTTAACACTTTGTAAATTATAAAATATTGATATCACGGTGTATAATTATGTAACTGCCATTTTGCGAATCTATCTAACTTAGTGAATCAGGTATAGAAATTCATGTCCACCATTTTACTTTTGTAATACAATAACAAAAAATACGACTAAATAATACCGGCTACAAAAATGTTTAGTAATGCCGTTGTAAAAACATCATAAATATGCGAGCACAAAATTCCAATACAAGAAGTAGAACAGAGTAAAAAATAATGGAATTGGTAGTGAATAACGATTATGCATTTGTTTCGGTCCGACTGTTGTAATTTCGGGGTCCGCTGCGCACTGTTGACGTAACACGCGGGTTTCGTCCGTGTGTGATCCAGCTAGAAATGCATACATATTTGATTATGTATATTTAATACGCTAGGTTATGCTGTAGGCTATGAGGTTAATTATGGGTTATAGGGATAAAGACTCTATTTTACCGTATAGCAAAGACAATAGTTTGTTTACTATTTATGTAGGAAAAGCAGACTTGTATTTATTTAAAGTCACAGTCGGTCAAAAACCTAGAATACAAGAGTCAGAAATGTGAGAAAGTAATCAAATAAAAGTAACTATGTACATATTACATCTGACTGTAACAGATGAGTGCCTGCTCTTGCAGAAATAAACGAAAAATTGCAAACAGGACCATGGTTACACTGATTTAGAAGTTTAACGTACCTAAAGGTCGATATTTTTTATTATTTAGCTAGTAATTACTAGTATTTAAGGGTATTGTTCTAATGTTACCATTATTATATTTATTATCAGCAACATTTTGTCCTGTCTAAAGCCTACCGGTATTATTAATAGTCGAGCTAATCCGTACTAGATGCATTAATTAATGGACGACCTTATTTCCCCGTTGTGCACGATGGGCGATCCAACGGAAGTGAAGGTGTGACGGCGCGATAGCAGCAAATCAATTTCCGAGCACGAGTCTCTTAGTGCCAGAGTAGAGTCATATCTAGAGCCGCAGGTGAGCGAAGGTTTTATCAGCAGGACGCATTAGCTGGTGGCCTATATCGACTGTGTTTGGTGGCAGAGTGTGATGTTTTAATGCTAGCTTTTACACGCGACTTCATCTGCGTGGGATGATTGATAAAAAATATCCTATAATCCTTCCTCGGGGTTCAAAGTTTATCTAAATCGGGTTAGGTTTAAGCGTGAAGAGATAAAAGAGAGACAGAGTTACTTCCGCATAATATTAGTAGGGATAATATCACAATTACGAAACTGTTCCGTCATAAATCATTTATTTATTTATTTAATCATAATTATGACGAACAGATCAGACATCTTGTCAACATTTGTTCTTTCTTTAAATTAAAACATTTTTCCATTAATTTGAGATCATCAGTTTCCTACTGATAATTAATTAAGTAATTCAGTATACCTGTTCGACATTTTATAACGAATTTATCTTGTACTATGAAGTATTTGAACAAATTAAATTATTTTTCAGAAAATATTTTAATTTGTTTTTATCAAGTAGAAACACTACTATATAATACTATGTAATTTATCTTGTATTTGGTAATATGACCAAAGTATCTAGCTGTCAGTTGCTAAGGCTTAAGATCGTCTAGTTCCTCAAAGACCAACGGGGTACAGTAATAAAATATTTTGGCTCGGCTAGTTTAATTATTTTTTGAAGTTAACTGGAAGAGATCCCTCAGAGAGATAAGTTCGCCTTTGTACTTTCAAATCTAAATCCGCTCTTACCTATCCTTGTTTCGTATAATTATACAGTTAAGTGTTTAAACTTATTTTTTTTTATAGAATAAAGTGTTTATTACCTACTTCTTACTAGGTATATGGATGTAGATATTAGTATTTAAAACGAATACGAGTCTGAAGAAAGCAAGGTAAGTGCTGTCCCCGTTCCATTCGCACCGGTTCCTCGACTAACGATAATTGCACGCGCTAATCGATACCTTGTTAATTCCTTCGCACAATTTATATGCGCACTGTCATACGCAATTGCGCTAATAAAGCTATTTTTCCGGGCGATTTGGCCGCTGCTATTCGCCTGCGGGCGCCCTTAATAACTCACTAATTGCGTCTGCTCCGCTATCTTTGATCTACCGCCAGGTTATTTCGAAATGCGTATGTAAACAGTTCGAGCTACCTTCGAACAAATCTTATTAAATCTACCAGTTATAAAGGTTAGATTGGCGTGCAGATCCAAAAGGATTCATAAGCTTACCACGGCGGATAGTTGCGCCTTTCAGTTAGTCAGTTTACGTCTCCGCCAATTAGACTTTGCTAAATAAGCGAATGCGTGCGATAACGATTTGAATGAGCGTAAATTTACTGTTTTATTTATAACCGGCTGTTAATTTCCTCTATGGGATTGGCTTGCGTAATCTATATAGAAGATTGATATTACGATCTTGCGAAAATCACAAGTGGAAAACAAATAGGTTGAGTCGTTTACGAGTCGCTCGTTTATGGCAAATTCTCAGCCGTAAAACGACTGTTTAGTACTCGATAAAGCGTTTAATGAATAATGTCTAAACAAAGTTGAATAAGTGATTTACGATCGATTATGTTTACGATGGGTATCTGCGTCGAAGCCGAGCCACGACACGCATTACGAGATGGGATGATGTTTATCGATAAACACCCACGCTCGTCGCCATAACCAAGTACAACACTAAAATTGATTTTATTACTTTTACGTAACTAATGGTTAGTTATAAGCTACAAATTATCGCAGACACTTATTATATTCGCGAGAAACTTTGCGAACTTTCCCATAGTAATAATAATATAATCGTCAGATAGCTCCTTATCTGTCGATACAATATTTTCCTCATCGTTTCACATAAAAACATACAAACCTAGTGCCTCCGAAGATCGGAAACCGTGTGCCCATATAGGGCTGAAGGCACGACATCTGACGCTCTTATCCGACCTACTTTCCAACCACTCTTACAAGTAATAAGAGGAAAGCGATTCAGTGGACGGGATAATGTGATGAATGTCTTGTACCTACCTAGGCTCGTTGGAGAGAAGAAATCTACAAGCTAGCAACCTAGTAATGACTGCAGCAATAGGGCTTCTTTCATATTCACAAAACCGATCTGATAATACCAACCACCACCACTCTGTCAAGAGTGCACGACTAAGAAGAAGAAGAATACCAACCAGTAGTCCAGGAATAAAATTAAAGGTCGAAATTATACTACCAATTTGAAGGACAACCGACGACTGACTGATTAGTATGATTGATTAGTAAGACTGATTATTGAAGCATTGAGAAACACTCTCAGTGCATTCGGCAGAAATATGTGCTGACTATAAACACGTCTATAAATTAAATGTTGTGGAGTACACTTATTTTCGTATGATAATAAAAACGTTTCATAATAATTACCTAGATTCTGCAAAAAATACATTAATCTAAAAATGATAAAATATAATGCACTGTGAAAAAATGAAAGATGTACCAAGTTGAAGAATTAAACACGTATACGAAATACAAATAACATACCTATTATATGATAGCCTCGTAACCCAGGACAATTTTGGCGCTTTTGAATTAGGAACTTTCTTTTATTTATATTTGAGTTCAAAACTCGAATTTAATTTGTACCTGTGCAAGTACACGAGGACTTACGAGGTGTCAAATAGACAGTATCATTACCACGATCATTCACCTCCCATCCGCCGTTCAGATCGTAATCCGACTCCCGCTGCATCTCGTCGCTTTTAATCAAAACATGACATTCGTTGCCACCGTTTGACAACACAGATTAGCTTTCTTTCTGGCCACTCGCTCCAATGGCGTTTGATATACGATATTACAGATAATTTCCCCTCTGGAGATGAACTTTTCTGGTTGAGATGGGTATTGTGTTACCCATTTATGAATGAAGTCACATGAATAAGTTCAGTTCCGACTTCGAGAGTAAACAATTGTTTTCTTTTTTCGTCAAGGATTCTTTGTGGCCTGTAGTACGAGTAGAAAACATGTGTTCCTTTGTGTATTTATTGTATAATTCATAGTATTGTTCTTTTTTACAAAACTTTGTCGGCTCTGCGCCGAATTGATTTTTAAAACCTATATGGCATTATTTTGTGGGTTAGTTCGAATGGGTTAGAGTGGATTAAAATATTGAGGTCAATGATTAGTTAATAGGATCGACACTACAACCTGAATTTATTACCCTTACGAGCCAATAGGCCTCACATGTCGAGAAAAGTAAACAGTTTCTCTAGAAATCTATTGAGCAGCACCTGGTTTCGCCTCCAGTCTATCCATCAATCAGGCTTGAAGTAAAGTTGCCAATTGCCGGCCACCGGTTTGGCTGTAATAGGCAAACCTAGTGTATTTTACTGACACCTCTATTCCCTCGCACACGCACAGAAAATGCAACTCTATTACTGTAATTTCAGAGCTGAGAATCAAATAATATTGCAAGACAGATGGTAATATAATTCTTGTTGATGATAGTACAAATCACGGCTAACACGTGACAATTCATGCTACTCTTGCCTTAACTGTGCATCCGTTTTTTACGGTAGACAACATTTATAGTAGTAATGTAGTTTTAAATGGGATAATAATATTATTGCGCTACAGGCTGTCTTGTTATTTTTTTATTTCAATTACGTTTACATGGTTGGCCGTCCGTTTTACATTTATTATCCTTATTAATGTTTTATCAATAGTAGACATTTTTCCTTCCTGGACCATGGTCATGATCATAAATATTGCTGATGTTGAAATAGAATCGTAAGGAATATACGTAATAACCTCTAATACTTCATCTATGGTTGGTAAAAATCTACTAATTATTATAGATTAGAAAGTAATTGTGTATCTGTCCCTACTGATATTCTTGAGCGCACTCCCTATATCTGGACGTACCTTAACGGCCGCTTCACACTATCATCTCGTCTTTAATCAAATAAAGTGTAAACAAGAGAAATTCATTACGCGATCACACCCATAAAATGCTTGTACTTTATGTAACACTCTCCCTGCATGTGTGATAACCGGGCAAGATTGATCGGCGCATATGTTCGGCTTAATTTATTGATCACTCATGAACCGTATTACAAAGAAATAAGGGTTAGTACAGGTCAGACACATGTGTTGTAGCTTAATTGACGTTATCAGGTGCCATCGCGCGCCATTCGTCTTAAGTCTCCGTTAAGGTTCTTATGTAATTGGCTTTAAATGTGTCCAATTAATAGGGCTAAATTAATCTTATGTAAATGGGAGCTTAATGTAGCATGCAGGCGTGATTAGGGCTGCGTCTGAGCTTGTAGGGCCAAAAGACGAGTTGCCATAGGCAAAATGCCACCTAAGATTACGAGTATTCTACCGGTCTTCCAGATTACAAAACTAGTGACCTACGTAATTTGCGAGATCCTGAAATTAAGACTTCTCAAGGAATGAAAAGACAGAACGGGATTCCACCAGTGTGCGGCACTGTGCGGCATACGCATTTATGTACTGAATATGCTTGTGCCGCACAGTGCCGGACACTGGTGGAATCCCGCGTTAAGACTATCGGCGAGCGTACACCGGACTGCTGTAACTGTAACCAAGAAACTTTCCTTCTTCATAAGATTACTGCTACAATTTTAATCCATGAAAATATCACAAGAATAATACGCATATTAAACATGACATCATCTCCATCAAAACAGCTTAACACTCGTATCATTACTTAAGCGCAAGAAAAAACATATCAGAATATTATTTACGATCCCATTATCAATTCATCATTCCGCATTAACATTTAAGCCAAATTTGTTCGCATGTTGAAAAGGCGTATGTCTCTTACGAATTCAGACGAAAATCACCCCTTTGCTTCAGGTCAATAAGGACGATTTATGCATACATGTATATGCTAATATTTCCTTAGTGACTAAAGACAAAATGACACGTCAAGTCCCGTACATGCGACCTTATTGAAATAGTTTTTAAATTAGGAACAAAAAATTACAGTTCAAGTTCGCGGGTCACCGACCCCTTGCGTAAGTGTACCGTAGTAGTGCTAGCTAATCACAGATCAGTTACTCGATAGACGAAGCACATAAGAAGACGCGTTACTAAGCATCCACAATCTGGGCTCGTTTAGACGGCCCAAAATCGAGAACTCGCAAGCAAGTTTCGATACATTACTGATCATTAACGTACAGTCAACAACAGAGCTATGAATACAGGCAAAGTGTCAAAAATATGTATACAGTACTTTATTTACATTACAGTACATTAAGGTCGTGTATACATATATTTGGCACTTTGCCTGTATTCATAGCTCTGTTGTTGACTGTACAACGAATTCAGTTGGTCGTTATTAAAAGTATCAACAATAACTGAGTTCGAGACTTCTAGTTACAAAAATAGGCTGTTTTAGTAAATATAAAATTATATGGGGTACAACTGAGATGTGTGACTTTGTCGCAAAAAGCTTTAAAAGCTACACACTACCATGCACAGTATCATCGTAACTTGTGTGTTGACTGGTAACAGCTTCGTATATCCAAAATCGCTTTATAAAAGCATTGCACGAAGCTACCGATATTCTTGACAATGTGGCGTCTATGGAAGGTGATCTTTATTGCTAATTCAATCAGATACCGAACGCCCGCGCACAGTATTAGCATAATAGGCCTTCGATATTATTGTTAAGACATCAATGAATGAGTGTTTGTAATATATTGTGAATATGTTGTTGAGTGTCTTCCGAGTGTTTGTATATGTTATGGTAAGCGATAATATATGTAAGCGTTACTCGTAAACATATCGATTATTTTATACTGCTGATTACGGAAATGTTTTGACGTGTGTGAAGAGTAAGCTACGTTAGTGTAGGTTAACAAAATTTTCCCTGTGAGACAGAAATAAATTGATACACAAGCACGATATAAGTACCATGGCGACAACTCAATTTAAATTCCTATTTAATTGGGTATCGTCTTGGGTCGTCCCATTCGTTTTTCGTTAAGTTCTTAAATTAGTCCTATTATGCTTTCGTCACTCATTCTACATTCGTCACAATCGTCGGTGGCTTTCACTGTAGAATGAGTGACGAAAGCAGAATAGGACTAATTTAAGAACTTGACGAAAAACGAATGGGACGAACTAAGACGATACCTTTAATTGTTGTATAACAAGTCTCAATATTTCACCTAATAGTTGGTACCGTAAAAGCAGGTAACTTTAGTCCACAACTGACAACTATGGTCCAAATTCAAGTTCCAGTAAAATATGAAAAGTATTTTTCAAATTATGTTGAGGATAATATAAAAAGAGCATTATAGTGTAGGTACATCTAAGCTCCAAAATAATTGTAACGAGTACAAATCATAATTAAAAACTGGACCATAGTTGTACTAAGGACTATAGTTAGGTAAAGTCGGGTTACTTTAGCCCTGGAGGGTAACTTTGGCCATTGAGATTTACTCGGTCCAGGTTATATTATTGCACTGTTAGTATGGAAATATGACATGAGGTTGGTTTTAGCTAACCTTTGACGTTTTTATGTTTTTTATTAGACTCTTTTAAATGAGGTTTTCATGAGGGTCAAAGTTACCCTCCATTGCCTCCATTGGGTCTAAGTAACCCGAGCTTACTACCTGACTTTACTAGGTAATTAATCCGACAGAAACTCTACCTGCATAAAAAACATGTTCGGTATTGGTCTCAGTTACATACCTACAATACATGTAGTGCCATTAAGTGGCTGTTCTGTGTCAAGTGCACATGTAACGAGCATTCCGTGGCGCGCGTAATTTACTACACTGATCTGCCCTTATACGAGCTTTAGGGATGTGCTCTATCTCTGAACATACACCATTTTTTAGGGTTCCGTACCCAAAGGGTAAAAACGGGACCCTATTACTAAGACTCCACTGTCCGTATGTCTGTCTGTCACCAGGCTGTATCTCATGAACCGTGATAGCTAAACAGTCGAAATTAAAAAAATAGAATACAGTAGATGTATTTCTGTTGCCGCTATAACAACAAATATCTACTAAAAAGTACGGAACCCTCGGTGGGCGAGTCGGACCCGCACTTGTCCGGTTTTTGTCGGATATACTTGATATTCAGTTTTACACCTCATTTTCGTTGACATATATTTGTTTTATATTGGCTGTAAATTCTGATATCATGAATGATGAGTTTATGAAAAAGGACTTATGAGATCAAGAACAAGTCAGTATAGGATGGTCCAGGTCCAATTTTTTAACCTAGCAAGTAATACTTTAAACATATTTATTTAAAATATTAAAACTTATAGCGACTGTTTTTAATTCGTCACACTTTTTAGATATTTAGCTTTTTGGAAATTCCAAGAATAAGAAATGTATAATTATTAAATCTGTCGTGTAGGTACCCGTCAAATAAAATAAACAAACAAGAGTACTGAATTGATAAGACTCATGCAGGAAATGTTGTTCAGGAAGGAAAACACATAATAAATACTAATTGTATGTGCATACGCTTCACCACTCAATAACCTAATTAACAAAATTATTATTATTAGTAGATTTAAATGATGATGATCTTTGGTAATCATCATTCAGACATGACATAAAATAAGAGAACAACTAAAGAATAAATATGATGGGACAATCTTGCACCAATCGACCTGAGGGCCTACCGCGAACCACATTCGATGTGTTGCCTCCCTGTCACACCTACGTACGAATTTACAAGGTAGGCCCTCTGATCCCACAGTAAGCTTTATTAAGCTTACTAAGCTTAATAAGGCTTTATGTTGCTGTTATAGGTAGACGTCGCAAATCTTGTTAAAACAGATAGAACCGCCAATTTATTACATCGCATCCCTACACTTGACCCGGTGACGTTGGGCGCGTAATGTAGACATTAAAATACTTGCCCTTTTTAGTCTATCTCCACCGGTTGTATTTGATCAGCATACATATTCAGCACTGGTGGCAACGGTTCCAATACGACACATATCGATGTCACTTGTTTGGCGGTTATGCCTTATGGATATTGGGGGTGGGAATGTGGGCTTTCGCGAGCCAGATGGTCTTTAGAGGTTAGATAACCTCCGATACATGCATTACGAGTATTGTTAGATCCCTTTAACGAAGCTTGGTGTTATAAAACAATTTATTCAGAAAATGTTCTTGTTAATTACTTTTTGTTGAATGTAACGAGGTCTGATTTATCCAGCTAGATTGATTTATTCGATTGGTCACTGTATGATAACTAATTTAATTTAATATAATATAATATTATACTTACCCAGACATTATCCAGTTGATCCTACTAATTACTGTAGTTCATCATCTCAGCCATAAAACGTCCACTGCTGAACATAGGCTTCCCCCTTGGACCTCCATACGTGCCGTACCGTAATTACTGTAGTTAGTTTGTGACTAATATGTTATAGAATAAATAGTTAATAAAGTATGTTCATGAATTTCATATAAAAGGTAGAAAGATCGCTCAGTGTAGAGCCGTATTGCGCAGAGCTGTTATAGCCGTCAGTTATGATACATGGACCCATGCGTATAGTTGATTTTTTTTAAGCTGACCGTTTAAGACTGAGCTCTCATATAGTCCTATACGGTCAGCTTAAAAAATTTCAACTGTATCAACGTAATCTGCGACCTCAAGATTCGTAAAAACTATAAGTACGTAGGTATCAATGATCACAATTATAGGGTATTTGACTACTATTAGTCAAATCAGTTTCTTTTTTCCAACTGTCAAAACGATTTTGTTACTATGGAATTTATATGAAACACTAGCATGTTACGTCACAATCAAATTACCCCCTCTTTATAGTTTTATGTAAAAAAATAACTGCTGTCTACGTTTCTCTATTAATCTTCAGAGCCTCTACCATCAGTTTTAACATTGACATAACGCTCACGTCTACGTAATTTACTTTCTGTACATCTCGCTTGCACTATTGCTCGCATATGCGAGTACGAGCGAGATGCATAGAAAGTAAGTTACGTAAACGTGAACGTTATGTCAATGTCAAAACTGGTGGTAGCCGTACTGGTGTTTTATTTCATGCATGGTGTAAAATAATTTATTTACATTCAAATACCCTATTAAAGTTGTCCACCTATTGCGATACTTTTTACTACAGAGTTTCGTTAAGCGAAGATAATCCCAGCTCAAAGCTGGTGGCCACAGTGACAGCTACATTTCCAGACCGGATCATGAATCAGCGTCCGTAGACATTTGGCTTGGATCCGAGCCAGCGGAGATACGACCGTGCCGACCTTGGGACCTAACAGCTGATTGACGCCTACTCTTGAACAAATGCTAGGTGATTTTCACTGATATTCCATAGATCAAAATAATTGGATGTTACGTATGCTAACAAGCTCGATATTTTTAGAAATGTTGCTATAGCGAATATAGAAAAAGTACAGATAACGTCAATCATCGCCATAATGTTTTTTATGTTTATGTTTTTCAGTGACATTGACTGCTTCCCAGGCGGGGCTCATCTGTCTTTTTTTTTGTCTTTTTATTACCGAATTAATCGGGTTGAAAAAGTGACATTGGGAACGCAACCATAGCAAAGATTATACAACAAAAAACTTTAATTGCTTAAATTAACGGTTGGTACTTACTAAAATAACCTGGAGCACTTCTTATTTTTAAATACACAATTATACACAGTTTAAAAACTTTAAAATTCAATTAAATTAAATAAATTATATATTACATACTTACCAACAATAAAAATGTATATCTGAGAGATAAGATCTGAAAGGCCTTTTAACATTAAACCGTAGTCGAAATGATAAAAAATTGGCCGCATCCTTGAATTTCCATTTTTTTTTTATTCAAACGCGTCGAAAATTAAACATGTAGAAAGGTATTTATGAACCCAATACATGGCGAATCGCGAGTTCACAGTTCGGTGCGAACTATTACATAGTATTTAGGCAAGAAGATGAGAGGATAAATACATCAAGCATTGTTTAAAGTCTGTGCGGAAAGAGAAGAGTCGTGGAATGTATTGGTTCCCATATATTCCACGACTCTTCTCTTTCCGCACAGACGTTTTTTTCGCCTTCTCTAAACTT
Organism: Cydia splendana; assembly: GCF_910591565.1. Classification (NCBI taxonomy): domain Eukaryota; kingdom Metazoa; phylum Arthropoda; class Insecta; order Lepidoptera; family Tortricidae; genus Cydia; species Cydia splendana. The sequence continues at coordinate 4,905,285 of NC_085967.1, forward strand.
TTGTGACGTATACCTACACTCCAATAAACATACATTTTTTACCATTGTATCGATGTCGGGGACATATAGGACGTCATTCTCGCACAAATGGCGGATATGCGGTTTTGACAGAATTTTATGTAGGCATAAATTCTATTTCAGCGAGCTGTAAATCATAACTAACCTTACCTAATATCATCTCGCGGAATGCGTATCCAATCCGCCTTTGAAGCTAAGTAGCAATAACTACGCAGTGCACGCCTCTGCCTAAAATAATTATAGGTACACTTGGACTCTTGTCGGCTTCTACGCAATAAAATAACCTTCGAGCAATTAAACAGACACGTAATGTTATTTTACAGTACATATGGTGTTACTTTACCGCCCTAGGGCGGTAACTACCACTATACGTGCGTATGTCGAAAATTTAAAGGGCCATATGTACTTACTGTAAAACGTTGTACAATACACGTTCGAAAAGGTAATTCCCAACTCGTGTCGATTTATAACACTCCGTTCGGTCGTGTTTTAATTACTTTTAATTTAACGCCTAGTTTTCGCACTTGATTTATCGCAATGTACTAATTCTTCGTCATTCTACAGTGTGAACTGAATGAATGTAATACCTACAAAATTTAATTATACTGTTTTTATACATTACAATTTTGTCACCTTTATATTCGCAAAAGGTGGAACATCTAAATAGGACACACTGTGATGTTGTCATTGCTGTCAGGACTATACATAACTTTAGCAATACAAAATATATTTATATGTATTTAAAATTAGATCGAGTATTCAATAACATATTACTGTCACTTAAGTCGTTTCCATCGTAAAGCCACGATGTTCAGGCACGTCGTTTCACAAAAACAGTGACGAATCGAGCTGTCACAAGCAATTGTTTCAGAAGCGTGGATCGCTCGGCTCGAGGGTGTTGAACTCACGCACGATTCAGTTACTCGGGTGATGGGTGTGGAAAAATGACTACCGAAGGTAGAGTTACGCGCGCACATACTTGAATTATACTCGAGTGTCATCAATTCATCATGCCGTATGAAATAATAAACACATTTTCATCTCGATGGATGTAATGCAGGAGTTGCAGGACCACATAAAATATTAATAATTTAACTTTATAAATTTTATTAATTCCGTGTTTTGGACTATTATCAAGCCCGTTTGATGCTTTGTTGTTGAGTTCGGTCTAGTAAACTTTTCTCACGAAACTATCACAAAAAATCTAGGAAGCTAAGGTTTAACTTAATTCCGATATCGCTTTTATTGCCTCCAAAACATAGGATACATTTGATAGCGTACAATACACATTACACATTTAAGTTCACCAAAATTCACCTTCAAAACAAGGCACCTTCAAGAAGGTTATTTCCAAATGTCACAAACAACTCGTCAAGTAAATACCCTCGTGAAATCAATACCATCGAAATAAAAATCGATTGACACCGACATCTCACACCTCGTCCCACATTAACGTATGTCGACGCCTTTTCGGTTCCATCTTCATGGTGACATTGACCATTTTAAAGTTCAAGTTGCACCACAGTTGCGCAAGCGTCGTTATGTTATATTTTATTACGTTTCGTTACGCGTAATCCCCAGGAATCTGTGCGTAATGCGACACTTCTGTGATGTCTCTCACGCCTCTGATGTTAAGCGATATAGGTTGGGTGAATAGATTTATCGTGATTTGTGAGGGCTTTAAACTGATGTAAAACGTCGTCAACCGTGGGCAGCAGTGAGTTTGTACAATAAAACCTTGTTGTTTATACATTAAAACGTGCGTTTAAAATTTAACGGTTAGGCATATGCGCAACGCAATTTAAAAAAATCAGGCATACATTGCTAATACATAACAATACAATACAATACGATACAATACAACACAAATACTCTTTATTGCACACCTCATTACAGAAAACAATACCTACAAATAATACTGGAAGAAGAGATTAAACAACAGGCGGGCTTATCGCTAAAAAGCGATCTCTTCCAGACAACCTTTAGGTACATTATAACATACAAATTATTCAGCAATCGAATCGAAATATTTTTAATGACCATATTTCCGTTACGCGTATATAATCATTAGTTTCTCGCCGTTTATAATTTATAAATTATTATAATTATTAAGACATCAATCTTCCTAAGAACTAGATCTTATATCGCTAACCATTCTATTTGCAGGTGACTAATACATATGTAGGTGATCTCAGCTTATCGCTCTCGACTTTGACAAGTCCCATAAATTTCTTAGTACATATATCTTCGTTAATAAATCGAGTAGGTGTAATATTATTTTTCACTCGCGTAAATTCGGACTTAATGTCTTCATTGAACGAATCCTACTGATTATCACGGCGGACTTCAAACGGTGTCGAGTGTTTTATTTGTCGGTCTGTGTTACTCACCATTACAATTAGACTTCTGAAATACATCGAGACGGATTGACGTCAGTTAGCTACCGTTGCCTCAATAAAAGACTGTCAGACGCCCTTCGTAGAGGATTGTCGGTCCTGAAGGTAATGCTTGTAATAAATACTAACTGCGTGTTCGTTCATGTTGTTTTTAGTGTTGTAAGAAGCATAAAAATAAACGATATAAGAGCGCTTTCAAGAGATAACCAAAGCCATCTTAAAATTACAAAACTTAACCAATTGCGAAACCATTCTCTTAGCATAAATCACCGCTTCTTTCAGTAATATTTCACTCGGAGCAACAATGCGAATTAGTGTCATGTCAGAATCTGGAGTAAAGACGGATAATGGCTAGACGCCGTTATTTACGGCCTTCGATCCGAAGGGCAGCTAGGATTTTGCTTTCTAAGCTTTAAGTTACGACCATAGCATCGAAGCGTTGTTCTGCCGTCCTTACTCAAAAGGCTGTACATCTATTTCAAACTCGTACCGTAAACCGGGGTTACTTTGATTTGCGGGTCGACTTTGATAGCAACTTCTCTCCGCTACTAAAGTCCTTGTTTTAACGAGTTGAAATATAATTTCGCAGTTATTTTTTCTTTATTGGCAACACTGATAGTTGTTTCACCGCGCAGTAAGCGGATGCGAGTGTAATATTATTATTTCGTCTAGAAAAAAAATATTAATGGCGAGTACGCTTTTCTTCCTGGTTTTATTGGTTCAAAAACTTTGACTGTATTTGTGTCAAGAATGAATACATGTAAATTTTATAGTGTCTTAGGTTAATCAGTGTTTATTCGCGAGTTTATAAAAAAAAACCTGAATACGACAACCTCCACCTGCGCACGTAACCGGGGAATCCATGGGTCGGGGTGTCTTTGATCACTTATACGTGGTGAAATTGATCAAAAGATTAAAGTAACACCATGAATTATTTTGGCAGCTTACGATTTTTTTGTGTACTTATATTTTTTCAGTAGTCATATAATAATAGGTATCGTTTGAGGCAGTGGAAGAGGTAGAGGTTGTAAAATTATATGTTTGTAATTGTACGAGTATGTAGGAGTTGATCTCCGGAACTGCTCATCTGATTTTAAACATTCTTTTACTCGTTTCTATTGTATGTAATTTGGTTTCTGGGTGGAAATTGGCTATATTTTATCCTGCGGCTTTGCTTTATTATACGCGCGTAAGGCCACCAGCCCAGCGTATTAATTCTACAATAAATAAATATGCATTGTTTTTTGTATACGAGTACAAATAATGCCAGAGATAACAAAACAATATCGGGTAACGAGACTACAAAAAATACCAAGAAGAACAACTTAATGATGCACTCGCAAACATGGGCACAAAATCTATTCATGCCGCATCGAAAGCATACAATATTTTTTATAGAACTTTATACAATAAGTACCTATAAAGGCAACATATCAAAAACCCGGGTACACAGACCAAATTTACTGAAACGGAAAAGCTTGCAATTCAAAAATCTGTTGCTAAGTGCAATGATAAGTTAAATTCCTACGTTATTTATAGTAAATAATCTAATAAGCGCTTAAAATTTTTAATTTGTATCTGTTGGTATGGTATCAAAGTAACCCCACACGTTAAAAATATAAATAACTTAAAAAGTACTTAACCGATTTTAATTTTTTTATTTTTTACAAGCTTTTTAGCGGGTCTACTTTAAATTGTCAGCAAAAAAATTAGTGGTTTCAAAGTAACCCCATTCTCAATATAACTTTGATCGCGTTGTTTTTATTTATTTCTGAAAAAAATATAAGTCCTAATTTTTTTTTATTTGGCAGGCTGAAAGAAGAGAAAAAACCGATTATTATATTTTTATTTCATATTTTTAGGTATATTAAGATCGTCAAAAAATGGTGCCAAACTCTAAAATTGATCAAAGTAACCCCGGTTTACGGTACAATCATACTGCGTTTTTCATTCGGGCGGTTAGCGTTCGTGAGTCGATAGGTTCCATTTTCAAGTTAATTTCGAAATACGAACACAGGTGTCGCTTTGTTCGGGATAATGCCCATGCGTCACTTTCTCCTGATGCGTTTACGCAACGTTTCGGTTTTAACAGCGTTAATCCGCCCTAGATTCCTTGCTCGTAACGTTTTACGACTTCTGTATTCGGTTGTAAGTACATGGATTGAGAGTTAGTTGACGCCCATTGTAAAGCTATTGTTGAGGACGGCGTCTTTATTGAATAAAGGGATTGATAACATTTCATAACCTCGTAGGATGTCAAATCGATTCTAACGATCACAGCGTATTAAGGTTCGTTACGCCTTAACGATGTCTTTATACGTGGCCAGGTCATATGCCGTATAAAGACCAATCGTGTTGACATACCAGACAGACTGACTGCTTTGCCCTGCACCTCACGACAACATCAGCTACTAAAAAACGGAATTCTCTTCTTTACTTATGAATCAATATAGAAGCAGTGTTATTTTAGTGTTGTAGCTTAATAAGTTTTAGAGTAATTTACCGAACCCTCACCAAATCTTCTTCATCAAATTAAAAATGTTCAAAACTCAATTTCACAAAGATAAGATCCAATAGCAACTCAAGTATCCTAGACTGAGCTTAAGCCCTGAAGTAACACAATATTACAGGAGCAACATACTTGTATACCCCTCAAAGACTACTATTCTCAACAGTGCCCTCATGTGTCGGCGCAATCGTCGCTATTCTATTAAGCTGTTAGATGGCGCTGGATCGCGTTGCGACATACGTTGCGCAGACGCTGTCCTGTCGATGTTGCAAGTCATGACATACAGCGATCATCCGGACAATAATAGACTATTGGGTCCGATAATAGCTATTGAGGGCTCTTGAAATTGGTGATTGGTAAATGATAGAAAGGATGGATATGTATGCATTCTTACTGCCAAGCATGTGCAAAGTGAGCGTGGTGTACCAACCTGTACCTGTTTACTCATGTACTGCGTTAATTAAATGTGGAATAAACGATACTAATACGACCAGATCATATCTTCGATAAAACTAATTTACAAGGTTCACCGCACTCGAATGAAGATTATGTAGGTACATTACGCTCGATTATAGCTAAAGTTTGCACCACATCCTTAACATATCAACAGAAGCTCCTGCTAAGTGGATAATGTCAATTGCCGGGAGTCATTCCGCATTCCACCCGCGAATGGGCTATTTGACATTAATGTAGGGGCATTAATTCATTAAGAAGTGGTGCGTCTGCAACATAATATGCTGTGTGTCGCTTTTACAGGTCGTAAGTGACATTTCAGCACGGCTGATGCGATTTTATGTGAACCTTATTGCGATAAATTTAAAGATCTAATTAGTGTATTCTTTTCAGTCTGTTATAATGAACATACGTCTTTTCGGGCTAGGAATAGTATGAAGGATTGAATGAGCTCAGCGTGGGCGTGTGAATGAACTGTAGGTATCCAGTTTTGTTTTGGATATTACGTCAGTTATGTGCTAGACTGAATTGGATCGTTCATAATGATGAATAACTATTGGAATAGAGTGAATAGTGCATTTAAAAATTAATCTTTTAACTTCAGTAGATGTTGCAAATCCGACGTGGTTTATTTGCAATGTTCACAGGAAATTATTAGTATGAAATAAATATTTAAAGATTATTCTTAAAACTAGATCATCATAATGTGTAACAAACGAGCTTTCGGACACTTTTCAATTACTCAAAGTTTATTAAAACTGAAAATTCTTCAGAACTTACTCCATTTAATGACGTTGACATCTAAACCTAAATATATGCCACAAATAATCCCGGTGACCTGAATAGCAAAATGTCGCAGAAATTATGCCGAATGACTTTTCTAAATATATTTTCTTAAGGTTAGCGTAAAAGCCGGTTTACACTGAGCGAGCTAAGTGAGTTTCCGTGTAATGCGCCTGAGTGTTTATGTGTGTATGCAATTTAATTTAATGTAGAGTAATAAGGTACGTTTTGAGAGCTGAGGGGATATTCTGCAATCACTGCACTTTTGCGCCATTAATGATAGTTATTATTTTTCGTTTATTTTTACAAGCCGAACGCCCCTGTTAATACTTCTGATTGACTTGGAATTCACACAGAGTTGTTTATTACAAATAAGAACTCTTATACATACATATTTAAAAAAAAGTCGTTACTTTTAACTTTATACAATTATAGTTACAGTAAAGTTAAGTTGATGAAGAGTTTGTTAGGCAAATAGTTGAAGTATGAGCTGCTTTTTAGGAAGGAGTGGAAATATAAAAAAAAAACTCATAATTATTTAATACTCATCTCAATTAAATCAACAATATTATATTACCAATAGGATGTATTAAGCAATACACGATAGTATGTGAACGATAAAATGCTGAAATGTCGACGTGTTATGTTATGCGACGCCATTTTCAAAATAGCCCATTTCTTACTTATTACGAAGTGTTATTCATGTACGTGGGTTTTATGTTATTATTTATTCTTATTACGATGCCATAAAACGACAATCGTAGTTAGCTGAAAGCGTTATCGGGTGTAATATTGTATTGATTTATTTTATTGCGAAATTCTATAATATTATTGTTACATAACGGACTTTAAGTGTTGTATATGTGACGTTCCACGAAAAAAAGGTACCCTATGGCGGCTGGCGCTTACGACGCATAGCACCGCAATAGTATTGGAGCGGCGATAAGCAATAACAGCGTGGGACGTCATATATTTCCTTTCCTGTTGTAAGTAGTTTTTTTTTATAATAAGCTAGTCCACGTATTGTTTACAACAACCATAATGTTCTTAAATCACGCATCAAGGCCAATAACAACGTTAATAACAATAACCACATTAATCATCCGTATATTTCGTAATACACGCACAATATTCCTTCATAAAACGCCGTAAGTCCACTTGCGACTTTGTTCTCTAAACTTTTGAATTACGAAGTAGAAGGGTTTGAGAGTAGAGGCCAGTAATGTGTGGCCACTGTGGCGCAACGCGCAATTAGCCATTAGCGAGGGCAACGAGGCTGCCCTTTAGTGCGCAGCACAGACTACACAGATACCGCATTATGAAGCTTTTACAACACGCGGTGAAAATTTTACTTAAGTTGTATTCTACACCATGTTATACTAAAACCACTCAGGTGGGGTGTACTTTAAGCTTACTTTTCGTAAATATTTTTAATTTACTCGATTACCTACTGGTCGTATTTGTGAGCGCGCAACTGAAATAAGCGGTCGCCGGTCGCACTCCCATTCATATAAGAACGGGAGCGAATACCTATGTGTGGTGACCACGATTGTCGTATCGAAGGCTGGGCGGTCAAACCCGATAAGTCTAGATATTTTGTCACTTAAATTAGATACGCATACGCACTCTACGCATGTCACATATAGTTTTAATTTCAATAACCCATTTTCACGACTTATTGGGTTTTACCGCCCACCCCTCGGTATGTGTTCTAGTAGTTGAGATAGTCCGTGGTTCGCAGTTACGCCCTTATTGCCCGACACTTCATCCAATTAGCTAACTTACGTTGTTCTTGGTTTCAGGTAATTCATCTTGAGATTGTTGAGAGACAATGTGGCGCGCTCAAAACGCTGCCGGAACGTTAAGTATAATTGTATTTTATGAGCTTATTGTGGACGTATTATTTGCATCCTTAGTTACTTCTTGATTGCAAGAAGAAGTTTCACTGTTATATTATATTTACCTACCTAATGATATTACTATCGTGTTGTCGCTAGATATTTTTTTTATATTTTCAACCGAATCTAAACCACTCAAATGTCTCCACTCAAATGACTCGAAACTCTTCGATTGTCATTCTTCTCTTGGTAATGCGTGTTATAAAAACAGTAGGCATCTATTTGTCGCGTGACGAGGTGTTACGATACTTGTAAAATGTCCAGTGGCAAAAGCTATTACGTACATAATAAGCGTGAGGTACGTACACTCGGCAAAATGCAGCCCTGGGCCGTCATGGGACCATGTCAAATTGACGAATACCAGTTAAACTCCTTATAGTTTATTGTGAAGGTATGTGGAACTTTTCAAAAAGTGAACCATTAATTTTTATTCGAGTAACTGACAAATACATAATTTAAAAAAAGTTTCTTCGGATTTCCGTACAAAATTCATGAGTCAATTTCTTTTTCTTAGCCCGTTATAGTGTCCCACTGCTGGGCAAAGGCCTCTCCCCTTGATATCCACAACTCCCGTTGTTGTGCTTTTTCCGGCCAGTTACTGATGAAGGCGTCGTCCCGCCATCATGAATCAAATATACCTACAAATATTTTAAGACTGTTTTTAGGGTTCCGTACCCAAAGGGTAAAACGGGACCCTATTACTAAGACTCCGCTGTCCGTCCGTCCGTCCGTCCGTCCGTCTGTCACCAGGCTGTATCTCACGAACCGTGATAGCTAGACAGTTGAAATTTTCACAGATGATGTATTTCTGTTGCCGCTATAACAACAAATACTAAAGAGTCCGACTTGCACTTGTCCGGTTTTTAATCAATAGAACTCGTAGAATTAGTAGAATAAACTCAAAACTTTAGATTATATTTTCTCTCTATTTTCTAAAATTAATAAAAGGTAGGTACTTACATTTTTTCTGCAATTAACAATACATATTACTTACGATATCAAAACCGCACTTGCGACCTTATTCTTCGATAACTAGGTTTTCTCATGTCTGAATATAACCGCGCCAATTGCGTTACACAGTTCACGCCCGGACCCGAACCCGGGGCGGTATTTCGAGAGTTTACGATCACACGATATTGATTCCGAAGTGCTGTTACGCACGAACTCACTTTCGTCTCGGTGGCTAGTGATGTGACAAAATGATACCGGTTTGCCGATTGAGTGTTTTCCGGGTATTTAGAAGCTCTTCAAATCCTTTACAGCTAGCGAGTTCTTAGCAGGGAAAGTTTTAATCGTCAATAATATATGTATGATGGTTCCTTGCCTTACGCGTATCTATGGCGGAGGCGATTCTGCGGGATAATAAACGTCATCATTATAAAACGATATCGATAAGATGGCTAACTAATGTCTGTGGAGACCCGCATCGGTCAGATCAGCGCTTTTTCATTTGCTAAATATAGTATTCCGTTAACGCGTTCATATAATTTCGACATCATCATTTTCGAAGACAGTTCGACATCATCAAGATTACCTATTTGTTAAGACATTTCAAAACGATAAACTAAGTAGATCAGGAACCGGACTTGCTCTTGCGCATCCAATAAGAATAGAACACAGGGCCTGCAATAGCACTCATCGTAAACTGCGTACGTCACTCAGTGGAGTCGGACGTTAACTGAAATTCTATTTACACCGCTAATATTATTTATGTGTGTCAACTTTGCGTATTTTCGGAGGCGCGAGTGCAGTTTGCAGTACCTGATGCAATGGGTTAAATGCGGGTCGCCATTTTGACTTCACAGAATGACAGATCGTTATTTGGCGACAAAAGTCTTTTTAAGTGTAAAATGAACAAAATAGTACGTTACTTACGGTACCAGCTATGTCACAGCTATAACTGATAATAGTGATTGATAATCGAGAACCAGAAAGGCTCAGGACTATTACATGTTTTACTTGTATGAAGGCAGACATAAAATAGCGGTGAATAATATTATCATTTACATTTTATTTTATTTATATGAGCCTAGAGTGTCCCACTGCTGGGCAAAGGCCTCCCTCCTCTTCCATGCACGTAGCCCGGTCTGGACCCGTCTCCCACCATTTCCTATCAAAGGCGTCAATAGGAAATGTAGGTCCCTTTTTAAACTGCACGACACTTATAGATCCTCCTACTGTGGATTATGTGCGCGTGATTCACTGGCGGGAAATGGGCGCATTTCTAAATGTTAATGAAGCGCGAAGTTGAAACATCGCCGGGCGTTTATCACAGAGAGACGCTATCTGCGAATCCATCATGTGCGCGCTAGTCGGGGTTGGTACAGTCAGCTACAAGTTTACTCCTCCATCAGTAGATGTGCCGTCGGAAAGTTTACAAAACTGCGAAATGTCCACATGGAAAAATTTCAGAAACTTCTCACATTTCCGAAATTAATGTTTCCTTTGTTTCCTGTGATTTTTTTTCTGTAATGAAACCGTGGGATCCGCTTTTGGCATCCTAAATCTCAAGAATATTTGTAAACACTTGTTTCCAATCTTAGTTCTCCCTTATTCGCCTTAGGGATCGTAGTCGGATATCGTAAACTATGTGGCGACTGGCTACTCGTATGTTCAAAAATCCATCAAAATAAAAAACACATACTTACAAACTCTTATATTATTGAACAACAAAAGAATAATCTGTTAGTAAGAAAGGTTCGATATGTAGGAACGTTATATTAGATCTGTAGCTCACTGTACTATAACTTTTGCACGAAAAATATATGACACGGTCCTTATGTTTCTGCAAATAAGGATTGTGCCAGATATGTAATTTTCGATTCATTGTGCAAGATGTGATTTGCAGGTGACTTTGCAATATTAAATTATTGTCAACTGTACGAGTATCTACATAAACGATGCTCATAATTTAAAGCGTGTCCAGCGTCTAATTTATGTTTATAGCAAGGACGTTTTCTAATACTTTATTGTCCATGCTAATTGCGACCCCGGAAACTATATTTCATAAGTGAAATGCGGGTATATTTCATAATCTAAATTATGTTACTCTGCATCAAATGAATATAAGTACTATTTCGATATCAGTTGTAATATAGTCAAAATAGTTTATTGAGAATAATATATTTTGTAATTTTACTATATTTTATTAGTCGCACGACAAGTTCTGATTTATGTTACAGTTTTGTTTACAAACACTGTCGTATTGTGTAAGTTTATCACGGCATATTGATAAGCTAGAATTTAAAGAGTAAGTATACGTACCTATAATAAAGTATTCTTACGATTTTTATAAATAACTTCTCAAGCATTTCGCGGAAAGTAAATAAATAATGACTCGTTTACCAATTTACCTAAAATTTAAACTCAAGGTGGCGCTGTTTTTCTTTTACTGAGATTTTTTTTATTTTGAAAAGGATTTAATATTCTAAATGGCGCAATTCAACCAATAATCGATCTTAATGTGTTATTCGCTAATTTGTTTCCTGATTTTTCACACGGCATCTAGGAAAAGTCTGAACCTTTTGTATTGTACGTGGGACTTTTGTTAGTTTGTATCACATAACTGAATCCCGAAAAAAGCTCGGTCGTTAACAAATTGATGAATTAACTCACTGTTTTGTATATGTTCCATTGTAACTGTCACACGCTTCATAACTGTGACAAGTCCCGTGACAGCGCGTATTAATATGGGTCGTCGTCCTTCCTCGTCACACGGACAAGTAGAAAGTGTTAACAGAACATATAAATCACCGTGATTGACAGTGACGAGACTAGGCTCAGTCCGCCCTCCATCTAGGCTAGATATGTTACTTAATTTTAGGTACATAGGTAGGTACACTCGATTGCAGTGTGAGCCCGCAGGCTGAAACTATGGTTAATAAACTTAGGTTGTAGGTGAACTGTCACTCAGGAAACTGAAACGGTCTGTATAATCATGACCATTTTCATAAACATTTTCTTTCATTTGTGGCTTTTCTTGTGCTTTAACCTAGGTCGGTCTCTAAGAAGCTTTTGATCCTGAATAGAAATGAAATTGATTGGCATAACAAAATGACAATTTTTGTCGCTCACTGTATTTTTATACCGAAATATAGAAATGTCAATAATTGTTTAAAGGTAAGGAAAGTATTTTAAAAACATTTTGGCTAGCAGCACGGTATATGGTACTCGATAATCGATCGATCGATCGGAATATGGTATGATAATGGCGACTCAAAGGACGATCTGTGTAAAATTGCCTACAAATATTTATTTTTAGTTCAATTTAATATCCTTCTCCAAACTCATTTGATAACATCTAGATAATAATTATGTAAGTACCTATAGATCTCACACTACGTCCCCAACGTATTATGCACCCGAAAAGTATTGAACAGTTCCGTTTTCTGCAGTAGTCATTATTTTGAATAAAGAAAGAATTGCCGTCATTTCACTACTTTACTCGTAAATCACTATTTATTTTCCCTTTTCCCGTACGACATTCTATCAGACTGGTAGGCTTTCGTTTTCTCTGGCTAATGACAGTTTGGTGTGACTGGGCGTCATTACGCGACTGTCAGCTGTCGCTAATGAGATTACGCCCGACGTCCACAGTCTAGCGCGAGATATGGAAACTGGTATGGTTCCTAGATATCACACAGATTGCTGTTTACACTGTCAAGATAGTGTTTAATTTGGTTGATTTCTGATTCGCGGGAAACACAAATAATAAAAGAGAATAGCTTATTTATGCTATCAGCCGGCCTAGCCAAGGTTACAATCGCTATCGCTTCGACAACGAAAAGCATTATGTCTCTCTATCACTCTTCCATATTGGTGTGACAGTGACAGTTGCGTTTCGATCGCTACGGAGCGTAAGCGATTGGCATCTTGGCTACGCGGCCAGGTTATTTACGTCGATCGTTTTTTTCTGCATTCAGTATGCCTCACGTCATGCACTCTTCATCCAACAGTTTATTGCAAAACTAAGTACTTCCCTTAATCCTACAAAATTACTAAAATCACTGAGAGTTTGTTCGGTAGTTTTGTAGTTAAACATTTATTTATATTTAAACTTTATTGCATAAAAGAAAAATTTAAAGTACAAAAGGCGAACTTAATGCCATCTACTACTCAATCTTAAAGCAAAGCAGAAAATACATGATCTATTTGTAATGTACCTTTCCGTATATTTGGTACTTACTTACTACCAACGCAACTATGGTTTCCTTCCAGTCCCATAAATCTGCTAAACGAAGCACATACATATCCCATTTGCAGTGTCACAGCAGAATCTAACAAGCTCTCACGTTCAGTGTAAATGACTGAGATTTAAAGGAAATTGCGCTCGCATATTACATGTACGAGTAGTCTATGTAAGTACTACAAGAGTGACATGCAGTCAACGCGTGCCTGTCATTCCGAGATCATTACGACATTTACGACTGGTCTCGTTACTGTGAACACGTTTCACTGATGAATCTTTGCTCACGCAAACCGTTCCGGCTATGAAACGGCGACTGTAAACATGAAATTTTCCTCAATGACACTTAATCCTTTATCTATTGGTTTTCTTTTTGCGTCCTTGCATGTGCTCAATTTGGTGATTATGCTTGTTTTATTTTATTGTATCATTCAGTACTTTGGCGTGGTCCTCTTACAACGAAAACAAATTAGTGTTGAGTATGTATTTATGTATGTACTAGATCTGTCGATAAAATGCATAAGCGGACATCGTGTACTAACTGCATGTCCACTTACGTATCTACGTCCTTACCTAGATAATTCTCACTAATAAAATCAAATTTCTTGATAATAACCATTTGATATTGCTGCTACAGCCGTATATATAAATTCGTGTGTATATTTGTACTTTATGCCTTTGCCATAAAGTTCTGTAGCGTATAGATATTTTTGTGACCGTTCTAGAAGTAATTGACGTTATCAGATAGTGGTTGCGAGTGGTTAATAAAGTGACTGGCTGTCCCGCTAATAACTTATTTATCTGCGACCTAGACAGAAATCTACATTGATTTGTTACCTGATAAGTGTTGTCAATTCGGGGCCTGGGAGTACCAAGATTCTGTGAGTTAAATATAGTTTCCTTGCGGCCTTGTAGGGACAATAATGTGTATACTAAATCGAGTGTCAAGCTGTGTAAAATGATAATTAGAGGATATTAAACATGGCATATTTATTTCGTGAGTGACTGGAAGTGAGTTATAAAATCAGAAGCAGTGGAACCGTAGCCATAGAGGGTTTTATTACAGGCAAGTTATCTCTGTAGTTTTGTTAAATTCATTCTGTTTTATTATTGTGAATCAATTGTTAATGAATATGCTAGGCATATTTTAGAAATTTATTTTAACGACCAATTAAACATTATATTTCAATTTATACATAGGTACAGTAGATATGTAGATAAATTTACAATTTTGCACCTTATCCAATTGTAATAAGACGAATAATGTTCATAATATTTTGTTATAAATCTCAGACATAATAATCACTGTACAATTTATGATCAAACTAGTCACCTACAGTGATTGATAATGACATTAAGTGGCATTTGAGAATTAAAACTTTCATAGCGTCTACTATGAAGTAATTCTCATAATGCACATGCATTTATTTTTATCTGTAGGAAATCTTATTTTGCTCGATCATTAGCCTCACGCTAGTAAAGTATTCGGTCCACTAAACTCTAATGCGGTATGATAATTTCATTTCAGCAGGGACAATTTAATTAAAAATATATATATATACAAAGATGTCCTTAGTATGTAAATACCATTACACGTTAACTCAGTCACACAGTTAACTTTCCACGTAAAGTAGAATCTAGTAGCTCTACGTGTGTGGTGGTGAGATGTCTTGCCACATAAAGAATGAGCGCGATCTCGCTCCAACCACATTTGGTGTTCTAACTCCCTAATAAAAGCAACCCAGTGTTCAATCGGTGCGATCGTCACATACGATCGTTCTATAATCAAAATAATGACAGAGCGGCAAATGACAGCTAATCGGTGGTGAGAGCCGACACGGGATTGGTGGAAATCGAAAGTCGCCGGCTGATTATTGGTTTTTACACAAACGCTGTGCGGTCGGCGTTTACGACCGGTAATGACGGTGTGTCCATGGCCAAGTGCAACCGTAGTTTACCGAGACCTTTTTTTTATAGGTAGGTAATACAATGCCACTTTATTTTTGTTGTCATTCCAAATGGAATTGCATTTTTGCATACAATACGCTACAATATATCATGATAACACTATTAGAAATCAGTAGGTAACTATCGTACAGATAAAAAAATATATATCTTTAATATTTAATTATTTATATAAACAAACATACAAAGTTACAGATATAGAAAACCGTTATACGGCCTATCCTCAGGTAGGTATGGCTGTGAGGCCTGGTCCCTAACACTGAAAGAAGAAAGTCAGCTCCTGGTAGCGGAGAGAAAAATTTTCGCAAGATCCTGGGACCTATTCAGAGAGATGACGGCACCTGGAGGATCCGGAAAAATGCCGAGATCGAGGAGTTAGTGGCCGAACTCAATATCATCGGCGAAACGAAAGCCCACAGATTTCAGAGTTAGTTAGTTATTTATATAAACACATCTGTTAACAAAAATAACTAGTCAGTCAACGCCGTGAAAATATGCATTCTTTACTACAAAATCTGAGGAAAATAACATGAATCGTTCTAATGATCCATTAGCGGCCATGCCCCAGGGAAAGCCGGGCCATAATTGCAAACCGATTTGCCAAGAAACTCGGGGCATCCTTTATGTTTAGGTTCACACGCATTACTCGCGATTAGCTATATTAAGACGCGCACAACGTGCGTTAATATCCCTAATAGTGCATTCGCTGACCTGGGAATGCAACACGCGCAAATTACTTTACGTCCCGGTCTTACAACGTAGAGTCTGTGCGAAAAGAGAAGAGTCTTAGAATGTATTGGGTCCCATACATTTCGACTTACGTACGACTCTTCTCTTTCCGCACAGACTATAATGTGATGTAGGAGTAGAATACCAATATACAATCACCAAGATTTTTTCAATATTATAGCAAAACTTTAGAATCTGATTAGTTTCTGATTTTGCGATTTTTTTATCACATTCCCTCTAGGAAGATATAAGATAAGATAATATAAGATATCGTTTATTTGCGTGAGTTATGGTAGTTAATAGATGTTACATAGTTTTTATAGGTCACGACTCACGACATAATTCAGCCTAAAATAACGGCATGCAAATATTACACCCTTAAACACTAATTATCAAGCTAATTATCACACCATTAAACTATCTATCAATAATTGCACACATAAGCGAAGAATAATAAATAAAAAGTAAAGCAAAAATATAAATATAGATAGAAGGGTGGGATTATATCTGAGTATTTATTAGGTCAATTACATCTCCACATTCAACTTAGGTAAGCGTGTCAAAATTAGGATCATGTTTTGAACAGCTAAAAATTTTATAATAGCATACGAAAGGTTTCGACATGTAGGTACGTCAAATGTAGGTTACAAACCGATACAATTACCTACTAAGAAAATTGCAAATAGTAAAGCAATTTTTCCACGGCAATTCTTAAGCCCTGCACCAGCGATTGCAAACCAGATCAATTTAGTGATAAGATCTCTCCCACAGTTATTAACAATCTCTTGTAGAAAACAGTTACCGAGCGGGATTGGTGATTGACGACCGCTGGAAACCTACTGTTACGACCAAAGGTTTGTGGTGAAGGGTTTTGTCCCGACGTACACTATTTGAGTATTATTTTAGAGTTTGATGTACTGTCTAGTACCTATCTTGTAATCATTAAAACTAGGAAATTATAGGTAGGTACCTACGTCACTTGGATGACAACATAAGATTTTATGCAAACTATTATTTCTTTGGCATATGCTGTATAAGTGTATAACAATATAAAAACGGTATTTATGTGTCAGGAATAAAGGTTATTTCAATTCAATTCAATTCAAATAGGGGAGATTGAGTCGTCTAACTTGTGAGATAGTTTTGGAAGTAATCTGTCTTCTTTTACAATTTTTAATATTTCACCGGTTTTCTTTTTTAAAATGTTCGTATTTATAAATAAAATTAAATATTCCACTTTAGTTCAATAAATATCCAATAGCGTTTATCAAATAAGCTGTAAATCAAACGCCTATAAAACTTTACGATAAATAAATTCCAGGTTAACGACTAAACGAGAGGTAATTTGCCAGTTTAACGTGTTACACCTTCCGGAAATAAAATACGTGCAATATCGAAAACGTATCGTGTTTTCTTAGTGCATTACAAATAAATTCAATAGGGTTGTTGACACATGTTGAATTGTATAACTAAATCTAGTTAAATAGATAAAAAATGAGCAATTTATCACAATAAATTGGAAACTTAAAAGGAATAATAAAAAAATACAATAGCACACGAAAGTTTCAAACAACTTTTTTAAACTTCCAAATAGGAAAAAAATAATGGTACCATTCGATTCCTTACATTTTATTTAAAAAATATTGTATACCAACAATATGCATAAACGCAATATTTCACCGACAAAATCGCAATTTCCTTGTTTTCCATATCTCGAAACGGCCTGTAACGTTACATGGTGACTTCACGATGTATTGCTATTTTGTTAGACGCGTTTCGTCAGTAAAGTGCGGGTGCCAGACTTTGACCATCATTATGACTTTTGTGACTTTTGTATTGCTTTCAGACAATGGGTCCCATACAGACATTTGATCCTCAAAACAAACCTGATCGATTGATACCATTCATAAAAAAATGTCAAATACCCTATACTTACGAGAAATACATAATACCTACGCAATTGATGTTTTTAAACAAAGCTTCAACTTGCAATATCAGTACCTACTCGTATCTATTTGTACGAGTAGGTGTATGAATAAATAAATATTTGGAGACAATCTTACACGGATCGACCTTTTTATACCATGTTGATGGCAAACAAGTATACCTGCATCCCACCTGATGGTAAGCGGTAACCTAGCCTTAAACTAAAAAAAGTGGTTCAGAACTTCCATACAAATGTGTATATGGATACTTATATAGTAGTTACGGGTCTACTTGAGATAAAAAGGCATATTAATGATATAATCTTATACAGGTGGGTCCAGATTTCGCGCCTAATTTGCGATACTCACAAATATGCGTGTGTCACGGCGCATTCGCTAGATCTGGACGCACCTTTAGAAGACGCATCGAAAATCATTCGATTCGTTTAAAAAGGTCTCTGCCCACTACACCGTATCATACCATGACCGTGCTATGAACGTATCAGGCACGGAATGTAACGCGATACGGACTACTATGCCCACTACACCGTGTCCACATTGTTTCATATCCGTACATAACGGGTTTAGTGCCCGTAGTAACCGCGCATCATCCCCATAGCATCCGCCTATAATCCCCGTAGCATCCGCGTTTCATCCCCTTAGTACCCGCGTTTTATTAGCGAGAGCAATACTCGTCAGAAAGAGCGAGCGAATAGTTATCAGACTGGTAAGAGCGAGCAAGAAATATAGCAACGTGTTTATAACGGGCTTAGAACGGTCACCATACGCGGTTATAACCCGTATGCCCTCCGTTTCGCCGCCTGCACGCACCGTTCTGGCAAAGTTGCGTGCCATGCACGGAGCGTTTCGGCACCGGCAAAATATCCTCGCCGACTATTTTTGACGGTCTGTGCATGGCACGCGACGGGTATGGTCGGTGACGGAACGGGCTAGTGGGCATAGTCTCATACTTTTTCATACAAAGAATATTTTTTTGCCTGACACGTTCATAGCACGGTCATGGTATGATACGGTGTAGTGGGCAGAGACCTTAAAAGTTGTTGAATAGCAACCGATATAAAAATCTGTACTTGTAGTTAAGTATATTTTAAGTAGGTATTGTATCGAAAATAGAATTTTTAACGGAAGTCGCGAATATAGTCCCCGAAAAACAACCGCCACTTTCCGCTCTATATTTCCTTGCGCCGATATCATAATTAAATTAAAACGACACCTCATTATCCCCTATTATTTGTTTACCACTTAATAACACGCGCCGACAGCTTAAGTGAATGGAAAATGAATATTAAAAGTTAAAACATGCAATACTGAGTAATTGCAATTCGAGAACATGTCATCTCTGAATGTATTGGCGTGTCGTTGGCTTGTTGAAGCTTCCGTGATGTCAGAGACAATATTGTAATAAAGAATGACAATTGAGTTTCGTGCTTGACGTTACTTGGCTTATAGAAAGAAGCATGCAAAATATATGACATCCTTTTTTGTCTCTCCATCTTTTCCACTTATTCACTATTGCCAGTGACTTAACTTCACTCAGGTAGGTATTTTGATCGCCTTGATCTTTACCTACTTGTATCCATCCTGAAATTTATTAATTCCGTGTATTATCAAATTTCGTTTTGAATTTTACCTACTGAAGAAGGTTTTACGGATCGCTTTTCGCGTTCGCTTTCGAAGACGTTTCTTATTGTTTGGTGCTGTTTTTGTTTTTTATTATTATGTAGGCACAGACTTACGTACATTTACCTATCTTTGATGATATATTTTTTTATGTTGAAAGTGTAGGTAATTAGCTTCAGCCGCCGACGGCTGGAGGTCGGGCTAAGTCCGGGCCTTATAAGGAGATGCGGCCGGTCAGGCGACACGCTGGCTGTCATGAGAGAGCCTAGCTAGACTGTCTACACTTTAGAGCGATGAAAACGGGCCAATTTATTAATTTTGGTGTTTATCCTCGTCTTGATTTCCCAGTTGCATCCTTAATAATCTATAAATGGCGCTAGTTTATACGATAGCGACTGCTTTGTGACAAAGAGGGGGAAGTTTAACAGTCCGAACTTCATGTATTATTGATTTGACATTAGTTATTCGCTGCGCATCTCGCAAGCTTCAGCAATTAACTTCAAGTCACTGCGACTACTACTAATGTAAATCAATATAAAGTCAAGTAGTAATTTTTGAAGTTCGAATACGGCTCTAGTCGGCCGAAGGTCGGGCTTTGTTCGGGCCTTATAAGGAGGAGCAGACGGCGGCGACACGCTGGCTGTTGCGACATTAGACTAGACGCCATATAGCATACTCACACCAGTGTAAAGAAGTGTTATTAGGGCCTTATTTTCGTAAAAATACAAAAACAATGAAAATGAAATTACTAATATCTACATAAAACGTTCACAAACGTCAGTTTTTTTCAAATGCAATAACAGGTAGGTACATTTGTATTTTTTTAACCGAAATTTAATATTAATTTATCAAGAGCAATAAAAAAACAATGCTGCTCTCAAAAAAGGCGCTTAATGTTACTGGAAAAAGGTTTTATGTTACGATTTTCTGTTTGTCTTTTCGCATTACAGATTACGTCAGACGAACTATTGAAAATAAAAGCTAATTGCCATTATGGAACATAATAAGGCCCACAAAGCCTCATAAAAAAAAACCGGGCAAGTGCGAGTCGGACTCGCGCACGAAGGGTTCCGTACCATAATGCAAAAAAAAAAAAACAAAAAAAAAGCAAAAAAAAACGGTCACCCATCCAAATACTGACCACTCCCGACGTTGCTTAACTTTGGTCAAAAATCACGTTTGTTGTATGGGAGCCCCATTTAAATCTTTATTTTATTCTGTTTTTAGTATTTGTTGTTATAGCGGCAACAGAAATACATCATCTGTGAAAATTTCAACTGTCTAAGCTATCACGGTTCGTGAGATACAGCCTGGTGACAGACGGACGGACGGACGGACGGACGGACGGACAGCGAAGTCTTAGTAATAGGGTCCCGTTTTACCCTTTGGGTACGGAACCCTAATTACCAATAGCCATTAACATTATAAGACCTATTATCTCAACCTAAAATCGTAAGACATACGAGTATGTTATCTTAGTTTATTACACAAATCAAAATAGGAACAATGGATTGCATAAAGTTGCAATTTTGCGGCGCAACCGTTTTCAAAAGACACGTGCATGCCTTATATCTATAATATACATTCCCATTGTCTACTAAATGCAGTCGGACACTATACTCTGTATCTTTAGGTATTTAAATAAAAGTAAACAAAGTAGGTGTTAGACAGGAGTCTCCAAACTTTTTGGCTCTCAAGTCCTATATGGCTGGGCCATCGCCCTCCCGCAGCTCCCGTTTCCATTTCGCGGGCTGGATTTATGGCCTTTGGCCCTTTGATTCCTTTCCGCAGATCTAATAAGTAAGGGCTTGCGCCGAGCAATAGTTAGGAGGCCCCTAATTTAAACCGCCTATCATGACCTGCGTTGTCGCGTGCGACTATATCAACAGCACAAGTCATGCAACTTATAGGAGCACGTGCTCTGTGGTTTGGCAGAAGAATACATGTATTTTAGTTTTAAGTAAGATTTGAGAATAAACGCTTTATTTATTTTTTATGCATATGCTTTCTGGATTGCTATCCCCGTGTTCTGTAACTGAAAACCGAGAGCCTCGAAACAGACAGGCCTATTCGGATTTCGAGATAATCACAAGATCTTGAGACGATTTAGAGATCAACTAGATCTACATAAGATATCGACTAGATGTGACTTGGATATCTAAGTCATAACTTGTCGAAATCGTTCAAGAGGACCTCCAGAATCGCGGAAACGTCAAATTTGACATATCTATCTTACAAATATCTTTAAATTATCCGTATCGTAACTTGTTGGAGTCTAGTAGAAATATAATTCATTTTCCGAATCGAGCCGAGAATCATACTGTTGCACAGGATTTTGTGCCTCATAATATTTTAATCCGTAGCTTGAAATAGCGGCTCAAATGTCACGCCTCAGGCCATTTAGCGGAGTAGGAAACGTGATATTTTTGAAGTTCTAGCTCACCTGAATAACGACAGAGATGTAGTGACACGTGCCTCAAGGTTGTTCAGTTTATTTTAGTGCCGTTTTGAAGTGCATAGAGTTGCGTCACCGTTGAGAGTAGGGTTGCCAGATGGTCGGGATTTGGCGGGATTCTCCCGATTTTTGGCAACCCTAGTTGAGAGTAACTGTTGAGTTCTAAAATATCAGTTGAGTGCATCTGTCAGCTTTTAGAGCCGATTGTATTAAGGTGGCCACTGACGAGCCTTCCAACAGTCCAAATAGCGTGGCTGCAATCCAAAATCGGTCCGTGAATGTCAAAAACGTACAATGTTTAATACCTATTAGGATGCCGTCCATTTGGATGAATCCATTGTAACGGCATCCATTTTTGTTTTTTTTTTAACAAAAGTATATACACAATTACAATGATATGGTTTCGCCAAACTGCTTGACAGGACTGCTTGCTTGTCTGCTTGATATGGTTTGGAAGGCTCGTCAGTGGCCTGTTTTACGGCAACGGTAAAAAGGATAGATAGGTAAGTATATTTGACTAAAGGTAAACGATTCAAATTCGTTTAATATTTATTTAAAACATTATAATCAAACTAAAAAAATAAAAATAAAAAGAATCGGCCAAGTGCGAGTAGAACTCGCGCAAGAAGGGTTCCGTACCATTACGAAGAAAACAGCAAAAAGAATCACGTTTGTTGTATGGGAGCCCCACTTGAGTATTTATTTTATATTGTTTTTAGTATTTGTTGTTATAGCGGCAACAGAAATACATCATCTGCAAAAATTTCAACTGTCTAGCTATCACGGTTCTTAAGATACAGCCTGGTGACAGACAGACGGACGGATGGACAGCGGAGTCTTAGTAATAGGTTCCGTTTTTACCCTTTGGGTACGGAACCCTAAAAAAGGCAAGAATTTATTCAATTTGATATTTATTATAAACGATAGCTTTAAAGCTCGCTGGCTTTAAAACCGGGCAATTAACAGCTATTTACCTGTCAGTAATGATATAATTGCAATATTATGGCGTCAGATTCAAAACTTAAACCTAGGAATCTGGCCGATCAGGCGACCACTAATATTAATACGACAGACACAGTTAGCAGATCATAAGCAGTACATTGACATTTAGTAGCCAGATATTTAGTAACGTAGAATTTTTTTTTGTAACTAGTAAAAGTAAAATAGAAAGTTTATCATAACAACATTGACCCTTTGATTTAAAATTACTCTCGTCTTTTCATTTGTATCTATCAAAAATAAATTTGCAAGTATGTTATGTATAATTGTATAGGCATAATTGTATGTATAACCCACGCTGTATTGTACGCTCTACACTTCAGACCATCATAATGTAGGTGAAAATTCAACAAGTGTGGCCATCTATTTTGTACACATAATCAAGATACTGTTAAGTTGCACTGCGCAGATAGCATTCCTCCGGTCCTATCACCGCTTGTCCAATTAAGCCAAGTGAATGTTTGACTGCGCATTACTGGGCCCCTAGTTTCCCGGTGTTAAATCAATCCGTCTAACAGCCAATGATTAGTAGCCGTATCATGGACTACGCGAATGCTTGGTGTTTTACATTATCTGTAAGGAGTGATAGTAATGAAGTATCAAGTAAATAACGACTGGTAAAATATTTGACGTTGAAAATAAATCCTCCGTAAATGAAATCAAACGTGATGTAGATCCGCTTTTAGGTAACGAGTAGGTAGTATAGGTACCTATATGACGTATGAGACAACTTTTTTTATCCTTCTTAGGGTAACATTCCATTTCTGACCGCAGCTGCACTACTAGTACGAACGCCTCGGTGTTATTGTCAATTTCCATAGTAAATGAATGGTAGTGCTGGTGTCGTTGGAAATGGACTGTCACCTTAAAGGTCCATTTATTTTGTACGATCTCTATAAGCGAAATATCTCGTTTATTGACACTTTCCAGGTTTCACTGTATACGTACAGTCACCTGCAATAATATGTTACTTTTCGAAGGCTGCAAAAATATGTGACACGCTCTTATGGCTCTACAAATAAGATCGTAGTAGTTTATATATATTTTATTTATTTATGTAGTTTATATGTATAGTTTGCTTATTTTATATTCACTGAATAGGTATATTTCTCTCTCTGCACCAATTGTAGATGTCTGTTTGGCCCTATGGTTGACTGGTAGAGAATGCCATTTGGCATTAAGTCCCCCATTTGTACATTTTTGTATATACTTTGTGCAATAAAGTTTAAATAAATAAATAAATAAATATTTTTGCGGCCTTCGTTGTGTAACATATTATTGCAGGTGACTGTACATAGGTACCTAATCATTGCTAGGATAAGAAAGTCTAATAAGATATTGTGTTTTGCTGTTAGGGTGAAGCGAAAAAATGTTTCTCGTCTGGCATTCGGGCGTAATTTTATGTAGGTGAGGATTGTAACAGTCACCTGCAATAATATGTTACTCTTAGAAGGCCGCAAACACATATGACAAGCTCTTATAGCGCTACAAATAAGATCATGTCAGATATTTTGGCGGCCATCGTTGTGTAACATATTATTGTAGGTGACTGTAACCAACTTACCGCTGTCATTCTACGTGTCGGATATCTAGTCATGAACATTATTGTGTTTTGTTATCAAAGATTCAAAGATTCAAAGATTCAAAGATTTATTTGTTCAACATAGGTAGGTTACAAGATGTTAAATAAATGTTCCAGTATCACTATGTCGTGCCTATTGGCATACAAATTCAATAAAAATACACACTCTAATCGTAATATCACAGATAAACAATAATAGTCAAAACAGGGTTATCACATGCAGTAAATCTTAATAGGTAATTAGAAGAAAATAAAATCTTAATATTATGTGATAATAGTGGTCAGGATCAATAATTACAAGTCAGTCAAAAATTCTGTTATAGAGTAGTATGCTTTCTCGGTAAGGAAAGCTTTTAGGTTTCTTTTAAAAACATTATCCTTGTCCTTACATGCTGTTATATTCTCCGGTAACTTATTATATATTTTGTGAGCCATTCCAAGTATGCTTTTTTGTAAAAATGCCGTTTTACTTGGTACTTTTTGCAAAGACTTTAGTTTGTTTTGCAGGCGAACACTTTTAAACTTACTAAATAGGTTGTGGTTTGTATTTACAAAATTGGTCATTTCGTATATATACAAACATGGCAATGTAAGTATTTTAAGCCTTTTAAATAATGGTTTACATGGCTCACTTTCTTGGACCCCGCAAATCGTTCGTATGCATTTCTTCTGAGCCTTAAATACAAATTCTTTATTGCTGGAGTTTCCCCAAAAAAGGATACCATATCTTAAATTAGATGTGACATAAGCATGATAGGCGGTTAAAAGTGTCGATTCGTTTGCGATTTTTTTCAAATTGTATAAGGCGTATGAATATTTACTTAATTTATTACATATATTGTCAGTTTGTGTTTTCCAAGTCAACTTATTATCTATACTTAATCCTAGAAATTTTGTTACGTCCGTTTCATTTACTTTATGTCCCCTATAAACTATGTTTAAACTAGTGGATTTGGTTCTTTGCTTAAATGTCATAATATTGGTCTTGTCCAGGTTTATTCTAAGATTATTGTTATCAAGCCATTCTATAATAGTTTCTAAGGTATTATTAATGTCAGTTTCATACGATTCTACATTATGTCCAGAAAAAATAATGGTGCTATCATCTGCAAAGAGAACCATCGGGTGTACCGTGGCTTTAGGCATATCATTAATGTAAATTAAAAACAATAGTGGGCCCAACACACTTCCCTGGGGTACCCCATAACAAATGTTCCTAAAGTTAGATGAGTAGGTTTCCTCTTTTTTCGTACTGGGAGATATTCTTTTAATTTGTGTAATTTGTTTCCTGTCCCTCAAGTAGGAACGGATTAGACTGAAAACATTACCGCGAATTCCATAAGCATGTAGTTTGTCTAAGAGAATATTATGGTCAACAAAGTCAAACGCTTTTGACATGTCCATATATAAAGCGCATGTAGGGATTTTTTTGTCCATGTTATTGATTACCTTTTGTACTAAATCAAAAATTGCCAAATTTATCGATTTTTCCTTTCGAAACCCTTTTTGTTCGTTTGCAAATAAGTTTTTTTTTTCAAAGTAATTATAAAGACTGTTGTATATAACTTTCTCTATGATTTTGGCAAAGACAGAGATTAACGCAATAGGCCTGTAGTTCTTCATGTCATATTTATCCTCCTTTTTATAAAGAGGTTTCACAATGGATACCTTTAGTTTGCTAGGAAACTCACCATGCTCAATACATAAATTTACTATATGGCTGAGTATAGGAGAGATAATGTCAGATGTTTGTTTTATTATTTTCGTATGTATACCATCGTATCCAGTGCTATTAGTATTTTTTAAAGAATTTATTATTAGCTTTATGTCATCAGGATTAGTCGGTTTCATAAATAGGGAGTTAGCATAGTATGTCATTGTTTTCTTATAGTTATTTTTGTTGCTAGTGCTATTATGAGGAATAACAGGACGAACTTGGTCCACGAAATAGTTATTAAATTCCTCTGCAATATCTTTAGGATGTGTAACTGTCTTTCCATTGGATACAATTTGCTTAATGTTTTCAGTAGGGTACCTAGCCTTAGATGGGTTAATAATTTTCCAGGTGGCTTTTGTTTTATTCTTTGATCGTTCAATATAGCTGTCATTTTTGGATCTTTGAACACTGCTTATAATTCTTTTAAGATGTCTGGAATAACATGTTAATTTTTCTTTTAGGTCAGGGTTTCGTGTCAGTCTATATTTCCACAACAATTCTCTTTTCCGTTTACAGCAATTTTTAATACCATTTGTTATCCATTTAGGTTTAGTCGTAGTGTTAATTCTATTTCTTTTCTTAGGAAAACATAATTTATAGAGTAGGTCAAATATCTCAAAGAAACTATCAAAAGCTGCATTTGGATTGGCTGCTGAAAATACATCACTAAAACTAATATTACGTAGACAGTCTATGAATTTGACAATGTTTTGTTCTGATAAATCAATTTGTTCTACAAACCAATATGGAATGGAGCATGTTTTCTTTACTGGACATTTTAACAATTGTGCGGTATGATCCGATAGAGCTAATTCTAAAACCTCAGCTTTACTGCCTCTAACATTGTGGATTATATTGTCTATGCAAGTGCGACTGGATAATCTAGTAGGCTGTAATATTCCTAGCTTAAGGTTGTAACTGCTTATGAGGTTTTTGAAATCTATCGAGTGTACAGTAGATTTGAGTAGATCTATGTTGAAGTCACCACAGATGACAATCTTTTTTCCAGTGTGGCAGAACTTATTTAAGATTTCATTTAGTTTGCATAAAAACAATGATATTGTAGCTAAATTATTTTTTGGTACTCTATATACACAGACAATAATGATTTTATGTTCTATTAACTCAATTCCAGTACACTCTATGATATTGGGAATCGAGACATTTGTGATTTCGGATATAATATTGAAACTGTGAATGTTTCGTATTAAAATACAAGAGCCTCCGTTTCTGTTGTCTCTTGCAAAGTACGCTGCTAATTTATAATTTGGAATAGACAGGTGAACTTCATCGCCAGCTTTCATGTTATGTTCAGTTATACAGATTACGTCAATTTGTTTTTCAGAAGCGTTTAGTTCTTGTAGATTAACACACAATAAATCGGTTTTATTAATTAATCCATTGATGTTCTGGTGAAGTACATAAATATTTTTATAAGTGAGAATATCATTATTATTGTTTTCTAATAAGTTATTACAATCTTGCTTATCATTATTCATAAAAAAATGCTACTGTTATAATATTTTTCATTCACAGTTTTCAGTATTTTGTTTACATGTTGTGCTAATTTGGATTTTCCTTTATAATTTAATTGGTTACCATCATTTTGGTAATCTGTCTTTCCTAAATAAATACTATTAGATTGTAGCCATACATGCGGCATGTTGTCAAATTTGTTATGAACTGCTGAATTTAATTTATGTACAAAATTATTATAATGTTCAGAATAATCATTAATGGAATACGGTATGTCACAAATAATTATATTGGTATGAGTAGCAGATTTAACAGTTGTTTCTAGAAGTCTTATGATCTTGCTAATAGGTGTAATGTTATAGTCACTGCCTCCGCACATTATAACCAAACAGTCACTTTTCTTAAAATCAGCTATCTTTTGGTGAACGTTTTGTAGGACCCGTTCCGTTGTTCCGTGGTGTATAATATCAGCTGAGAAATCATAATCATTCCTTCTTATTTTGGAGAGGGGACGCAGTATGTCAGATCCGTGGTAATCGGACAAGAGCAATAGCTTCGGCTTGTGTTTGTATGGCTTCTTAAATGTATTTATTAATTCGGAGTCTTCTACTTCGTCTTGCAGGTTATTTTGGTCAGGTGACAGATGATTTTTTGTCAGATCAGGGTGACATTTTTCAAAACTTGAATTATAGCTGACCTTTTCTAATTGTTTGATGGTCTTTTGTAGTGTTCTTGTTGATTGCTGTATGCGAGAAAACGTTACGCTTTTGTTTATTAATGCATCTGAGTGTTGTTTAATTTCTTTATTCGTAGTTAACGCCTTACTTAATTTAATCTGCAATGTACTAATTTTTTTATTGAGAGTTGTGATTTTATTTTCTAGGTCCTTTATTTTATTATCAGTTTCAATATTAATGGTGCTAATTAAGGGTAATGTTGGACTTTGTAATATATGTTTCGTAGGAGAGAATTTGCCTTGAGGGTGTTCTTTAAGTAGTGTGTTATATACGCATATTTTTTCCTTGTAATCTTCTAGTTGTTTATTCAAGTCTTGATTTTCAATATTTAGATTAGTAATTTCATCATGTGCGCTTGACAGTTCTACAGTAAGTTCTTCAAGTTCAAGTAACAACTATACAAATTGTAGGGGGTTTACTGTTATTTAACTACCAGTAAATGTACTTACTATAGCAACAAAGTTAATACTCATTTGACTCTAGAAACAAATTACTTAAGAGATAAAATAACATTTCCTTTCTTATAGCTCTAGTTTTTATGCCTAAACTGGTTGGGATTACAGACTCCGGACTTTTAGTGGGTGATAAATGTTTATGAGTTCACGCCGAGGGTTGCTGTGTTGTTGTAAAACGTAAAATGTTGTCATAATACAAACAATATAAAAAACCGGTCAAGTGCGGCGCATTTATTAAATAGAAATTGTGTCAAAACATAACTGCTGGTTGTTTTCTAATAATTGTCTGGTGCTTTATTTCGTGCACGGTATGAAATAATTTATTTTAAATACAGGCAACATCCCAATTAGTTACAAATGTTGACTGACAAAATTTTAAACGTTTTTAGAGTGAATTGCAAAAAATTTTACGTAATTAAGCGCAGTTAAGAAACTGTGATTAGTCTTAACTTAATTGATTCATTTGTGTTAGGGGCTATTCATAAATTACGTCATTTCAAATTAGGGGGGGGGGGGTCTGGACATCGGATGACGGTAGCATGAAGTAGGAGGAAATGGGGTCATTTGAAGCATGATTTTTGGATGATTATAGGGGGGGGGGTCAAAAATCGATGACGTAATTTATGGACAGCCCCTTACGACAATTAACTAAGTAAATTGTATTGTATTGTACTTACTTAATTCGTACACATATAAGTCTATAGCATACGCTAACACACTTTCATGCATCTAACTTAAATAGAAATGGCTTAACTGTGATAACACAATGGAATCAATTAACTTTATACTAATTACAGGTGCTTAACTATGTACATTTTTTTTGCAATTCACTCTTTAGCTGTCGTTCCTTATGAACGAGGCTGCACAAGTCATAGGTACCTATCAATTATCCGTGACAACCTTAACGGCATCACAGTTATAACAAAAAAATAGTAGGTCGATCGTGCTAAAATGCATGCAATTTGCAGTAGGCGTAGGGTTGCCAACTTTTTTTTGGTGGAATATAGTATTTTCCAGAATAAGGCATCAAAAATATAGTACATTTCAAAAAAATATATGTAGTATTTTTAGATAAAATACTAAACATGAGTGTAATATACGTTTAATCGGAAATATAGTATTTTAGCGTACTATATATTTTTCCAAAAGTATATAGTACAGAGAGCCAAAATATAGTACAATACTATATAATATAGTACGGTTGGCAACCCTAAGTAGGCGTGTTATTCTGATCCCCGGCTAGCCGTACTCGGACCAAACACAGTCCTTATCAGCCATTTAGCGTTTTTTCAAGTATATTGCGCCCCGCGGACTAACTTAGCATAACCGTTTTACATAATTACCGACGCGGAGGAAAGTTTCATGGGATGTAATCGCGAAGATATTATCACAGGTAATATTGTTAAGCATTTTATAGGACTTTCGCGTTGGAACTGCTGCTGTGTCGTTGGAAAATTGTCCCTGGAGGCTAATGTTTGTTTATTGTTTAATTATTCCTAAATGTGCATACACACAACTTAACACAAACCCGTACCTATACCAACTAGGTACCTATATGCCATGCAATGCCACAATCACTAAAGTTATTTTATTTGACTTGTTTACTTAAACGAAATGAAAACAACCTATTAATTTTGTTACCACAATAAAATATTTGTCGATCTACTGCTGGATTAAAAGCAACTAATGGTAGCTGAAAAATCGTCCCTTAGACAAAAAACACCTGATGTAATGCTTTCACATCTCATACTCACGATCAAGTACCCAAAGTATGTATTTAACCATTTATCTAATGTAAATTAGCAACCGACTTTTGCTAACTCATCTACTGACACCATTTCTTTTAAAAGAAGGTGTTAATTTATTAAGGCCCGATGACTCCAATAAAATAATGTATGACCTTAACAATTGATCAGCGCTGCAACAATTGAATTCCTCTTTTACGAAGAGATAAAGATGTGTACAAATAACTAATCATACCAATAAAATAAACTTTACCGTCCCGCTAAACTGTTGACGCTGGGCAGTAAATTTAAATACCTATTACTAGTCAAAGGCTGACCCGGCAAGGCAATTTGTTGTCAAGTTACATGATTTACGAGGTTTTGAACGAGGAAATAACATGCGCATGTTGCCATCATTACGTTCTATCAGTAATATCTGCATGCTAATGGGAGTTATGTGATTGAAACGTGGATGTATCCTGTAAGTTACGTTAATTCTGTAAGTAACACGTATAATAAGCAAGCAATAAGTAAAATAATTATAAATAAATAAATATTATAGGACATTATTACACAAATTGACTAAGTCCTACAGTAAGCTCAATAAGGCTTGTGTTGTGGGTACTTAGACAACGATATATATAGCGGTAATATATACATATTTATAAATACTTAAATACATAGAAAACACCCATGACTCAGGAACAAATATCTGTGTTCATCAAATATATGCCCTTACCGGGAATCGAACCCAGGACCATCGGCTTCACATGCAGAGTCACTACCCACTAGGCCAGACCGGTCGTCAAATGCACCTCTGCCACCACCAGCAAGCCATCTGCGAGTATATACTTGAGTACTACGAAACTTAAGAGGAAAGTGAACTTAGGACTACCTTCAAAAATTTCGTCGGCTGACAAGCAAAAGTCACTAACTAACACCATTGAAATTATTGGACAATAAACCGTGTTACAAGTGTAATAAAGTGGATCGTTACTTTAATTTTTTGATAGTACTTAGTGACATTTGCTTGTCACCCGACGATTTATAAGTATGGTTTTTTTTCGCTCATAACTTCTATAATATTCAAATAATCTAAAAAAGGTGTGTATTTTTTTTGTAACCTGAGATGGCAATAGCTAGTCCCTATTGCCATTTTTGTGTGGAGAAGCGGTCTTCGACTATCATTTTAATCACTGCCTTTTAATAAAGAATAAAGAATTTTAAAGAAATAAAGAATCACTGCCCTGAGCCCCGAGCCACAGGCAGCTGTAAAAAGCAACCCCACAAAGCCGGAAAGAGTGAATCTGATCGCCGTAATCGCTGTAACTCGACTCCGCGCGTACGCTGCGATTATGCGGCTTCGATGCGTTAACTGGATTTTTGTGTCTGTCAGTGGTTTTATTAAGGCGCTCCCTAGACGTGGTATTACGCATATTAACTTTTTAAAGTTGGGAATACTACTACTAATACCATACAACTTATTACGTTTTGTTGAAAATGTTAATATTACAGTTCCTGTGTACAGTAATCTTTGTTGTCAAATTGCGATGCAATTTGTGTATACAATTGTACTTCTTTGTTAATATTTATTTTAGGGCCGATTGGAAACTTACGACATAATAGTTTGATGTTTTATTTTATGGCATCACAGCTGCTGGTGCAATTTAAGCAATTAACATTTAATGTTTATCACTTATTATTAATTTTCATCCGAACTCACAAAAGTATCCTAATTATTTTCAAAAATATGATACTTAAGTACGAGTAGGTACATGTCAGTAGGTACCTAAGACCATTCCAGGCAAGGATTTATAAACTTTTATTTGAAAGCACATGTCAGATTCTCCTTATTCTGGCGTATCCGATGGGAGTTGAAGTAGACTTAACGAACTGACAGCGTCAAGGCTTATTAAAATAATCCCGACCGTGGTTAATATAGAACCGTCATCGTAAAGGAAAAGGACACTCGCTCCATTTCAAAAGAAATATCCTTGCCACGGACACAGGAGAACTATCCTTTCATGTAAATATTTATAAATAGGGTAAAAGTGGGATAGATGCCCCACTTTATGAAATTACCTACTTGTTATCTCTTAGTACAAAAAGCAAGATGCCTTATTTGTAAAACGGGTAGGTACTTAGATTTATTATCGTCTTTATGAAAGGAATAAACATTATCTTTGACACTTCCAGAGTATTAGCGATTATTGCGGCCCTCTAAATTTTGGGACAACTATCCCCTATATGGGATAGTTGCCTAATCCATGTAAATTACGTTTAGGATAAATGCCCCGTCGAGAAAGACCCCGCAATTCCCGCAAAAACTTTGATCGCACCCAGCCGTCCCATGCAACATGCAATTGCACAGAGATATGCAACACGGTCAACTCAGTTGTAGTTGCAGAGTCTGTCGATAGATAAATAAAAAAACATTTATTTCATTCGCGAAACTAGAGTAATTGCAATCAAGGCAACTATACCTCCGGGGCATGTATCCCACTTTTACCCTAGTCTTTATTGCGAAGGTGTAAAGGCGAGGTTTCTATTTTTAAAATGTACGTTAATAATTCGATTCTTTATAACGAGGGAATGCAGTCGTAGCACAACTGGAAACGAAGAACGATGTAACAATATACGGGTTTCGTATTTAATGCCTTATGGTCGGTTGTGTCGTTACGGTCGTCAAATACATGTAAACAGTTTTCGCCTTATTACGGGGAAATAAGATGCAAATGTAGACATATTTAATGTGGTGTACAATCGGCTTCATTAGAGCTGTTAGCGTCTGATCCGCTATTTATCCGAGCTATCATATGCGTTGACGGGCGTGGGCGTCAAGCCGCGTGCTAGGGATGTGGTTCATGTGGTCTTCAGTGGTCACCGAGGTACATTATTTTAGTAACATAAGTTTTATCAGAGAACTGTAAGATTTTCTCAATAAATTTTTGTGAAGTTATTATAATTACATACATACTTACATACGAACAACATCACAGTCATCCATCATAGATGGTTCGTCGCAAGTAGCAATGCAATCGGCCCATTGAACATCAAAATTTGCCTTCATCTCTCGATCATGTCGCCAGGTTTCATTTGATTGGCTATATGGTAGTTAAACAGTGACCCTGTTGACTCCACATTTTGACGTGATACCGTCTTATAAATCGATAAACACCGGTAGCATGCATGAAAAAGTGTCACGTTGTGGACAGATCTCCATGGTAACGTTGTGGACAGATCTCCATGGTAACGTGACGGCAATTTTTCATCAATGTTTTCTTATGACGTTATCACGCAAAATTATCGTCCGTAAACCAATGACCTTTTATTTATGTAGACGTGTGACGTTCATAGTTGACAAAACTAAACTTTGATCCAACAATTTTGACAACTTGACAGGTTGGCGTCACCCATTTACGACTAACTAAATATAGGTTCCGGAACCTATATTTAATGGCTCACGATCGTGCGCCTGGTGCCATATCTACCTCAATTTACTTACATCTATGCCGTAAACCGACTTTACAGACAACCATATTTTTTTATTAATAAATATTATGGTTAGCTAACTAAATATTTCGCTCCTACTATCCACCTGTCAGTTACTCTGATTTACAAACATTCCTACAATTAAACCCCAACAACAGTGCAGTCATAAACTAGTACATTATATTCCTTCGTTAACCAAGGCATCGTCAATCTTCCCTCATCGGAATCTGCCAGTAGATTAGCTCGAAAGATGTAACAGCTCTATATTTATGACATCCGCCGTTCGCTTTTCGAGTTGTGACTGCCAGTGTCACTCCGCGGTAAATTAGTTCCCGTACCTGTTTTGATAAGCTGGTCGTGTTATTCCTGTTGCTATTCTTTCGAAGTACCTACAGCATTCGCTTCAGGGAAACCAGAAAAAGTGTTACACAAAGTTGTTACGGGTCTTGGGATCACCCTTACACTGGTTTACTTGATGCGACTGGTCGGTAGGCAATGGGAACAGCCTAGGACTTGTACCTTGCAGTAGCGCCGATTATGACACCCAAAGAACGACGTAAGCGACGTACTTCAAGTACTAACTTATATCTTCTTATACATCAAGGGGGATATGTAGTTCTATTGAGACTGGATGTTTGGCGCCTGTGAAAGGGATTACTGTAATACCAGAATGCATAGGAAGATTTTATGTGCCGACGTGCAATTTCCTCTTGTCTTCTATAATTATGTAGCTTCTTGAAGGTAAAGATTGTATTTCATCATGTTGAAAAAATAATTAAAATTAAAACCTTGACCCTATCTTGCCTGTAACAAAGCCGTGGAAATGTATTCGAACCTCTTGTACTAATATTATTTAACCTAAAGCAAATAAGATAATTATTTATACATGATGTAAGTATTCTTTATCTAAAATACACGTGAGCAAATTGACCATGACTATTTTGTTATCAAACATAATATATGCTGACTGGAAAAACTAAAATATATTTGAAAAAATAATTCCTCAACTGACATTTTTTTTTATATTGCTACATAACAATACGCAGCTGCGCGCAACACGAATACAATAGCTTGTTATTGGACGTTTTTTCACTTGTCCCTAAGTAGTTTGTTTTTTAAATCAAGGTTCAATCGGTCACGTTCTTTTTTGATCTTTATTGCGCAATGGCGCATTATATTTTATGTGTAAAAAAGGAAGGTTAATTTTAATTTAATGACAAAAACTTGTTATTTAGATATGGCATGAACTGATGGTTCGTTTATAGAGATAAACTATCGGAAATAAAAGAGCAAAAACACATAATTTATTACGTACGAATAAGACAATAATAAGACAAATAAATAACTTATGAACCAAATATATCTATGAATAAAACTAAATGACTAGAGACACATAATGAAAACCTAAGGAACACATGAATTAATCTGAATATGTTTTTTGTCTACAGCCCCCACCGGTCGCGCACCCCCCGCTAGCCCTGCCTGCGCCCACGTCTGCGCCCGCGCCGCCCGCCTCGCTCGCCGCCGCGCCGCGCACCATCGTCATCCAGCGTCCCGACGCCCGCCACGGCTTCGGGTTCACCTTGCGGCACCTGGTCGTCTACCCACCGGATTCACTGCAGGTTAGTACTTCGCCTTTTCCTCCGCTGGTCTTACTTGTTTTTAGACCTGTCGCCCAATCCCGCAACCTTACAAAACTATCTGCAAACTTCCTTTATATTATCTTACGACAATCCTACGGATATAAGGTACCTTAAGATTTAAGATCATTGTGCTCGACGTCCTAATGCCCAATAGATGACACCCTGCTGTTACCTGCTGCAATTCAGACTTATATACTTAACATAGTTAAAAGAGGGTTAAGTACTAATAAAGATCCTTCAACCTGTTTCTAGGAGTTGTACGAGGATGCGCGCCACCTGGCGGTGGGCGCGGTCGGCGCTCCCATGGACACGATCTTCGTAAGGTCCGTGCGGCCGGGCGGGCCGGCGGCCGCGGCGGGGCTGCGCGCGGGCGACCGCGTGCTGGCCGTCAACGGGGAGCCGGTGGCCTGCGGCCGCAGCCGCGCGCCGTATGCGAGGGTCGTCCAGCTGGCGCAGCGGGAGCCCTTCTCGCTCAGGCTGACGGTTGTGCCGAGAGACCACGATCTGTTGCAGAGGGTAAGTTCAGTATTTATGACATGTTTTCTGTGGTTTTACAAATACATATACCTACACTGAGGGATGTTGTTCTGGCCATCAAGGGCATGCGGTTGAGATCGAACTGAATAGTACTGTAGCAGACAAACAGTCCTCTTCTTGCTCAATCTGATGCTTTTACAACTTGTGCAGCGAGACCACAATGCACAATCGTTGTCAAATGTGACAGCAATGGCTGTGTACAACTGTGCATAGGTCTGTCAGCTTGCTACTGTCTCTGTATGATTGAGTAAGTATTTAGGCAATATATCATTACTCTAGCTGAACAATCATGCTTTAAAAAATAATGTAATATTCTGTATGTACATAAAAATATTGTAAATTTTAGGAAAAATTGTGAAATTCATAATATTAATACTAGAAATAAACATAAGCTCGCAGTGCCCTTCACTCGGCTCCATAAAATTAAAAAATAATTCATGGGCAATTGTGTAAGATTTTATAATAAACTTCCAAACCATATTACTGAATTATCTATTAATAAATTTAAGAATTATGTAAAGCGTAAACTCATTTCTAAAGCTTATTATACCACACAAGACTACATGAATGATAATACAACGTGGGATTAATTGTTATTCGAAATGATTATTTATTTATTAGGTATATTTGATTATTGATGAGGAAATGGATATTCCGATGTATGTAGGTACTTCTTTTGTTATGTTATTTTTGACATTTAGATTTTATTCTAGAAATTCTAGACTAGTATTTTTTATAATTTTTTTCATGTTTGACGATCCTTTTGTGAATTCTTAGTGTTAAATTTGATCTGTAAACTAATATTAATATTTACATCAATAAATTGCTCTGATAATTAGATATAGATTAATTACGATTCATAACAGCTTGTTGCTAGGCCTACATGAATAAAGTATATTTTGAATTTGAATTTGAATTTGAATTCCATACAGTTGATAACAATAATAACGTTATCCTTTTCTTCCAGTATTTCAGCGAAGCCGCCTACAACCCTGAATCGAACCAGCGGCACATTGAAATGCCGGCGCCGATAACTGAACACGAGTCGCGCCTGTTCGACGCGTACCGAAGGCCGAGGGCCGCGCTACCGGCCCCGCAGGCGCCGCGGCGGGAGGACCCGGAGTACGCGAGCGTGGCGTCGCTGGCGCCCTCGCGGTATGACGTTCCGCGGCTACCCACTACACCCCACCATTTGTTGCATGATAGGTAAATATTTTTTATAATTAAGTATTCACTCTGTTAGTAATCGCTTGCAGTCGACCCGCTCCACGGTTCTCAAGCAGTGCGCGGTGGTATCTTCTCTGCTATCCATGTCTGATATATACAGTTGGTAGCCAACCTATTTGTATCCCCGGACCCCAATAATATTTTGCTAATTGCTTATCGAATGACATAAAACGTCCTTGTCATAATAGAACTTATAAGACTCAGTTGCTCATATTCATTGTTATTTTTACAGTAGGAGAGAATCAGACACATCGCTACCATCATCGGCCACAGAAAGCAAAGACAGCCTCGGCTCCTTCGACTCGAACTCAACCCTAACCGGCAGAGAACTAGACGACTCGATTATCCTATCCCGAATACGAAAGAGTCTCGAACAGAAAGAGGCTTTCCTCAGACGACCGAGCCAACCCACCGGTTGGGTCACCCCCGACGTCCCACCGCCCATAAAACAAAAAGAGTTTTACGCGAGGCCACAGAAGTTACAGAAACCAGCGTGGCCACCCCCTTCTTCCCCACCTCTCGCGGCATCTCCCCCACCTTCGTTACCCCCACAAGAAACTAAAAGAGATGATTGCTCAGCGAGCGTTGACAGCGGTACGTACAGCGGCTACGGGGAAGTTAACGGAACTCCAAACGACAAACAGAGGCTAAAACAGGACAAGAGTCAATTTGTGGCAACACTATCGAAGATACAGGAGACGACGCCAAGCAATAATGGGTCGATGAATAATGGATCTTCTCCTGAGTATCAGGAGGCGGCATCGACGAGTATTCCGGAAAGCAGGTAAAAATATTCGTGTTCGTAAAATAAAGCATTAATTCCAATCATTACAATTCTTCTAGTAACTTTATGTGGGGTGACAAGAGTCTCAAAAATAATTTCGTTTCATTAGTGGTAGGTACTTCTCTAACGCTCTCTACTTAACCGTATCTTTCGCGTTCCAGATACCCAGTGCCCGAGCTCCAGCTAGTGACGGCCCGGACGAGGCAGCTCGAGGAGGCGCGAGGAGGCGGCGAGCGGCGCACGGAGGTCGCTCGCAGCGAGCTGGCTCGTATGTCCACGACGCGGCTCGAGCCCAGCGTGGCGCTGCGGAGGAAGGAGTTCGAGACCAGGGCGTCCAGGAGAGAAGCAAGGTCGCTCGATGTACAACCTCAGCAAGGTGAGACATAAAACAATATAGGCATTAGTAGGTACTTTTTTGTAACATCAAGTAGATAAGTTATAAGCTGTGGGTATATTAGGAATCGTTTTATATGGGTATTCCTGGATTTGAACCAGTCTTTGTCTCGAATTGGTGTTTGACTTACGCATCCCAATACATGACATGGCGCAGTCGGCAGGATACGAACCTACACTCCCAAAGGGACTCTGATTTCCAATCAATATATATATTTATTGTATATACACGGTGTAACATGAGTAAACCGAATAATTTTAACAGCGTATTCCTGATTATATTTAGAGACAAAAATGTCCTATAAACTTTTTTTTTAAAACGCCTAGTTTCAGAGATAATATTAATTTAAAAATAAACAAGTTTTTGTTGTTACATAATGTAAAAGGCTTTTTAGGTGGTAATGTTGCTGCTATGGGACGTAGTCTAAATATCCTTATTGATAGATGTCAAAAAGTGACAAGTACCACTTTGCAAAAAGAAGGTATTGCGAAAAAAAAATTAAAAAATCAATTTTAAGTAACAAGTTCACCAATAACATTTATTTTTTATGTACAAATACATTCAAAAAATTGAAAAAAACAAAACAAAAAAAAATTTTTTTTTGGCGAAATTGACCTAAACTCATATTACATTTTTTCTTTCTTTTGACCTCAGAAATGCGTGGTTAAAATTATTCGGTTTCCTCATGTTACACCGTGTATAATAAATGTATTTCTTCGTCTTCAATCACACACACAATCTTTCAGAAATTTAGCTAGATTTGGTGCACCGTTGCGAATGTTATCTGTGCTTGAATATAATTAATGGACTTAGATCGAGATATTCTGCTTAGTCTTTGAAAAATTTTGCTAATTACAGATTTTTTTTTTTCAGATTTAGAGCATGAATTAGCACTTGGCGGCAGCTTGTCAGGAAACCAGTTGATGATCACCGGCAGTAAATACCTACATTGTCCGCCCCCTGAAAAATATGTTCCCGGTAACTAAATATTGCTAAAATACTAATTTAATATTTCCATCTGATTTCTGACGACTTTGGTCTCCTATGGTATATTTTGGGTATCTATCTTTGGTAAAAGGTTCCTCCAAACAATATTGTGAGTGCGAACAACACTCTAGCCCTGGGCAAAATAAACAAATAAAATGTTTTTCTTTTTCCACTGGACCTTGCCTAAGATGTTTTCGGGTTATTTGAAATAGCTTTATCTTTTGCAATGTCGTAGTTCATTAGAGGAACCTTAAACAGTTTTAAAACAACGTCATCTTATTTATTTGCAGAAACAGAAAAGGTTCAAATGCGAACAAGGTCAAACAGTACAGGCAGTGAAGGATTACCTATTAGAAGACATCATGCCACAGGTAATCTTTAACAAAACATTATCCAAGTTTTATAACTTTACTAGAACACAACTTTCACTTCACCACACTTTTAATTTATAAATCACAATAAGAACGATAATCGTGTACTTTTTATTATGGGTAAGTATGGCAATCAAACGATTATCAAACATTACTGAAGTTGTGCTGCGTTTTCATTTCTATAATGCACTTATCCAAGCCATCCGCTTTATGTGCGCTTACAAATAAACCCGGAGTGGATTGCCGGTGCATCGCCTATAACTTCTTATAACATCTGGGCCATGTTGCATAACAAACTACAACTAATATTACAAGCGGAACTCCTTTTCTAATTTCACTAATTAAAAAAGGAGTTCCGCTTGTAATATTAGTTGTAGTTTGTTATGCAACATGGCCCTTATCGAACACTTGCCTATTACGAACTTTCACGTCTAAGAAGACAAGGCTAAGGGTGGTATTCCACTTGTCCAATTTCTTTGTCTTAAATATATGTATTTTGTCTCGCATTTTGTTAAATGAGAGAGTGCAGAGACGTAATGACATTGGACCAAGATATTGGACAGATGGAATACTATCCTAAGAAGCCTCGATATCGCTACGATAAGTAGAAGTAGTAGC
Organism: Cydia splendana; assembly: GCF_910591565.1. NCBI lineage: Eukaryota > Metazoa > Arthropoda > Insecta > Lepidoptera > Tortricidae > Cydia > Cydia splendana. The sequence continues at coordinate 4,945,985 of NC_085967.1, forward strand.
AGTAAAACGCAGCACAACGTAGCATACACGCGGAGCTTGAAGCACCTCTAATAGCACTGTTACGCTCCAAGATGGCAGTCACGCGAAGAGACGTATGGGGCTGAACAGGGAGCAAATGGAGGCCATGAACCGGGTGTCGCTGCCCGGCGCGGGCTCGGGCGCGGCGGGGCCCTTGCGGCCCACGCAGCTGAGCCTGGCGCCGCCCGCGCCGCGCTCGGCCGCCGCGTCGCCGTCGCCCACGCCCAGCACGCCCGCCGACTCAGGTCCCGCCCGACAACACGCTCACTTCTTCTTGGAATGCTCCCGCTCCCTCTAATTAACGCTCGCTGGTCGCTAACAAACCGTTCGTTTGATCTGATGGCAAGTGTAGACGGTGCTGCCTGAGTCGCATTACGAACCGGACATTTATTTGCTTGGCTTTGGTTTGGTGTGTTCTCCGCATACATAAAACCTAACGGGCTCGCATATAAGCTTAATAATTTGTCATACCGGAAGGCAAACGGAACGCATCCAGTATGTCATAGTCTTTGACACCTAAACTAATATTAAAGATCACTTCTACTAAAACTAAACTTGCCGTCAAATCAAATAAATAAATACCAACATTTTAAAGAACGAGCTTCAAATCTGTGTCTTTGATCAGGACACTGCTTTGAAAGTGAGGAGGGAGCGACCGGTCTAACCTTCTCTTCGTACTAACGGAATGATGAGTGTGCTTCTAGGTGTGCTACTAATGTCGACTAATCGTTCGTGAACATCGGTGTCTAATGTACTAACGGTGTCGAATGTTGCACGATCTGTCCCTAAACGAGTGTTCCGTCGACAGGTTTTGCTGACGACTTGGTGACACGGAGACAGAAAAAAGATGCTCAACTTGGTGGTCAGTATTTAAAAAAAAATACCTATATTCAAAAAATGTATAACCAGTGCCTAGAATGATTTTACAAAACCATTGGCTCCTTACAAATTTGACAAGAGTAATCGCTTGTAGCTTGCTTGTTGTAGCGGTGGTGGCCGAGTGGATATGACGTCCGACTTTCAATCCGGAGGTCGCGGGTTCAAATCCTGGCTCGTACCAATGAGTTTTTCGGAACTTATGTACGAAATATCATTTGATATTTACCACTAGCTTTTCGGTGAAGGAAAACATCGTGAGGAAACCTGCATACATCTGCGAAGAAATTCAAAGGTGTATGTGAAGTCCCCAATCCGCATTGGGCTAGCGTGGGGACTATAGCCCAAGCCCTCTCGCGCATGAGAGGAGGCCTGTGCCCAGCAGTGGGACGTATATAGGCTGAAATGATGATGATGATGAATCGCTTGTAGAGTACTTGTAATCTGAGATTAGAATGATTAGATAATTTACAAGATTTACATAAAGGGCCTCTTACTATGTATTGTTTACATTCATAAGTAATGTGATTGTTGTTTATAATAGTATTAATAAATACTTGTAAAAAGATACATGTACAGTATTTATTTGCTTCTACGGGCGGCCATTGTTGGACTGTCAAACTGTTCTCTGAGGTTATATTTATGTTCCAAATATTTAATTAATTTGAAAATGTGTTCTGATTTACTACATGATATATTTTTTACTATACCAACCCATATTTATTTGTTTTAATTACTTGTCAGCAGAGGAAGAGCGCGCGATGCGGCGCGTGTCCTACCTGAAGGCCACGTGGGGAGACCGGCTCCACCTGGACAGCGATCCGGAGCCCGACGCCGACCATCACGCTTTGAGAAGGTACGTTCCGATCCACGCACACACCTTTAGTCTATAGTTTCTGCCTCAAGACGATAATGACGCGCGCGAAAGAGAGAGAACACGATTTTTCTCTTTCACGCGTATGTGACTGAGACACAGTAAAATAATTATTTAATGAAAACTTTTAAATGCAATAATTTAGTAAATAGAATTTCGTGGTATTTTCATGGGGCAAAAATGTATACCGAGTACAAATTATGTACAGTCAAATGAAAAAATATTAAAATATGGGTGTAGACAACTTACTCAAAAATATGTCCCATAGTTCTTAATTCACTGACTTAAGAGTTATGGGACATATGTTTGAGATGATTTGTACATCCATATTTTTACAGTTGATTGTACCTACTTATTTGTGTTTATTTTTTTTATGCTTTATTACAAAGCAATTTCTTCTAGTAATTTGGCAGTAAAATTTCAACTACTAATGACCTCCATAGCCAGTAGGAGTCCTGCAATTTATATATTTATTGATTCTAACATTATTATGTTAGTGCAAGATGTAGAATACACTGTCTTTGTCTGTCAATAACCTATATTGTCCTTTTAGTTCATGTTATCTTGTAGTTTTTGTAACTACCCCATAATTGAATTGTAGATAGATTTATTGTCATGTCTATGTTATGTCTTAGATAGTATATACCTAACCAATGTTATAATCCCAATATAGTAGTAAGTAGTATGTACATAACAAAAAACACTATATTTTTTACTGAAGACTGACATTTTCCGAGTCGTAATTCCAATTACTTTATTAGTTAGTACACTAATATAGTAATTAGATTACTTTTTTTCCCGATCGCTAAACAGTCTAGTGATTTTACAAGTGTTACAATATGAAGATAAAACAAGGAAGTGCGAAATCCGAAGAATTTGCAATATTACCAACTTGATTAGTTTTCCATACAATTTTATTTTATCCAGGTTTCTTTTTTCGGAACTCGCACTTGTTCAACACAACAAAATCTAGAACAGCAAAATAACAACAAATAGGTAAAATTAAAGTTGGATTCAAACAAAAACAGTGTATACCGCAAGTGGCGCCCTCCTCGGTTCAGCGAAGACATTACGCCGCTGCTGCGCATATTCGACCCCCACGCGTCGCTCCCGATGCGGTACGTCGCATGACACCGCGGGCCCGGCGGCCGACGCTAGGTGGCGCTTATGACAATGTGTTGCATAGTTCACGTTTACAGCAATAGGTGGCGCTGCTAGTTGGCCTTTTGAGTGATGATGTGGCCCCATGGATGCTGGGAACATCCGTATTTGATCACGGTTAGGGTTTGCACGACGGATCCGAAATGTATGGGAATATCCGCGGATCCGGATCCAGATCCGGATAATTTCATACATTTCGGATCCGGATTGCAAACCCTAATCACGGTCAAGCCTTAGTATTGTTCTGCGACTCATTAGATAACCAACAGAACAGAAATTAAAGTGAAAATACGCTAGTTATTAATGCTGCCAGGTCACGAGGTACGCTCGGGAACCTTGGTAAACCTACTAGCTGTGTTCAGTTTCGATAGAAATATTTACGAACACATGACCAACTCTGTGTAGCTAATGAGCTAATAAAATAAGGAGCTTAATTAGCTACGTATCCATACCTAATTATACTTAGTCTAAAAATTGTAGCTTAGAGTAAATAGATAATTAATTATCTCTGTACTCATTGCACAGTATAAGCACCTACGTCTACCTACTTCCATTAAATGAAATGAGAACTACCTACTTGAAAGAAATAGTCAATCTCAATTATTTATGTAAGGTGTATTTTCAGTTTATTTCTGCTAAAATTAAAGCCACACACTTAAACATCCGACTCTTAACAACCATAGAACAATTTAAAACAAAAACACAACAAATCCATTTAGTACTTGAACAGCATGAAGTAAATTTGTGCGCATGACTGAATGATTGTTTGCTTTTGAGTATTTTATAGCAGAAGGTAGTACCTATGTAGGGATGTAGTACTTTTTTAGCTCTTTTTTACGTAACTTTGGCTGCTGAAAGCTGTCAAAAACCTTTACAATGCTGATGCGTTACAATTACAATCTACCTACCTGTAGTTTGTGTTTGACATATGGTTTTTATGCATTCCATTTTCTACCTTATTATAATAATTATAAAGTTAACATTACATGATTACAAGCATATAGTGCGATTGGGTTCGTATTTGAAATATTGTCTTTATTTTATTTGTGTTAAGGTAGAAATTCAAATGGATAACCAATGTCAACCACAGACTAACTTTGAAATACCTATGTGTATTAGACATTACACTTGCAAGTGCACTCATATGCGTTAGATATACGTATGACTGATTATTGTATTTATTTGTTTTAGTATTACTTGTGTAGCATGATCGTTGTGTTAATAATTAGTTGTTTTATGTTTAGATCTAAGAGTTATAACTACAAGCTCTGTGTATATATCAAGTTCATTAATGTGTTACCTATATGTTTTTGTTATATGTATTTGTAATAACTCCCTTAGATCAACTATTAAATCCTACTAAACCTTAACATATTACTAATTCAAAATATCGACCAACGATTTATCAGAAGAATATGTCTAATAAATAAAAATGTCAGTTGCCAAACGCATACAAAACTGTAACAAAAGAGTATAAAAAAATCATACTACACTGTAATCTTATTTACCTACATTTCTCATATATTTTAACAAAAATGCATTAGCTTTATCTAAAAGTAATTCGCTTGTGAACAAACTTTTCGTTAACATGTAAGTAATAAATATTTGTTTTATTTGTGGCAGCCCTGAGAAGAAAGGGGAGGAAATAAGCGAGGACGCCGTCGAGGCGATCGAAGGAGACGTGCAAGGGAATGTGCAGATCAAGATGGTAGTCAGCAACGGGAAGGTGAGAACTTTTCCATACTTATTTACTCCGTCGCAGCCATGAGAAGAAAGGGGAGGGAATAAGCGAGGACGCCGTCGAGGCGATCGAAGGAGACGTGCAAGGGAATGTGCAGATCAAGATGGTAGTCAGCAGTGGGAAGGTGAGAACTTTTCCATGCTTATTTACTCCGTCGCAGCCCTGAGAAGAAGGGGGAGGGAACAAGCGGAGGCGCCGTGAAGGCGATCAAAGGAGACGTGCAAGGGAATGTGCAGATCAAGATGGTAGTCAGCAGTGGGAAGGTGAGAACTTTTCCATGCTTATTTACTCCGTCGCAGCCCTGAGAAGAAGGGGGAGGGAACAAGCGGGGGCGTCGTGAAGGCGATCGAAGGAGACGTGCAAGGGAATGTGCAGATCAAGATGGTAGTCAGCAACGGGAAGGTGAGAACTTTTTCATGCTTATTTACTCCGTCGCAGCCCTGAGAAGAAGGGGGAGGGAACAAGCGGGGGCGCCGTGAAGGCGATCGAAGGAGACGTGCAAGGGAATGTGCAGATCAAGATGGTAGTCAGCAACGGGAAGGTGAGAACTTTTTCATGCTTATTTACTCCGTCGCAGCCCTTAGAAGAAGGGGGAGGGAACAAGCGGGGGCGCCGTGGAGGCGATCGAAGGAGACGTGCAAGGAAATGTGCAGATCAAGATGGTAGTCAGCAGCGGGAAGGTGAGGACTTTCCTTTCGGTTAATATTATGTGTGACAACGTTGAACAGGGATATGGGCAGTATAGAAACAATCAGAGAATTTCTATAGATGGCGGCCAGTAAGTTAGTAACGGCCAGTTGTAAAAGTATCTAAATATATTTTATCTAAACAGGTAACTTTTTCATTATGGGAATTTTATCATATACCAATGGGTTTGTTCTTAATGCCGTTGAAAAGTCTAGCACCTACCTACTATCGTTTTAACATAATCTGCCTAAAGCTAGTTTGCGTAAAGACTAAAAACATTTCGCAAAAGTAAAACGGAACACCAATAGATGCCGAAAAGTGAAAACAAAAACACCGAGTGTACTTTTCTACAAGCTTGTATTTAACTCGCAATATTTGTATGTCTTGCAAGCTAAATTAGACCCAATTCCCATTATTCGATTGAGCTGAAACTTCTCATACATATGTATTGAGTGACAATGCAATATTATGGTACCATCGAGCTGATCTGATGATGGGCACAGGAGGTGGTCATAGGAACTCTGTGATAAAACAACGCATCCCAATTTCCCAAAGAGGATTTGTTAGAATTGCCTCGATGAGTATATTTGCCTTTAAGAAGAAAATTACAGTCAAAGATTTTTTTTTTAATAAAATTTAAATAAGAATCGTTTTCAGCGCGCGAGCGACCGATCATGGAAGCAGGAATGGGCGGTGCTGCACGGGACCAAGCTGCATCTCTACAGACATCATCCAAGTCAGGTTAGTGTATATTCTAGGTGTCAGTTATCTATCCACTCATCTTAGCGCTCCCGTTTGCTGCGTTTGTTGTCGGATTCCGCTTTTCCAAATCTCTGTCCTGCCGACCCAGAGTTTGGCCTTGGGTTAGTAGCGTTTCGTAACGAGGTTTCCCTCATTCAAGAGATTGCCATTTTTTCAAGGAACTTATTGGTACGAGCGGGGTCTTAATTAACAGCTGCATATGTATATGCGTGATTTATTTTTGTTTAGGTAGGTAATACAATAAAGAATGCAGGATAGTTTTAGATTGAACCCATTTATAAAATGACTGGATGCGTTGGGAAAACCAAAGACGTAATGACACATTCCCATACCCTATACCTATTCCCGAAGGCACGCTTTCCTACGTAGTTATACGAACAGATATTTAGTAGGTATCTCGTAAAAATTATAATGTTTATACTTGGACTCGTAAATAACCTCTTAATGATTAGTTTTTATTGCAAATATATATCATGTTACTGTAAGAGTCACAGCACAATTTTTTCACGTGAGACATATTAATATAAATTGAACACGTTTTTATGATAGGTACCTAATGTTAATATTTCAGCTAACCAATCGTTAAATGTCACGGCGGCTGTAAAATTATCTACGTAAAGTTTTCGACGAAAAGTGGAAATAGTATTGTGGTCGGAAAACCCATGAATTTCGTGCGTCAAACTGCATATCATAGATACGCATTTTTGTGTTTCTTGGATTTCTAAGTCTAGGGATTGGGATTGCGCATATCAACTTAAGACCTATCAGAATAGGGTTTTTAATCGATTGGGACAGTATTATAGATAAAGGTCGTGAAGTGTGTAAAGGGCAAATATTTTCAAACCACGGCGCTTTTAATGGAAAACTGTTTACGATACGGAACCTGTAATATATATTACGCAGTAATATGTAGCTTGCGTAGTAGCCTCTTCTCGGAATATTTGTGACTTGTTTTTTTCCCCTACCCATTTAGGCGTAATATCATTAACTATTCAATTTAATTATTATTTGCATACACTGCGTAGGATCGTAAATGGTCACAGCCGCATTTCTTTCCCCAATAGATAACACCTTATTTTAGGACTATTTATATTGTAATATGCGTCATCGCATCCTCTAAAAAGATTCATAAAAGGTAAAAAGAAGCTTGAAGTGTATTAAAATAACCCCAACGACATTCGCTTACTCCAGCTGTACCCGCTGTCCAGTCCGTTGCCAAATAATTAAAACATAATAGTAAATTCCAACGTGACCAGCGTTAATTAGGAACCATCCCAATTGTATTGATCTAAGATAAGGCAGCGAGCCATATGCGTTCGCGCACCTGGCTAGCGCGCCGGCGGTGACTGTGACAAACGGACTTCCTTACGAAAATACATATCAGATAAGACAGGTGTGAAACGAAGGCCGGTATCGCTTTGGCCTGGAAAATGCTTTGAAGCATATCGAGTACCAGGGTTAGGGGTGGTGATATGGGACTTCTGACCTCGTGTGATTTGAGGGAAACGAGTAGAGACCATCAGCGCTCGTCAACTCACCAGTACCTCGGGTTGGCAAACTTTTGAGAAAAAGAGCCAACGGCAGTAGAAATCACCAGTTTAAGGATGCTCAAAGAGCCGCAATATTGATTTCGGGGGATAAGAACTCTCAAGTGTTAATTTTATGGGTCAATTGAAGAGCCTTAATTATTGTACATCCAAAGAGCCGCATCTTTCTTCAGAACTGTTGCCTTCTTCTTCTTCTTCCTGCTAGACCTGTTCCCATTTACTTGGGGTCGGCCTTCCTTGTCCTCAATTTCCATCTAGCGCGGTCTTGCGCTACGTCTTTATTTAAATGAGCTTCTTTTAGGTCTTTTTCAACCGTCGTCCACCAGGTGGTAGGTGGTCTTCAGAAATGTTGCCTGATCTTGCAAAATCAGTAATAATTATCAAAATCATCAGTAAAAATTACGAATATTTATCAATTAAAATCCAATATGATACCATTAAAAGCAACCATCAACCATTCATAAAAGTTAAAAGTACTTGTCCTAATAATAACATTAGTGGAGGTGAATGAAGCTCGTACCGCCCACTCGCACGTCAACGCGCTTATAAAGTTTACAAACCGTTGTCGCTTTTGATACTTCATTCTCGCACTGTTTCTTTGAAGAAATAACGAACTACAACTCCTGCCTGTGCTTGCTGTTAAAACGCAATTCCCATTATAAAATTAAAGCAAAATTTAATTCAAATATTTTAACTTGAACTCAAAATAAGCAAAACAAAAAATTATATATTGGCAAGGAATGGTATCAAAACCTTTATGCTCTTTAATTTAATCTGCCCGCATCCAGAACCTACGTCCTAACTAAGTACCTATGTCAAGCTCGCAACGCCAGGATAAAATAATATAAGTGCACGCGATAAAGTCCCGTTTTAGTCTAAATACCTATAAGCAAAGCAATCAAATATAATATTTTAAAAATATAATATGAATCATACGAAAACAATTAATAAAACCAGCCAAGCAACCGCAACCGGTACGCACATCGAGGATTCCGTATCATCATTTTTATTTTTCGTGCAGTTTTTATTGACCAGCTTTATCAATAATTTTGCGTCTTTACGAAAACAAAACATCAGAAAAAAGTCCAAAAGGTGCAGTTGAAGAGCGATTCCATATTATCCCATTATTTTTTTCTTATGGTTTTAGTTTACCGGCTTAAATATCAAAAAATTTGCGTCTTTACGAAAACACTAAATATCTGGGAAAAGTCGAGAAAGGTGTTGAAGAGCGATTGTCGTACGCGCACCGGTGGCCGCAGAAGGCTGTTGCCAACGTCACTCATCCGTTTTCGCGTCAGCCCATAAATCTTGAAGTGATATATTTTCGGCGCGACGGCCTTTCGAAAAAGCCGACGTAAATGTCACGTCGATTGAACGATTAAACTCGAGCGCAAGTTGCGCGTCCATTTTACTCTATATTTTGTGTTTTCCTTACGCCAAAATTAATTTCCTCTTGATTGGACTTATCGACAATAGCGAGATGAACTAGAATCGAACTGGCTCCATTGAAAAAATAGCTGATATTTTTGAAGCCCATGAAGCCCAAGAATCGCAATAACATCTATTTAACCCAAAATATTTATAAATAACCATGATTTAATCAAAAACCTTCAGAGGAAATTTTCCTCTGACGGTTTAATTTAATTTAAAGACAGATGAATGAAAAGCGGATAAGTAGTTATCTAATGAAGGTTGGTAGTTCGTAGGCGTAATCCCGACCAAAATTGAAATCAACCATTAAATTAACCCTGCCTACTATCCGTAGCCAAGTAACATAAAATTAAACACGCTTGCGTAGACGCACATTTCCTGCACAATTTATTTTAACCATTAACTATCAAAGGACATGGTCTCTTCTGCGAAATACGTCCTACATCTCTATTAAGTTCATCTATTTCCCAGTACTATAAACGCACTGGCCGATATCCTTTCAGTTCCTATGCACAGCCTTGTAGCCAGGGCAATAAAAGTCAAAATAGTGTAAATGTGCGGTTATTGCACTTTCACGAAGCTACTAACCGATTGAGAGCTTCTTGGAAATGAAGACGTTAGTACTGGAGCATTTATAACGTTATGCCACTCAACTGCAATTTTAATCTTCTAAGATAGGAAGTTGTAAGAAAAAGTCTCTGACATACATTAAACGGTGACACGTGTTTGTTAATATTTTCTCCCATTCAAAACCCATACTAATCTAGCTTCGGCTAATACTTGTAATAAGGAAAACATCATAAATCTGTCATAAGGTCATAACTATAACTGAAATATATGCAGTATGAAATTAGAATTGATAGAGGGCAATCTCAAAGCTCTTTTGTATGTTAAATCATGTTGGGAATGAACTGGGATAAAATATATAATATATCAGATATAGAGAGATATTATATCGAGGAAATGTGCACTTTGATCGAAGTGGAGGTTTAAACCTCTCATTTTCTTGTTACTGTTTTTGTAGCAAAATCGATACCTACGAGTACCTATGTATTGCAAATGACCAAAGTAATAGAGCTACTTAACAATTATAAAAATATTGCCAACAGCTTTTTCTACAAGTCCTTGTATATGATACTCAAGTGTTTAGTTTACTCGTATTATGTTATAGTCTCGTGTGGTGGAAGAGTGGTACGTGGTCCGCCTTACAGTGTGTTTCATTTACGATCTCTTCTCCTTAATGTTGGCATCGTTTATTGTTTTCCAGAACCAGCACATTCATATTCTACACGTGTTTTTATTTAACCAACCATTTAATTGCGCCGTGTTCATAAACGAACTTATCGGAAGCGAATCTTCTACAACGCCTGGGTTTTTATTGGGCACTTCATTAGTATCTGGCAACATTACAAGCTGACTCATATAAAATATCTATATCAAGTTTATTTTCATAATTTAGTTGACCTTAATTGCTTTCTTTTAAAAACATGTCTTTAACGATAATTTTCTTTTTTTGGGTGGCATGAAAATATAATGTTTTGTATTAGATACCTACGTTAAATATTGTACATATTATTATATGTAGGTATACCTAAATTCAAGTTTTAGTTGTGTTTTAAGTATGTAAATAGGTATATAAATCCATAATTCGTTTTGCTCTCAAACGCCTGCTACTAAACACTTCTAGCTACACATCATGAATACTACACGAGTAAGACATCACGTATAAAGTAATGCTTTCGCATAAAGCAGAGCTGCATTTGATTCATTTCACCGAAGGCGTTAAAGTGAATTGTTAAACACACATTCCTATAAACTACACTTGGTTGCAAAATAATGTCGTAATGCCTTCAAGTAACTGGCATAGGTACCTACGTATATTATTCGGATCCACGCGATGCGGTCCGCCGGCATTTCCTTGCTCCTTTCGCAATGAATAATCTAAATAAATATGCATGTGTAATTTTATTTGCGTGTATTTGTATTTTTAGCTATCGAATCAAGGGCGTTTTAGATATTTTTTGCTTGAATATATACATAGTTGCACACACATTCGTAATAATGTAGCTGTCAAACTTGATTAAGTAGTTCAACAACAATTAGGTAGATGCAAAATAGCCTTTTAACTGCTGTAATAAAAACTAAACGGTTTAGCATAAACTACCAATTCAAACAAATCAAGTAATATTTATCGAGTCAGTTTTTCATCAAAGTGTAATAGAATTCAGTCAAGTTACTAATGTGATTTACATAATATCAATTAGTTAAATAAGAGCCAACTTACGAATACATTTATTAACGCTCAACGAAATATCTAAGTATCAATAAACATTTATTGGATTCTAAGTCGTTACACATTTAATGGCATGGTGCTTAATTTATCGTCTCAATTGATGTACTTATTAAAACTTGTTTTTTAAAGATGTAAGGCATTTTGTTAAAGGCAAGTGAACACTGAAACATTAATTACTGTTAATGACCTTGATTGTTGGCCGATTAATGATTTTTATTTACCATGTTACTCAATAAAAGTCAGTGGCGTTGTACAAGAGGATACCTACCGAAGATCGAGAAAGTCGGAAAAGCATGCATGTAGTTGATGTGGTCCGAAACCGTAGCTGAGAATGCAACAGGGACTTACTTCACTTACTTTAAGATGAAAGAATGAAAGATATTAAATTATGTCTCAATAAATTGACCGTTTACATATTTTCCACGCTCTTTCTGCATAAGCACCTCTTGTATTGGCTTGTATGAGTTGGTAATAAATCGTTCAAAAGCTGGTTATCTCCCGACTCCCACACATCGTCCATGCTTTGGCTAGTATGGCCGGCAACGTCGAAATGTGTAGGAAACGGAATCGAAAACGTCCGCCTAGTAAGTTATATTATATTGTTGACAGTTTTATACTTATATAGATAAGCACCCCATTATATTGCAGTCAACCGATTGGGAAATGTTTTGGTGTAGTTGGGTATCGTCACTGGACTCGCTAGTACTCAAGCATACAACAACACAAGTGTACAAGTAAGTACTAGGTAGTTGTCAAGCGGACCCTAGGCTCCCAAGAGCCGTGGCAAAATGCCGGGATAACGCGAGGAAGAAGAAGACTGGACCCGCTAGTACTAAACCATTTATAAGCAAAAAAGAAATAAGTACAATAAGAACATTTGTATTTGCGTGACGCTCATACTTAGTAAGTAATAGGTGAAAATGAGCGTGACAACTCTTTTGGTGTTTTGACCATAAAACTAACATCATAAAAACTCATAGGTATGCGAACTTTCAGCGATTGTACCTACTATTTAGTCCAAACAAAATTGTTAATCACTATCACTACACCTTATAAAACAAAGTCCCCCGCCGCGTCTGTCTGTTTGTGTGTTTGTTTGTATGTTCGCGATAAATCAAAAACTACTGAACGGATTTTCATGCTGTTTTCTCCTATCAATAAAGTGATTCTTGAGGAAGGTTTAGGTGTATAATTTGCTAACACGTGCGAAGCCGGGGCGGGTCGCTAGTATTATTTAAAATGGTCGTCATCTCTTCCTGATGTTTCACATTAAGGATTTAACCTAATCATTCAAATTATTCTTGAAAATATATGAATATAAATAAACATTATACTTTAAAGCAAACCCCTCATTTAGTCAGACATGTTTGTAAATTGCAACAAAATTAATATGTCGGCTCACGGTTACATGAAATATTTTCAATTTCAGTTCATAGTACATGGAACATGGTTACGTTTATTTATATATGAGTTCCCGCGGGGGATTTGACTGAAATTGAAATTCTATTGAACGTATTGAATATGATGTTAAAAATTATTTGCTTGAAACATTGCGCGTGTACGAGTAGGTATATTAATTGTATGGCTATTTATTTTTAACCTTTTGAACGTTATTTTTATACTTACTCGAAAGGTTTGTCAGCTTACAAAAATATCTACGAAAACGGGTTCAGTTGTTAGTAATAAAAGTACCAATTTTTTTTATTATTTGAGCCAAATTACAAAAATGTGGTATTCCTTAGGGTGGTCCAAACCTTGACGTCCCAAAATTTTATTTTAGATTCCTCACGTCGTTGGCTATCAGAATATACCCCATGTACGAGTATGTTAGCCGATTTTTCGTAGTTTTCGAGTTATGAATTTTTTTACTTTTAACTTTTGTTAAGAAATTCCGGGCCAAACAGAGAACAAGCAGTAATAAGTAGGTGCAAGAAAAATTAAAAAGTACGAACAATTTAAAATTACATATATTGTACGTACAGTCACATACTCAGTAGTACAGTCAGCCCTGTGACCACACGTGCTGAAAAGGACTTGAAACTAACCTCGGGATAATTAGATACAATATGCGTGACGTAAAACGCAGAAACCGAAGACAGTAGGAATTTCTATCTTCGGCATTTTCTGCGTTGGAATTTATATAGGGTAAACTAACCATTGTCGGCGCCTGGCGCCCCACCAATGGTTGACAGCTTTCAACCTTAATTAAAGACAGCAACGTCGATTCTTATAGCAGTCGTTATATATAAAAGTCTATGGCAACAGGTCTTCAAGGTCAACCGTTCGAAGAGCGTCTTGCCTCCGGCTTCGACTAATGTATGAAAATTGCACTCGCATACATTTCACCTCCTCACTTTCACACGCCCGTATAAATATTCCTCACCGCACTCAAAACTAAGCCTTATTTGGAAAGATCAAGATTTATTTTCCAAAGTTAAAGCTGAAGGAAGTACGAGTTTGTAAAAGTTAGGAATGGATTTATTACTACGTTTTGGCTGTCGGTCAAGTATTTTTCATTATCTTAATGCGCATACTGATTTTAGAGCCGGTATTGATTGGTTTGCGAAGCGTTGACGCTCTACGCTGGGATAAATGGGATAGACGCTTAAATCACAATGCTTTCAGTTATGTTTTCAGACGAAAAAGAACCTTATAAATTCTTTGTTTAAAATGTTTACGTGCTCCGTCTTGCAAGAACAATCGTGTCCATTTATTATGGTACTTTTGATTACTCGTAGTCTTGTCTACGCGTTGTTATGTAAGAAAAACAGCTCATAAAATACTGTGGTTATATTTTATATCGCCGAACTGCAATACTTGTATGTCCCGCCTACCTGTAAAAAAATTGCCGAAACAAGTACCTATAGTCCTCCTCATCGTTTTCGATGACGGCGACCCTAAATAAACATTATGGACGTTGTCTAGCGTGAGCCCTAATGTGGCTGGCCAGGCTAAACTTGGTCTTAAATACTCTACTTGCACGCGTAACAATAAACGAGATTTGATAAACTTACGAGTACCTAATTGTCAAACAATACCTAGGATAACCCTTAAATATTGTGGTTTCATTTTGTAACTTATCATAATACAATAAGGTGCAATGTTGCGACATATCTTTGTCATAGACTGTACACGGGCCTTTAATGGTCCGCTGTACCGTGTAATGCGCACCGCGCCATCGCCACCGCTGATCCAGCCTGATTCTGATTTCAAAACCCAGAACTTCCAGTCACGGTATGGTTGTTGCATTCTTGCTTGCGACATGCAGCATACCTTTGTTACTTTTCGTCACACTTGCTCATATAAAGTGGTATTTCACGCAGGTTTAGCGGAAGAAACAGCAGTCGAGGTTTTTCACACACACATGTACCTATAGACGAGTTTGAACTAAATAGCTTTCTTTTCTTTATGATCCTGAAATTGACGGAAAGTGTTGATTGCATCGCATTGGTTTAGCATTTCATTTCTAATGATGTTAAGAGTAACAAAGAATAGAGATAAAGAGTTACTTGTCACGCGGATAAAGTATTAAAAGTTGTAAGATAAAATATCAGTTGCAACGTAAGCGTAATTCTTATATCGCTAATTCCCTTTTCGCACGCAAGCCTGCGCCGGCGCGGCAGGATCGCGATAAACAATCGCGGCTTGTGAGTTACTATCGCGCTTGTAATTGAAAACCTTTGCGCTTGATCGATGGTTCTGTGAGAGTAGAAAAATAGTAAATTGAACATTGGAAAACTCTCACGTCGCCATTAATAATCAAGGTAAAATACTTTGGATTTAGTTTTTTTATTTGTGGACTTTGTTATTTTTATTTGTTTTAATAGTTTATGGAACGTTGAAAAATAAATAAATGTGATTTAGTTATTGCAAAAAAATAAATACATCAAAGTGAAAAGTACCTACCTGTCAGTTAAAATTATTTGGGTTGAAAATAGTAAATTTTTATCAGATCTACAATTATTTTCAACACAAATAGAGAACAATGAAAAATATTTTACGCAGAAGAAATAGAAGGAAAAAAAACAATTCCGCTTACTTCATTAAATATTTCAAGTAGCTAATGAAGCGATACTACAAAAAAAGGATGGATTGTTCACGGCTTACAGGGAAAGTCCTAAAATGGCAGTGAGTGCGCGGGCGTCGATCAATCGCGCACTTAACCGCCAAGTTACCTTAACTACTGATCGATGAAAATAGGCTGTATTTTGATAGACAGAGGGTAGCAGTCAGCAGCACAGGTATGGTGGTGGTGGTGTATCGATGACGTGTTGATGTCTCGATAGCCATCCTGGCAGCCATTGTGTTGCGCGTCATCGGCCAATGCCAGCCAGGTGCAAGGAATTTTGGCGTAGGTATACGCGACCTCAGCAGAAATAACCGCTTTGTTACATAGTGGATCCATTGTTGTTGGAAATAAACGCGTCAAAATAACGGTAACTCAATGACAATAAACTGAAAATAGCTGTGACAAACGCGTTTATCATTTAGGAGAAAATACATCTTTTGTCCTTTTGTCTTTACGGAGAGACTCCCTCTTAATCCGTTCAGCGGTTAGATTAGGATTAAAAGTTTGATAAACACGTACATGTCTGATGCACACCGATCTATTAGTGTGTTTTACCTCATGTCAAATCCAACTAAGTATTACAAACGTAAATACTATAAATAAATGACGCGTCCCGCCAAATCCCTAGGCGATAATAGAAAAGTTGACACCGGATTAAAAGTGGAATTGATATTCGCTGTAACATTTTATTATCTGGTGTTTCAACTTCTATTTTTAAACGAGCTTTTGCTGCAGGCGATTTATATTTAAACGTGCAGCGCTGTCAAAGCGCTAGCCAGAGTTCAAACGCAAACTGGCGAAACCACCTGACGCTTCAAATTAAAACTATATTCAGGTATTTCAGCAACAAGCTAGGTAAGGTCCAAAAATAGCTTACCTTGCAAACCGTTTTCGTAAATATCTAAATGGTAGGTAGATATTTATTATACATATAGGGTTTGCGTCAAAGTTTTACTAATTCAGATTTACACTTTAAATCCAGCCAGTCTTAATATTTATTAAAAATATTTAACAGATAATTATGTTGTCTATTTTTAACCATTCATTATTATCCGTATAATTAGTGAAAAATAATTTATTACTAACCTCGGCGGACAATACTGTCCTTCTTATGCCATGTGAATTTTCACATCATTATCTTATTTGACAATTCTATTATAAATGGCGTCTTTTGAACAATGCACTACCACTGACCATACAGGTTAATAAACCTAAATATTAATGTGTTTTCAGTAGTATTGTACCTAAGTAAAATAAGATATAAAATAAGTAATAATAACAGCTGCTCCTTTGTTAAACGGGCCTTAGAGACTACACGTGTAGTTAGCCGTATCGTCCTATAAAATTAAATTAAGAACAAAAAGAGGCTTAACTCGAGTTAGGACCTGGCAGGATGGCTTGAGCCTTAGCGGTGGGACGAGAACTATTTATAGTGTCCGGCCTTGGAGACACCAACCGGCTCCACCTCGTCCGCTCTAGAAACCCAACAGAAATAAATCTTCTAATACTTATGTGAACATTACTCTCTCTACAACTTGAAAACAATCTGGTTCCTGCTATAAAAACAAATCAACATAAAGTAAGTAGGTGCGAACTAAACGTGACGCGTGGAATATGATTCAAACACCTCGGGGTGAAAAGCCGCCGACGAAAAGTTTACGCCGAACGCCCGACAATTCCTTAGCGAACGACATTCAATCTATTTCGTTTTTCAATCATCTGTAGTTGACAACGAGAGGGCTTTCACCTTCAGTGTCAGGGTGAACGTGCCGCGATAACCATCAATGACTGTCACCTCATAATTCCACAAAATATAAATGTCATTTTAACGAACACGCGATCCGATTTCGAAGATGTGTCAATTAGGCCCCGTCGCGCTGCATCGGATTATCGATGGTCACTCGACGCCGTAAACTGTGCAGTTTAAAGTTCAAAATGGCTTCTTGGCCGGCGCCCGTCCATCAGCCCGACAAAATCGCCTGTCGCCGGTCAAATTGCTTTATTTTGGAGAACGTGTGAGGCGCGCCCTCTTATTAAACGCGCCGCCTTCGCGGGTCCGCGGCCGGTTCCGACTTCCTGTCACGGCAATTATTAAAATAAACAAGAATCACTTCCTACGGCGTTGAGGCAGGTCGTTAAGCAGTGACGGCGGCGGCTGCTTAATTTGAGGGCGGTGTTTCGATTTTGCGTAATCAGCGACGTCGTGTGTGGCGCGGGTGCCATATAGGGTGCGATCGGGGCCCTCGACTTCCCCGAAAATACATATGCCGCGGCCATCAACAAGTAATCGCTACTTTATCTATCAATAATAACACGTTTCGCTTTAAATTAAGCGCGCTAAAGATTAAATTGGAATCGTTAACCAGAGTTTATTGTGTCGTTGGCGGTCGTCGATATTGCAAGAAGCTTCGAATCGGGTTAACGGCGGAGTGTTAAGACAATAGGCTGACCGGAGCATCGCAATACCCGAGACCGCAGCTTTATTAAATTCTTGTGAAAAAATTCTTCCGACGATCACACCGATAGCCATTATAAAAGCTTATATATAAAACATGTTTGAAATACTATGAAAATACACAATGTGGGTCACGGTTCCAATGTATTTACACACTAAGGTGGTCAGATTTCAGTGTCTAGATTATATTTACAAGTCTCTCTATATTATATTTACAAGTTTTACAACTGAGTAGCGGGCAAGCTACTTAGTGGTCTGTACGGCTTAACGCTGTGCGGAACATTGAGAAATGCCGTCCTACATTTTTCCACTTACGCGAAGTGTAGCGATTTGTTAAGGAGACTTGCAACTAAATCACAGTGTTCGACGAACCGCCAGGAAGTTTGTAAAGATCTTACGTACGATAAAAATGTATGTCGTTATTAATTGAGCTTTAATTAAGGTTCGAGCGACTCGACTGAAGGTTGCAAGCTCGCGACCCAATTTTGAACTTAAGCTCTAATACTTATTGAGACTTGTTCTTCCGAAGTTCCCATAGGTATATCATGTGAACCGAAGGTGGCTGTATTGTAACATTATTGTGTTATCATCGGGATATTTGATACTCACTTGTATTCCATGGCACCGGTGTATTTAACTAACCTACCGACGTATGTTTTATTGAAATCTACTTTAGGCAGGCAGCTGAAGAAACATTTTGATTTTATTTCATAAATTAAGTGTAGACACGTTCTCAGATCAGGAGATCAGCCCTTTAAAAAAATGACCACTTATACCAAACCACACATATTAAAGTTCAGAATTGTTCTAGAGATTTCGACCTTTGTCCTAATGGGTAATTCTTATTCTTATGCATTTTTTGTGTAACACGTAAGAATAGCATGTATTTTTGTGAAAATAAGTAAACTCTATATCAATATACTTAGCAATTTACCTCTAGTTTTAGGTCAACCTAAATGTATTGTCCTAAGAGTATTAGAAACATATTTAAAAAAATTACAAGTGCGAAATGTCACGGACCGTGACATGTGACTTCCCCAGATTTTGTGATATTTGTTTTTTTTTTAATATGAAGTGATTTAGAAATAATTTATATCAAATATAAAACACTAATACTTGTTCTACAACACTGTTTAAAAATTGTATGGATTTATAACGATTTTATATAATTTTAATCTACATAAATTATCTTTACTACTGGCAGCCTTATTAAAGTTTTTTTAGAACAACAACACTGTGTTGTTGCCAGGTTTACAAATGGCTGAAGGGAGAAGTTTAGTCGAAATTTTTTTATTTGTGTTCATTTGAAAAAACGGTCAACCTTAACGCGTCACCGCCATGTTATAGTTTTAAAAGTAAGTTGCAGTTTCACGTTATTGTTTGTAACATAAGATATACCTCATACATTGCAGATTAAGCTAATTATTTAACATTTGCAAAATCAAAGGAAATGTTTATGTAATATCGAACATGTTCCAAATTATCACGACCGTGGCCTCAAAAATATGTCACCGCCACGGACTTTTGAGTCCACGTTCGTGACATATAGACATGTGGTCGTGTCATTCTTAATTCGCTTGATTAATTTAGAGGCACATGCACTTTTCAGAAATGCATTTTTATTAGCTACTCATTCGCTATTAATGCCCGACTTCCAAAATTAAAAAAATGTTTTTCGCTTGTATGTATGTATGATGTGTAATGAATTCTTTGTCACGCTCTACAGCCTTTATAGTTTGATGGATTTCAACGTCTGAGCTGTCATTAGGTTTGTCGTAGTCATAGGAGTGACTTAGGTTATGTTAAAATAACTATATAAATCAAAATAGCCGAGTTGGCCACCATAATGCCGAAATGTCATGACTGAGGGACACTTTGTCACAACCGTGTTTATGTACTCGTTTTATTTACCTTTCCTGAGGGTATTAAGCTTGACCATATGAATCAAAAAATTGCTTTTTGTATGTACTTTTGATATATGTAATAATATGTGAAAAATAAAAACGTTTATGAAAGAAAATTTTTTTTGGACACAATTTAAGAATCACCCTAACACGATTGTGCTAAAAGATTTATCGCCAGGTTCATGAGTCATGAGTGTCATGACATACGAAAACTTTTTTTCCTAAACTGAAACGGAGACGCTTTGCGCTCGCTTTATGAGGAACATGATGCACGTGCGTTCGTTCTATATTTTTTTCTCAAGAAGTTATTATATCGCCGTTAACAGACCGCAAAGAGGGTTCAGATTCGCGGCCTCCGCGACCCATTTTCAACTGAACGACTCCTCTCGGCCCCGTTCTCTCTGAAATGAATAATTTGCGCCTCGATACTCCAAAATGTCTTAGGCGGACTGGAGGTTTAACCTACATTAAGCTTTTCCATGTCGTCAAACGACAATCAAATCTTATTTCGGCACCTCATTGTTTTTAGAATAAACACTCACGCCGTAATGGTTCTCATTTTGTTTTAATTTGATTGTCCTGGGCACGCTTATTGTTTCGGTTAAGAAAGTACTTAAGGCAAACTTTCGTCAAGTCTTTAATTTTAAAATTAATCTAAGTAACTTATTCACGTACAAACTTGGTCTTAATGAATCTAGGTATTTTAGAACGTTCTTACTTTGCCCTTAACTTTGATTAATTTAGGTGTCTCGTCTGAAAATTTAGAACATTAATTGTAACTAAACTAAATTTAACCTTGTTTCTAATCTGGGTCACATACAATTTACGTCTACGAAAAATCGACCCATTGAGAGATTCATAAATACACTGTAAGAATAATACATTAATCAAATTATATTGTATACTACTTCCTTTATCTATGACGACAAAAAACAATTCACTTGTCGAATTATATTTAGTCGGCTTACAACAGGAAATCTGATAGAACAATTCCGTGTAATTAATTATGAGGATACAAAACGAGAAATCATATGAAACGTTACGATCGTAAAACCATTTGCCTTTTGTTTTCTGTCGTTCTTATAGGTACTTCATCGTACCGATATTTAAAAATAAAACAAAAGCTCGTGTACAAAATTTAATGGAATTCGCGTGTCCAACAATTATTTCGAATTCACTTCGAATACGTAACATGAATAATGGCAATATGTAACGGACTCGAATGGAATGACAATTCACGGACGAAAATAGCTCGAGGGGATGATCGCGTAAACCCGTTTCCATTCATCGAAAATTGCCTCTCTCCTTATTATTTTAAAAATGTTTTCAATGGAAATGAGAAAAACAGAATGATACGCGGGAGGGTCAATGTGCTATCAAATCAAGTAGGCACATAGCCAGTGGACACGTGCCCTCAACATCCATTTCGCACATTACTTGATAGAATTAGATTTATATTTGTCGCGTGAGAAGCAAACTCCCAATCCCATCCCATCGAATGTCTAACAGGCCTATTTGGATTTCGAGATAATCACAAGATCTTGAGACGATTTAGAGATGAACTAGATCTACATTAGATATCGACTAGATGTGACTTGGATATCTAAGTCATAACTTGTCGAAATCGTTCAAGAGGACCTCCAGAATCGCGGAAACGTCAAATTTGACATATCTATCTTACAAATATCTTTAAATTATCCGTATCGTAACTTGTTGAAGTCTAGTAGAAACCTAATTCATTTTCCGAATCGAGCCGTTAGTAGTGATTATTGAAAATGACATGGAGCACCGCCGGGCCAATTTTATTAAAAGCTTGTATTTAGTTTCACCTGACCGTTGTCTGTCTGTCTGTCGGTCTGTAATCAAATCTTGCAAGTTAAATTTGATCCACTTCCCGGTTTCCGATTGAGCTGAAATTTTGCATGCATGTATAAATCGGATGACAATGCAATATTATGGTACCATCGAGCTGATCTGATGATGAAGACAGGAGGTGGCCATAGGAACTCTGTGATGAAACAACGCAACCTAATTGTGTTAGGGGTTTTTAGAATTGTCTCGATGAGTATTAGTTGTCTGTCGTAAGAAAAGTACAGTCAGCGATAAAATCTTGTACCAAAAATGAAATTTTTGCCAAATACTTATTTTCGTAGTACAAACGGTGAAATTGCGCCTATGTTGTACAGAATAGGGAACTATCTATTAACCAATTAAATCAAAATCTCACAATAGTTTATAGTAAGTACGTAAAGACTTGTTATCTAAATATTTATCTCATGTAAGATCGAGTCTTTATTTGAAATTAATCAATTGTAATAAACGACCAATTTCTTTTCCATTGGCATTGGCGGCATAAGTTAATATTTATTAGGTATGTAATTGTTATGTTTTTCTACGCAAATTCCGGCGCATCAAGATAGGTACGCGTGGGGACTAATCTCTTTATCGCTACGAATTTTTCGGGAAAAACCGCCTGGAATAGATATTTTCACTCCGTTTTTTATGTCACTCGTGTCGTAACGTATTACGCCGCTATTTGGGTTGACATAGCATCTACAGGGGTTGTCCTAGAAACGCTCTAATCTGATCGTTTAGTGACCCTCTCTAGGCTTTCATGCTTGTCAGTTTCAAATTACATAGTCCTTTTAGCCTTTGTTGTTTTGGAGAAGAAAGCGATAACCTCAGTTTATTTATCCCATTGTTTACCTATCACTAATAACATGTGCAAAAGTATCATTAGACCTACTTTTTCAGATGTTTTAAAAGAGTATTGTAAGTTAAGCTAAATATTTATTTGCAGCCCAATAGCCTCCTTATCCATTAAGAGCATTCCACCAGAGCGCTTCTAATTTCTTCGGGCTGTAAATAAGCTGCATTAAGTCACATAACATAAAAAAATCACTCTCTAATCTATAGTTTCCTAAAAGAACGCTTGGGTTACATATCAATAAAAAACCAGACTTTTTGGTTATAACGCATCTGGTTTAAACTTTCACGATTCTTACTCATTATTATTTACTAGAGAGAAGACCTCCGAGACCACGGGGACAACGCCGTCCTCGAAACGTCGGGGGTAAATTTAAAAACTTAATTACACGCGATTAAGTCCCGTTTTAGTACGTCAGATTTCATAAAATTGCCATTATTAGGTATTCATTATTCACGCAGCCACATGATGTCCTTTAGATCGGAAACCCGTCAACAGACATTGCCCCACATCTGAAGGACGGCGCTGAAACATTTCCACTCGTGTGGCGGGCGCGTGCCCGGGCCCGGGCTTTACTTTATTGTTTTGTTTTTCATCTTGTGTTTCATTTGTTTAGTAGGTTTAATTAATTGGCTCGCCAACGGGGTGCTTGTAGATAGCAATCACCACAAATTGAAAACATTTACGCCAAATTTAGCTGCAAAAACTTATCTCGTTATATTCTTCGCTTTATATTTGATATTTAATCTAAACCAAGTTCAAGAATGCTAAGGAAATATAGATTCTGAGTAGAACACTAAACAATTTCTACTATTTGGCAGACCAAATGTTTACACAGGGGCCGTCTAGATTCTGCAAGTGTTTGATTATCGAAAAACAGGATATTTCCAAGAACAAAGACTTAGGATAGGAAATGGTTGATTGGGAATTTAAAATTGTATTGATTATCACTAGTAATAGATTACATTTGATTGGGTAAACCTTTTAAAAACATAATTACAATGTCCAATTTTTTTTTATGCCAGATATTGTTGGGGCGTAATTAAATTTTATTAGTACCTAATTATAGAATTGCAATTTAAGTTCGAGAGTTTCTCAAGCACACCTGCCATAATTAATATGTAGGCTGATTAACAAACATTTTTCTTAAAAGGCACATTAGCATATAATCAAAGAGCTTTTAATACCAAGAAAAACACGGGCACGCAGCCTCTGCATAAAATTATCACTTAATATATATTTTGATCTCAGTTGTCATAAGTTTGAGTTATTAAGCGGCTTACGTCGGGCAACCGCATTCCTGCGTGCCCTCATTGCCTTTCCTTTCTTGACTTTCCAGGACGCATATTTGCGTCAACGACCCATTTATCTCAACCTATTACTTTAGATTCTGTAACGGATTATTCAATTTCGCGAGGGATTAACGTTTCATTTGTTACCTAATTCTAGCGTGTCCGTCTGACAGATTCGGGCGTTTCCCTTGACTCATTTCGCCAAACAAATGACTACGTCGCGAAAAAGATCTATTTTCTTAGCTTTTAACGAGAATTTGATTTTAATTTAAAAGTGGAATTGTATGTTTTTACCGCAAAAATATTTATGCGAAACCGTCCTATATTTTAGTAATCTACACCCCGTTCTATTATTAGATGCAAAAGTAACTCCTTGTCTAAGTAAGTCAATTTGTCACCTTTACACATTTTAACAGCTTAATCGATTAAGATGACATTTTGATATCGAGATAGTATAATTTTTATCCCAAAAATAAACTCGTGCCTTAATAAATTAGGTGGAAGTTTATTAACGAGTGCGATTAACAAGTTCAGCGCGAATGAAGACGCAGTCAGTACCTATGACGCACGTACTATTAGAAAAACAGCTACTAACGATAAAAAAAAACAATCGAAACCAATTAAGTTAATAAGAAGAGAGTGTGTAGTACAAAAAAAGTTTGCTCTCGCCCAATCACTCTTTGTTAACCTTGAATCGAATCAAGTATTAACGGGCCGGGTGTCAAAACAAACACCTAACTTACGAGAGTGGGTCGGCTGGCTTAGCATTTCCACCTTGAAAGTATTTCGAACGTGAACTTTATTCCCTGATAACAAGGTGTAGAATTACATGAGTTTTCACAAGCACTTGCGGTGATTTTGAGTGGCAGCTATACGTAGACGTTTCCGCAGCCTACATCGCCGAATCAATCTCCAAAGACCCACTTCGGGCCGTCGCGTGACACTTTCGTGACTAGAGCACTAAGCTGTGGAGAGGGTTGATTTGATTAGAAAAATATTTTTTGTACTTTTACCTTCCTTTATTGTATAAAATATACAAATTAAAGAGAAGAGAAAACAAAAACAATAAGAAAATACATTTGATACTAAAATAAGCGCGCCAGTAAAAAACTCGATTGTATTTGACAATTAACATACCATATTTTAATTACGCAGGTATACTGTTTTTTTACAACATGATACCACGTAACATGACGTCATTAGTTTTACTACGCATTTTTAAGCTGTAGCCTGTCCACCCCCGCGGTGCAAGACAAATTTTCCTCTAGCCCCAAAACCTGGCCACGACTGACCTAAAACCGGGTTTGTTTACAAAGAAAAGGTCACCCACAAGGGTTGACAGGCTGGACGCAATCGATTTTGGGTCATTGCGTAATTACTCTGAAACCATTAATCAAATCGCCATGCTGTCCATCGCAATGGCGTAATACTGTATCAGTATAAAAGGACGTATGTTACGCTACTTAATATATGCATGGGACGTTTTTCTTTAGATCATGAAATGATGACGTAAAATCTTGATCGAAACATTAATCTCCAGTGCTCATCACTCTACGGCTGAATTACAGTAGTAAACAATCCATGTCAGCTCAGTGTTTGACACT
Organism: Cydia splendana; assembly: GCF_910591565.1. NCBI lineage: Eukaryota > Metazoa > Arthropoda > Insecta > Lepidoptera > Tortricidae > Cydia > Cydia splendana. Next base: position 4,971,406 of record NC_085967.1, read on the forward strand.
CAAAATTAACGAAACCAAGACATTTTCTATAAAATTTATATAAAAAAACTGGCCCGTTTACATTTCCCAAGAGTGTATATTTTACAATTGGGACATGAAGAAACTGGCATAACAAAACAATCGAAGGAAGCCGATCCGCCAGTAAAATTAAATCATGCCTCACACGATGCGCCAAAAATCTCGTAAAGTGTTTATCTATTTCCATAATGGACCAGGAAACAGTTTTATAAAAACGACCGCACCTTTGCGAAGCGTAAACCAACTCAATATGATTTAAATTCACTTCCTCGCGTAAGTGTTTTCCGGAGTGGATCATATGAGCGATTCGTTTTGGCAAAATTATCATATTACATAGTTAGCTGCGACCAGAACTCACCTTGTTGCGTGAACAGAAAGACTGTAATCGAATAGAAGGATCTTTTCAGTATTTTTGCTTGGTTGAAGTAAATGGATCATCTAGCCGACCCAGTGAGACGGTGACCGTCTTCCCCTTTGTAAATATTATGCTCATATCTGTGCGCTGGCGCGGCCGATGAAGACAATACGCCTCTGTTTACTTCCTCTAAGCGTGAACGGACTAATTAAACTATAAAACATCAGTTATCTCAGCAGTAAAGTTACCTACCAGTGAAATATCATTACGTGAGATTCGAATCGGAAAAGTTACGTCTATGAGGAAGAAAATTATATTTCCAACTGAACGCGGTTTCCGACGCTGCTAATAAAGTTGACGATTGTGGTGAAACTTATAATATTAGATGTTAGACTTTCTGTTTATTTATTACCAGTTTCTTAAGTTTGATTGCGCGTAAAGACAAGTATGGCGTGTGATCAAGTCTCAAGCTTGCACTAACAGCTGGATGTCCGATGGTTTTCCGCTATATTTACTGATAATTAAACTCCATACTATTAGGTCGTAACAGAAAGTTACATATTCTACAAATATTAATGAAGCACTTCTAACAGGGAGTATTAAAACGGAAGTAGCTGTGGGAGGGAAATGAGATCGGTGGCGGGAGCGTAATGAGAACTTAATTAGGCCACCGAGAGTTTTTGGCACAAGCAGCGACGGCAAGCCTCAGCAAATTTACTTAACTAGTTTTGTAATTAATTTAAAAGGTTTATTTGGGGTTTCAAACTAAATTAAACCGACTTAATGGAGAAAAGCGTTCTATCTATACTTAAATACATATATACTGCTCGTTTCTTACATGATCAGGAGTCAGGACAACTTGATGTATTGAAATTACATTAAGTAATCGCAACATTAGGTACATAACGCTTGCTAATTCGAAAATTCGTGGACTCGCTGGTATTTTTAATAGGTACATCCGAATTTATTGGTTATTGCTGAATGCAGGCCTAGGATAATGAGTCTGGTAGGTAGGTAAATCCTGTGACTAAACTAATTAGCCCCAGAATGAAGAATGTCAATGATATATGAATTTATAGGTAATATACATATTTGATAAACAGAGGAATCTTCCCCATTGTCGTAAACACTGCGTGCCCTGTTGTCCGCTTCTCATAACGTAAATTAATGAAAGATGTCGTGCTGTGTGTGTTACGTCACACGTATTAAGTTTCAACAAAATACATTTTTCCTGGATGCGTGGAAAGTACAGTTTTTTACGTAAACATATTTTCTATCAGAGAACACACAAGATTAGAGGAAATTTACTAAAGCATAAGCAATAAAAAGAGCTTTATTCTGATTGTAATAACAGTTCATGAGTATGATTAGTGTTTGATTTCTATTTTGACAACGTCTATACCTACTGACAGCTGATACCTAGATCATATCCATAACAAATTAAGATTAAATTCATAACCTCTTATTACAATCATAATAAGCCTCCCGCATTTTATCGAAATTGGTTTATTCACTAACATAAGATACACTTTCTGTGATGCGTTCAAAACCCGCTAACTAGGGCCAGCATAAAGATAAATTGTTTTGATAACAAAACTTCCGTGAGACACAGACATATTAAATATATTAACAACGGGTCACTCACGTATTTTAAGTCGAAAAACGCGACATGTTTCACTCCGTACCGAGGAGTGTCATCAGGAGCATGTCGAGCGTTTTTCGACTTAAAATACGTGAGTGACCCGTTGTTAATATATTTAATATAAATTGTTTTGGTCGAACAAATTTACTATTTAAGATACGTATATTTTTAACTATTTATATTGTCTTTTTTTGTTACAGGTAAGCTTTTCGAAATAATGAAGAATTGTTTATTCAAAACACGTAAGTTATTTAGACACTAAAACGAAACTTAGAGTACGAATCTTTTTTGGTAACACATAAGTACACTAAATATATTATACTTATAATTTCCGTTTAGTTATTAAAAGCAACCGTGCCGAAAGCGCTACTTTACCTGTAAGTTTGACCTAAATTGCAAATATGCCGCGAAATTCATTACATAAACTGAACATTTCAGCTGTTCCCAAGTAACTTAATAACAATTACAATAGCCAAAGTTGACGTGAAGTCATAGGCAAGCTATAGCGCGCAATAAACCATTGTTTCTACCTATATGAATGAGGTATAATGTAATTTAGGTATTTCACTCAAAGTACTTGCTTCTCCGAAGTTCACTGTTGTCAATAATGTCACTATAGGTAGGTGTTGGAAAATTGTTTTGTCTGAAAATAAGTTTAGCTGGATCTAATTCTAATCCGGTTTTCTCCGGACCTAACTTTTAAGGCGATTGGTTGAAAATATCTCTTAAAAGTACACCTATTTTCGAAACGACGTTGGTGGCTGTAGTATTTTTACGGTTCTTGGTATTAATACTTCATCTTGTGATTTATAACATTCTTGTCCGATGCGCTTGTAACATTTCATTGTATAGTAGTTTAAACTTCCACGAACAAAAGTATATTACGGAAGTAGAGTCGTGTTTTTCGATAGTCGGTAATATGATTAGCGAGAGATTTATCTACCGCACGAAAGTAAAATAAACACTGTCAATAAACGTTGATACTATGATTGCTTTTAATATAATTTTGGGGACTTTTTATAATATCGACAAAATCAACACTGAAGATTTTTTTTCATAAATTCAGTTGATACAGTACAGTTTTTATTTTACAGTAGACACCTGTACCTGTTACAGTACAGTAGCCAAATGCAAGCTTATCGAAGTCTTTGGATATTGGACTAAGATATTTACCCAAGACAATATGAGACTATAAATTCTGCAGATTTTTTTTTCTTTTTTGGAATTGAAGAATTTTTGGTGTTTCTTCAAAGTTGTAACGGATGTAAGAAAATAAGTTTAAATTAGTTAGTAATAGTTTACTATAGACGGATGCAAAATTTAAAGTCACTATTTTTTACTCTCTGTTATTAGCCTAAGCAAATTAGAAAAATCTGCGGAAATAATTCGTGTAGTTTTGAAAATTGGTACAGGTATACCTTGTGGTGTCCAGATAAACATACTAAAAGTCCTCGAGGGTAGGGGGTGTGCTGAGGGTGCAGGGGGGGGTTGAAGGTACCTTTTTTCACATTTTTGCTCATATCTCGAATATCTGTACGAATAGCATTATAATTACTTCGAACAATAGTTTTAACATAAGATTTACTACAAATTTGGTTTTGTTTATTTTTACTCTACAATCAATACTTTAGGAGCTACAGGCTGTTAAAGTTAAATAAGAGATAAAAAATAGACGATTTAAGAAAACGTCGTTTTTTGTAATTGTTCATCATAAATAAAAATTTTAGTTTAGAGTAACCAAGCTAAGTGACCTGCTGATAAAATATAAAAAAAACAGGCCATGAGCATGTCGGGCCATGCTCAGTGTAGGGTTCCGTAGTTACCCGTCTGTCAAAATAGACTATTTGCCAAAACTCAAAAACAGCTATACAGATTAGGTTTGCAATATTTTTCCTTGAAAGTATTTACTAAGCTATGTTTTCATGATTTTTTTCATATTTTTTGGACCTATGGTTCAAAAGTTAGTGGAACTAAAGGGTAAAACACAGCTTTTTTTCAGATTGCCCAAATTCGGCTTAATTTGACGTGGCTATATGGAATCACCCAACATAACTGCTTCGAGGGTCATTGACGCTCATATATATATATATATATATACATATATACGTTTGCTTACGTCACTCACCTTTATATAGACAAAGGGACGTTTGGAAATACAAATTTGGACAAGGGTTCAGAAAATCCTCTTATGTCGAGTGACCACTGACAGCTATAAATAATGCCGAATCGCAAACGCATAAATTATAATGAGAGGGCTTGGGCTAATTATAGCTAGACTGGAATAGTCCGCACCGCCGTTGTGTTTGTTTGGGTTTACTAAGTTAATTACTTATGTAGATTTAATACAATGTTTTGGTCCCCATAATTTGAAGGCGTTTTACATTTGCATGAAGTTTGTTTTTGTCTTTGACTTACCGTCCTTAATAAAACAAAGTCCCCAGCCGCTGAAAATCGCAAGCCCTTACCGCTAGGCTACCATCAACATCCATCCTTAAACGAAATGCAAATTTACAGGACTAGCCTAAGTCATTTCATTTCTTATGCCTAAGTTCAATACATAATAATAATTTATTTATCGTATGGCGGTTACACACTGGTTAAAATATATACCTACAAATATTACAGGAAGTATTCAAAATTTACAATTATGCAGATATATACTTCATTCATCATCATCATCATTTCAGCCTATATACGTCCCACTGCTGGGCACAGGCCTCCTCTCATGCGCGAGAGGGCTTTGGGCTATTAGTCCCCACGCTAGCCCAATGCGGATTGGGGACTTCACATACACCTTTGAATTTCTTCGCAGATGTATGCAGGTTTCCTCACGATGTTTTCCTTCACCGAAAAGCTAGTGGTAAATATCAAATGATATTTCGTACATAAGTTTCGAAAAACTCATTGGTACGAGCCAGGATTTGAACCCGCGACCTCCGGATTGAAAGTCAGACGTCATATCCACTCGGCCACCACTGCTTTTTATAATACATGATATATACTTATTATAATAATAATAAAAAATCCTAATATAATCCTTGGCTTGGATCCATCGTAACTAGGTTATCATAGATATTTTTGCAGATGCGAGGATGTTCTGTCCGGTTTTCATTGGGATAATAAAATTATTGCCCACAAAATGCAGGCTATTGAGGTGCCCCAAAAATAATACATTGTAAATATGTAGTTTCATCAGGTCCCTTTAATGTTCCGCAATCTGACAGATGTTTTGGTACACTAGTTCTTTCAATTTCCTATACTGTAGTCATTCGCAAAATTTATCACTTATTTCGTACGCTATGAAGTACATCACTCTTTTAGTTCACCAGTTCAGTTTAGCTCAGTAGCTCAACAGATCCATCTTGATCGACAGAACAGTTTCCTTTCTCTCATTCGCGGATATATTAAGTTGAATGAAGGATTTGATAAACAATTTCATTCAATATGAATCACTCAAATAGGTAAATGAATTTAAGAATCCAAAGTTTAAACATGGTGTCCTTGTCACTCTCTATGCGAATGGGCAAGTAAATGACAAGATAAATATACTGAACTGCTGAAGTAAATAACTAAATGAATCCGAACTGAACTAGTGAATGAAAGAGTGACATCAATTGAAGTACTTCATTTGAATCTTTCATTCACGAACTACCCATGTCTACTATACTGTGCTCGTTGCACATCGCACGCTGCGATGACCTTTTAGTGTCCAAGCTCATTCACTCCACATATCTAAACTTTGACTGTGATTCTCGAACTTTCGCTAGTTAGTAGTTTGTATAGTAAACTCTGGTTTGTTTTAGTTAGTCTCACAGTTGGCACGTGTGGCAACATAATAGTGTTATGACAAACTGTAAAGAGTTGCTTAAAATAGCCTGCTACGAAAATACTGAAATGCAATATGCAAACGGGTATTTTCGTAATGTTTGTGCATAGTTTTCACTAGCTACGTATATGAATATTATGTATTTATGTCAACAAGGTCACGCCATTGATAAAAGGAAAACACCAAAAGTTGATTTGATTGTAATTCTTCACTAGCCTCCAGCCTCCACCCCTTTTCACCACCTTAGTGGTTGCATTTAAAATTATCGTTTCTTGTTGTTTAAATTTTCAATGTCCTAGTCAGTTAAAATCTTTGTAATAGAACTGTTTGCAATCAATCACAATTAATGTGTGCAATTAAGTTTTTCACTCAAAAACTATGACGGCAAACCAAATTGTCAACTTCTATTAAATTGAGATAGGTACAATAGATTAGTAACGCTCTGCCTATATTGGTCATTATTATGGCTTCTAAATAAAAAAAAAACAGTCTGAACCAACTGTCTGTAAGCCTACATATATATGTAGGCTATGATAACATTTCATAAATAAACTAAGTTATCGGCAATTCCTATGAAAGGTATTCAATAAAACCTCTCGGTAACCTTATTATTATCCCGCCGAGCTTTTATTGACGAGGGCTTTCCGAGGCTTCTCGGACCTTGAGCTGCTTTCTATCTTTCACACAACAGAGTAATCCGTTATTTTCAAATATCAACTATATTTTTTACATAGCAAGGTCGCTTTTTGTGACGCACGATTGAGTTAGATGCGAGCTTCTGAAGGTAAACTAATCAATTTTTTATTAGGATCCTTACCGCGACTCGGAGATAGGGGTTGTCGATTTTCAGACACCGTTTTTACGTCACATCCATTTCTGAACTATTTTTGGAAACACGTAACGATGTAGCGATAAAAGGGATAACGTATTTTTAGGAGGTTGTTATTCCGCTTGACAAACCGGACTTCATGGGTGTATTACATATTTACATATGTTTCTACGAATACTTTTACTCCGCTGAAAATTCAGTCAAAGACGGATTGCTGTATGTATCTGATGGTTGCAAAATGGAAAATGTAACCAGCAGTAATGAAATCTGTAAGCTTAGCCCCTTACTAGAATTGCAAGTGAGCAAAGTTTTAACGAACACGGATCCCACGCAACTGCCGTCGGTTCTTGTCACCCCGTTTAGTGCTTGTTCAAATTACTCAGATGTTAAAAATAAACATTTAAACTTAGGTACTGTTACTAATTTAGATAACTCGTGACTTTAATTAGGTATATGTACCTTGTATAGGTTAACTTAAATATTTTTTCCATAGCTCTCACCGAAAATAATTTAAGTTAAAAAAAAACTGTACGTAATTGAGCGTAGTTAAGAACCTGTAATTAGCCTTAAGTTACGAACTTAACTACCTAAGAACCTATGTAAATTGTTACGTATTATATTAATTGTATTTAAATCATACACATGGAAGTGTACATAGGACACGCTAACACACTTTCATGCATGTATCTTAAATAGAAACTGCTTAATTGTCGTAACACAAAGAAATAAATTAACTTAAGACTAAAGGGGCCCACTGATTAACGGTCCGCCGGACGGTATCGGCCTGTCAGTTGTTCGGAACTGTCAAAATTTTGTTCTAACTGACAGGCCGATACCGTCCGGCGGACTGTTAATCAGTGGGCCCCTTAAGAAGAGGTCCTGAATCACGTCCTCCATTATTTTTGCATTGTATCCAGAAAACGCGCCCTAAAAGATAACAAAAACAAGTTTTACTATTATGCCTTTAAATTTCAATTGATTGGCATATTTAGTCGGCTAAAACAATGTCTCAAGTTTCAGGTTGTTTGTTTAAGGGTTTATTATATAAGTTGTATCGACATAACTTCATGAAAAGCTATTGAATTTGCTCTATAAAGTTCACTCACCCGTTCACCCTTCCTGTTACATCATACCATCATCCCTAATATTATTTTACAACAAGTCGGTGTGTTTGTGGTTTAAATTCTAAAAGAAAAAACAATTAATTAATTTAGTAAACCGAGGTAAAATTTTAAAAGATTCAAGTAGTAGGTATGTGGTTTGGAGGTAAAACTTAAAAAGATGCAAGTTGTGGAAAAATGCCTTAAACTGTAGTCCTTAAACCACCTCAATTCCTACTCGGCGCAGTTGTCAAGCCGAGTTCGAATATACAGTAGGTATCTACCATCTAATGCGAACATACTACTTTATGGCCTTTTGCCGTTTAGTAATTCCCGTTTAGAACAGAAATTGATGATAATTGTTTTTTTTTTCAAATCCGTTCGCAGCACCGCCGCCGGCGGTTACACATGAAGAGCTTTATATGTGAAACCGCCTGCTTAAGCTAGTTCTCTCCTCACTTCCCTCCCCTGTCAACCCCGGGGTCCTCAGGTCACGACCTGCGTGGATTGTTTAACATTATTTGATCAGAGGATATTTGCACAGGACTCAGGCCAATGACTTTCGACTAACTTGTTTGTAATTACCAAAATTTGCTTACGGAATTGTTAAGGTTAACAGTTTTAACAAAACAAAATCATTAATTAACCGCTCTTGTTAAGTTTGATGATTAGGAGAGGAATACCCTAATATCGGGTAAAGTTTGACTGAAATTTCATCACATCAAGTAAAATATTTACTTACCTATGGATGTTTATATTCAATACAAAATAAATTTGACGGTCATCATCAAACATCTTACGTATTTAATGAACCAAAGTAACAAGGGTGGTTGCCCTTACGGTACCTACCTACTATGGAGTCGCTGGAATATACTTTTAGGAAACGCTTGAAAAATCATTAGTTTTTTTGTAAATGCTTCTTTACTCGTATTTTCTTATAAAAATGAGTTACATATGCATTCTTCTTCATAAGCACCTGTAGTGCCAACGATATCTAGCTTAATTGTAATTTAGAGTTGCGTTTACAGCACTTTATTCAATTAATTACAATGTGTCAAAATCGGAACTACCGAACCTGGAATAGATATATTTAGATTGATCAAAGTGTGACAGACAGACGGTGTGATAAATCCAATTAGTGTCGCGACCTGCCGCCGAACCCTATAAATACTGAACTTAACATCTTTTACAGCCGATTTCTCGAAAATGCTTTTTCCAACAATATTTTTATTCTCGCAGCACATTCTTGCGCGGCTAATGCAGTAATTTGGAGCTGATTTTAAAACGGCTCTAAGTATTTAAGGAGAAAAGTGTTTTACGTCTTTTAGGATTAAATCCGGAGAGTAAGGCGAGAGGTATGCGCTTTAGAGTGCATTCTGTATACACGTGTCGACGCGTTTTCTTCAATTTCCTCATTTCAACAAAACAATTTAACGGAACATACGGGTGGCCTTAATATTGGGTGACATTTTAAGCAACTTATCATTTTAAAGCCAAAATAGCAAAATTTTCGCACCCCTATAGTGGCCTATAGTTTCGTCATGGTCGATTGTTAGTCTGTATGTACTCGTAAAAATAATTTTGCTTAAAAAAGTATAAGGTGCAGGGGGCAATTTTGACTGCTGAAAATTTCAACTAATCGAAATATCTTCCATGTTTTACATTATTACCTAGTGTGACATATAGGTATGTCCAGATAGCCAAAAACATCTTTCATGTATACATCTGGTACCCACTACTGAGTCTGAGACTTTTGAATATAAAAATGAGTTTAAAATAAATTAAAACAAAAGTAATTAAATGCTCTAATGACTCTAGTCTAATGGTTATATTAACAACGCAACAAAGAACAATTATAATCAGATTCATACATATATGTAGTCGGAACTTTATTGTAATATTTTGGAGAGCAGCCGTTCACTGCGATCCTTGAGGCTTACTCGTAAACATTGGCTCATTAACATTTCGCCTACTGAATATTCTGATGGACGTCGCTGATAGGCGCTTATAGATTTAATGAATACGTTTTAATCAATGGCTTTACTAATACTTATAATAAACATAGCAAGTGTTTATATTTGTTTACGAACATAAATTAGTCTCAGAAAGTACTAGGTAGCGTACAAATCGAATGATTTTTTTTAATATTTTGATTTGTGTTTTTAGGTAGTCATACTTCAATACTGGGTGTATTTTGTAGGTGATACAAGATATATGTACTCGATTGTACTCTTTCAACTTCACCTACTCACATCAACTATTACTAGGTATAGCAGTCAATAGCAGTAACTCTGAAATCACAAAAAAAACCTGGACAAAAAATCTCTGAAATCACATAAAACTCCCATATAACTCATAAACTAAAACCACCATGTACCATATGTTCTTAATACCATATGTGAATAAATGATAATTCAATTCAATAAAAAAAATGATGATGTGAATGAATGATGAATAATAATTCCTCGCGGCCATGCCTGTTGGTTATAGCGTCTACCTCGAATGTAGAAAACGCTGGTTCGAAATAAAAATCGAAAACATGTTTCTACTGTAACATATTGATTTGTAAATTTTCCATAACCACCATTCCATAATTACATATTACTCAGTTATTCCAACAAAGCGTAAGCCGAATTTCTTAAGAAGAAAAAGAAAAATTGTGCAATATATCTGTAAATACATGGCAGTATATTGCGAGTGCGATTCGAGCTCTCATCAGGCGACTTAAATCCTACAATATTATCGTAACCCAGTTTAAATGAGGCATCAATTGCGATGAATCGGTAATAAGGCGGAGTATACTCGGATTCGTTATATCTTGAACTTTCCGACGAGTTGCTTGCTTCTGAAAATTAAAGGCGTAATTATAGGTCATGTATTTGTGACAAGAGCTTTACATTATTCTGCTAAAAAATCGAATAAACATTTGCCGTCAGTGTGGTATAATCAGTAGCGTATGTCGCTGCCGGTTGTCTAGAGTGAAATAATGACAAGATAATTAAAGTGATAAAGCATCTGACAATTTCTGAGACTATTTGAAAAAAAGAGGTTAATACTTTGTTTATTGTAAAGTCTGTCACGTGAAAAATGTGATACATATTATTGATCAAGCAGCATACATGTACTTTCTTTCAAAGTTATAGCATAAAGCATCATTAACTGGCTCGTAATCATGAAGTAATTTCCAGATTATCACAATATTTATTTTGAGTTTCAGCTGTTTTTATTCTACAACACGCTAATCTAGAGTAGGTTAGTTTGGGTTAATCGTTCTTACTCAAACGAACATATACTCGATTTGAAAAAGCTTTACTTGTAAATAGTAGCGATCCTTATGACCAGCATAAATTAGATAATTACTAGATTTGTTTCAAAACTAATTTACATTATATTGTCTTCGGTTACCGCGATAGTTACTCATGAAATAAAACTATGTACTCGTAAATTACAAAAAGCGGCCAAGTGCGAGTCGGACTCGCCCATGAAGGGTTCCGTAACAGCAAGTAACATAATAAAATTGCGGTTTACGATTTATGACGTATTAAAAAAAAACTACTTACTAGATCTCGTTCAAACCAATTTTCGGTGGAAGTTTGCATGGTAATGTACATAATATATTTTTTTTAGTTTTACCATTCTCTTATTTTAGAAGTTACAGGTGGGGGGGGGGGGGGACACACATTATACCAAAGTGTCTCTCGCGCAAACTATTCAGTTTAGAAAAAATTAGAAACCTCAATATCATTTTTGAAGACCTATCCATAGATACCCCACACGTATGGGTTTGATGAAAAAAAAAATTGAGTCTCTGTTCTAAGTATGGGGAACCCCCAAAATTTATTGTTTTTTTTCTATTTTTGTGTGAAAATCTTAATGCGGTTCACAGAATACATCTACTTACCAAGTTTCAACAGTATAGTTCTTATAGTTTCGGAAAAAAGTGGCTGTGACATACGGACGGACAGACAGACAGACAGACATGACGAATCCATAAGGGTTCCGTTTTTTGCCATTTGGCTACGGAACCCTAAAAACTGTGTAGGTAAAGCATTGTTCTTTAAACTGTGTGTATATAACTGACCGCTTTTAGCCTATATACCCGATTTCAATTGATACGGCATAGTTCTAAATTTAGATCAGGGTTCCACTTCCCACACCGCTTCATCATGTTCCATGCCTGTCACTAGAGCCGAAACTGGAATTAACCACGAACTTGATGACAGTGACGGAGAGCAGAACTTCCCTACATTAATAGTTTATTACTCAAGGAACTTGGTCTAATTTAGCGTCCTTCGACTACGAGTAAGTTATCGTGAGTTGTAGATAGTTGTCTATTTATCTTAAAAGGTCAGTCTGTAGTTGCTTAGTGTTGTGGTGATATTATCTTCCGCTACTAAATACCTACTGCCACGTTTCTGTGTCTAAAGGCTACGTCACACAGGCGCGTTTTGCGGGCGGGCGGCGCGTGAACGGGGCGCGCCTTTACATATAAAACGCTCCTCACGCCCCGCCCGGAAAACGCGCCTGTGTGACGGAACCTTAATATGGGTTCTCGCAGCGTACAAGAGCTTTTTCAGGTTTTTTGAATTAGCCGCGTGCTTAAAGCATAATATGTCTGATCATTGTCTTGTGACTTACTTAATGAAAACAATTAATCTTCAACTCTATTTTGTTGGTATTTTATTAAAGTAGCCAAGTATTGTATTATATTAGAACAGATGCAATCAGCATCGTGCAGCGCATACCTTAATAACACATGATTGGATCGGAAAAATAGTATAAGAGTGCTTCTGAAATTGGATTGGAAAAATAGTATAAGAGTGCTTCTGAAAACCTTTCTTATTAAAGCACCTAAAACAGGCCTACTCTAACTCTAATAACACTACACGCACCTTGTTACTGAACTAGTAAAATGCCTAAACCGTAAAATTGCAGCAGTTGAGACTTTTGCTGTAACCGCTGGCTACACACAGCTGCAAAAGTACATAATTTATAAATGGAATTCATTAAAGTAGGTATGCATTTTTGCGGCTGGCTGTACGTCCTACGATATTCCGATTTCGAGGACCATTACTGTTTTGAAATCACCGTGCGTTTACCGAGCCGAATTCAGGCTCCAGAGTCCTTCAAATCCTAATTGAGTGCGGCTCGTGACGTCTCCTGACGTAATCCGGCCGCCGCCGTAAACCTCTCACAACCCAACCAAACAAAAATAACAACCGTTAAAACACTCGTTAAACGATCCATCGACCCGTTTTCCTCTCTTATGTTTACCTTGTCCGTTTATTTACTAATTATGAGAAAATTAGACGCGGATTGACATTTATTGAGTATCGCTTTGTTACGAGAAAATATTTATCTACCGCGTTTTACGGCCGAGAGGATGCGGTTAGAGACCTATTTAAATGCTTTTGTAATCGCTGTGCTTGGTCACCTACTGGACTAGTAGTTTATTACATGCGACCTGATTCAATTATATGGTCTATAAAGTCTACGTAACTGATACCTAAGCATCTAATATCTTCTCAACGTTTCTCTAGACTTCTATAATTTTACCCTTAAGTTTTACCTTTGTAATTATTTGAAGAGAGTATTACTGCAGTGAACATTTTGCACGCATGGTGTTTTTAAAGCACGATATATAGGACGAATAATGTACACAAACCATTGCAACATTTGCAGCTTCGACGTCAATCCCGGCGACTGATTCAATGTTTAGGCTGCGAGTGCGAATAGGACCGCGCCGCTGATATCAATGTACCAGCATTTTGTAACACAAACAGTCCAAATTATACACCACTGACTGATGCAACTCGAATTTCATTTATCCGTTTCTATGTATGTTGAAACAATACACTTTTCACAGCAATAGAACTTAAATTTTCCACTAAATATTCGCTTACACTCGTAGTTTTATTTGAGTAATAAAAGCCACCAGCTATTCTTTACATAACCATGACCCAACCTAACATTAACAAAACAATAAACGTTTTAGTAAGTGCATCCAATCCTCGTTTTAGATTATACGAGAATTTGCAAGAGCCTCTTGTTAACAGGCAATAGAGTATCTAGTTTAGTACTTGGACAAGTAGCCTGAGTAGTCGAGGGATTTATTATCCATTTATTCTAATTTCGCGAGCGGCGTCTATTTATAACGGTGAAATTTGCATTTTGTTATTAAATTATACAGCACAGTGAATGAGAATCACAGTGTGGTGGTAATTATAATTAGGCGTTCCGCGGGGGCGTATTTGCGCTAGTCTCTTTAGGAAGCACGCCTTCTCCGCACCCAAATTTTCTATGTAACACCGTATTTGAATGCCACGTGTCGCGCCAAAAATAGAACCGTTTACCTGGAGCAATTTATTCATCAAAACGTTCCATTTTTCTGAAAACATAGTGAAAAACTTTGGAGCCATGGCTCCATCTCGTTGGCATGGCATGTACAACGTTTGGGAACTACGTGTAACCATGTTCGTGTTATTGTGATGACAGTCCGCGGGCGTTAACACCGTGACATGCCCCCGCGCTCAGACTTTCTGACATAACTCGGCCAGACATTTTGCAACACGATATCTATTTATAAAGCTCGCTATTTGCTCATCCTAAATAAATAATGTTTGTTATAGGCGTCCCAACATTGGTAATTATAGTTCGGTGTCTTCAACCGCTAATTAGGCCTGGCCACAGAAATGTAGATACTCGTGAACTGAAATTATTTAAATCTGAAAACAATTTCTGAATCATGATTACTCAACCCGAGGCATCCGCCCTACAAAAACTTTTGATTTTCTTGTGAAAAGGACCAGCAATAAATTGAGGACGTCTTAGTGAGAAATCAACGTAATTTTCAGAATGTTTTGGAATAAGAAGAAATGGTAGGGAGCGAGTGTCCCACTGACATTAATTTAAAGTGCGGACGTAACAAAGAGAACAATTAGAATTTAGAGCGGGGCGGGAAAAATGCTATCTTTGCCGCAGACAATGCAAGCGACATCGGCACGTAAATAAAACGTTTCCTGTTCCTGGACGGCTAGCTCACAACACAGCTCATTCGAAGTGACTGAGATTTACTGTCCCCACACTCTTTTAGGACGCGTTTATTGTCATTTATGAAGCCTGAAACGCAACATCGAAATTGCTCTCAATTGTCTTTTTTTTTCCTTTTTATCTTGCAAAGACTCTTACACTAATTGAAATCCGTATGGTGGCTCACACTAAAGTATGGTGCGAGTTTCAAAGCTGGCACCAAGATATAAACAACTCCAAAGGTAATTAATCGCAGATCAAAACGGATAGGCATGCCTGGATTATATGCATAATTCCGTTCTGGATTTATTACTTTACGATTTCAGCGAACGGGCTTAGCGTCGCTGCTTCTTACAAACTATAAACCTACATTCTGATTCCCTTTTCAGCATACGGGTTAATGTTGAAATGTGATCCTTTGCGCTTCCTAGCTTCATCCACCATTTATTGACTAATCCTTTATTGCACAACAGAGGATAATGTACAGTTCATAAATTGAATGCGTTATGGTATTTTTTATTTATTGGTAATGGAAGAATGAACGGGCTCACAAATCTCTGATGATGTGGATCACGAGTTCACAATGTTATGAGTTGGATATTTAAACCATAAAATAAAGTATCTAGGGAATAGGGATTTTGTGTTAATATTCCTCTTAAGCACATTGCAGTACCGTTAAAGTTTCTCTGCATAAGTAATAAGGTGCAATATAAATGGATACATTATCATTATCGCAAATCGTCCACTTGTAATTTCTGTCACTTAAATCGGATACTGTGTTAACGACTGTCTACCATATAAAATCGTAAATAAAGTAATTTATAAGACTTATTTAATGTTTTATGTTTATTTATAAGTACGTTACCTACGCATGTGAAAATGACACCGGAATGAGTCAAAAACACGGAGCTAGTACATATCATTAATTGCAGGTATGGGTGTCAAGAACGAAAAATAAAAATATTAAACTAATTTTTTGGGATGTTATTACGTCTGTCGATTGTGGTTAAGACAATTATTGGCCGGATCTCGGAAGAGTCAAACGTGTATAGCTTCGGTAAAATACTTTCCATCTATTATACACCATAACAAAAATTAGATTGACACCTACACACACTGCTAAAATAATAAAACTATCAACTGTGCGCTATAATAATAGCCTAAAAGCTTTGAATTTATGAAGTAACCTGCGTGGGCTATTTATACCTCTCACGTGGTAAATTGCTAAATAACTGTATACAAATGTATTAATTAAATAAAAGGTTTAATGAGGCTTAACATGAATGAGAGTTCACAGCCCATTCACCTCTGCCTACTTGTATTTCTGTCGAAGTAATAACTTTGTTTTCGTATTGTACTTGGCTTGTCGTTGAACTCACTTCTTCGAACAATTGGAGTTCGTTATTATTTGTATGTTCTGTGTATTCCCCCTACATATACTTACACAATTATTTGGAAACTTTCACTCAAAATATATATTTCAAGGTTTGCTTTTGCTTGCTTTGCTTGCTTGAATTAGAACAATTGTTTTTTTTTAATAAACTAATTAAGGTATCTCTCGCCCCGTTGTTAATTTTTAACATATCTGGCTAAATTTAAAATATCTTGCTGCGACATAAAACCAAAAATTAAAAGAAAACAAATATTAAACTTTATATTAGAACAGATATTCCTATCGAACCATTCATACGCAAATTCCAATTTTAATTAAAATAGGTCAATATTAATCTAAGTATACCTTTGCAAATAAATCTATTTTTAGACGAGAAATATTTTTAGAGATCTATTTTTTTTCATCCAATCACGGTCACCGAAGGGAGAAAATATTCTAATTGAAATATGTACGAATAAATCGACGTTAATTATCTACCTACTAGCGTCAGATCTTATTTCTCTGACTCCTATTCGTCCAACCTGTGAAATGCTCTGACGTCAATCTAGTCTAGGGCTTTAACAACAAACGCAGTTAAACTTAAGACTGTCTCATCACGTTTCGAATTGACCGTCTACTTATCTGACCTTTTACAAGTATAAAAGCAAGAAAAAAACATTTATCCAATAAACAAAATCGTAACTTGAAATAACGGCAACTAACGATTTTTCAAAATTAACAACTGATTTGACAATTAGAAACTTTGACACCCATCCACTGATAAGTAACCTATCTTATACCTTTAAACGAGCAATTTTTGTATATTTAGTTATATATTTTTTTCGGGTACCTCGGAAACGACTCTAACGATTTCGATGAAATTTGCTATATGAGGGTTTTCGGGGGCGAAAAATCGATCTAGCAGGTGCGTGAATTTGAAGCCAGGCGACGCACAGAGCTCGACGTTATGCGTGACGAGCTAAAGGCCAGACCACCTGTGGCCATCACGTATAATCACGTCGGAGGGGTGCTGACATGCAGCGAATGTGGCCGCACATTTGCTGCAAAGATTGGCTACGTCAGTCACCTGAGAGCGCACCAGCGACGCTCTCAGCTGTAGCAAAGCAGTCGCTGTAGCCAAAAACGGCTAGGAGATGATGGTGATGATCACTGGGAAAACGCGCATTTTTTAATTTTTATATGTTTTCCGAGCAAAGCTCGGTCTCCCAGATATTATTAATTAAGCACGCAAGCAATAATCATAAAGGCTTTATTAAAGGGTATCTTAATGTCGTAATGATAACATGTACCTCTCCTTTGACGTCAGAGATTCTAGTGGGATAGTTTAATATGATAATTACATAAGTGGATTACCAGTAGAGCTAATGACAAAAGTTGTCAGTTAAAGTCGTAAACGTTAAATCCGTTGAAACGGGATAAAAACAGTTAAAGTCGTAAACGTTAAATCCGTTGAAACGGGAAAAAAAATGTGACTTATTTAGTAATGTCTAAAGTCGCAAATCTCTTATCTCCCCCTCTGCGGAGTTACGAGGTTTGCAAGTTTCACCGACTGTGCTGCAACGTCAAAGCCAAACGGCCCGATTCGAACTTTAAGATACGCCAATTAATAGATCTAGAAACGATATTGATTAGATATGTCAGTGTCAAATGTGACGTTTCTTCAAACAAAAACGTCACTTTTGACACTGACACATCTAATCCATATGTTTCTAGATCTATGAATTGACGTATCTTAAAGTTCGAATCGGGCAGAAAAGGTGCTACGTAGGCGTAACTAGATATAATTCCACGACTCTGATAGCTAAATACTGAATCAACTGGCCTTTGCGACGTCACCATAAAACAATTTAGGGGGTCATCAGGCAATTAAGGACGAAAATAGCACCTCGCACCAGGGCCACGCGACCCTTACACCGCAATTTCATTTTGAAAGAACATGTCTGCGAAACCCGGAATTAAATTTGCGGTCTAGGGTTTCATGGGATAGAATGTCAAGGATGATTGATTCATTTTATTATGAAGACGACCTTGTAGTATTTTGGTGTTTTATTTTCGTAAATAAGAGCAAATTTGCAGGCCGTTTGTCTCGCTTTAACTAATTAGCTCTTCAATTTCAATACAAATGAAACGGTGAAAAACTAAAGGTTTAACGAAATTTCTAAAATTTTGAGTCAGTTAAAAATGTAGCCTTTGTTACACTAGACATAAAGACCAATCGATTAAGAACCTCACTCGGGCATCAAAATCGGCTCAGTAGTTCCGACGACACGGTGGAGCACACGACATAAAACAAACTGCTGAATTTTATGGCCCTTCCCGTATACGGCTGAAAATGAAATTTAACAAAGACACAAAACCTGCAGACAGAAGAATACATCTGTGCATGTAAAGGGCAATTAATTTAATTTGAAATACGACACTGAAAATCATCGAATCAAGATGTTTCTTAAAACCACAGGGTAATTTACAGTCACATTTAAATTCACAGTTGAGACGTTTACATAATAAAGAATGCTGCTACAAAGTTACATATCTCGCATCATTGTTGTAGACAGCGTTACATAGCTGAGTCTCAGTTTCCCTAAGTGCTAAGCGGACTTCAAAGCTCTGTTCTAGGTCTTAGACCTCGCTTAGTGCGTGATAACCTCAAGTGAAACTATCACGAGGAACGGCTTCACGTGATTGACAATCTGTTTTATTTACTCGTCTCTGATTAAACGCATGAAGTATTTAAGTCTTTATTCGATAAAGACAAAGCATTCGCAAATACATGTTTACGAGCGAGTGTCATTTGTTTCATTTCGTTATTGCAATAAAACTGCGATGAGTTTAACTGAAGGTGTTTAAGTTGTCACACAAGATTTGCGAGTGTTTTGGCTTCGGTCTTTAAATAGACACGTTTAACTAAGTTATTTACAATTAGTTTACTAAGAAAAGCGGATTAGGAATGAATTACCTACTCTTAGCGAATCCTATCTTGTACTTTTATCGCTTGCGCAATAAAACCCAATTTTGTTTTAAAAAGGTTGGATTTTAAAATGAAACGCGACTGTAAAGTTCAAATTAGAAAGCTTAGTTCTAAATGTCCTTCTTGATTACAAAACTGTCTGGGTTTAAAGTACTTGCCTCGTGTGCGCCCGATCTTACGATCATGTTCGTCAGAGCCCGTATAAAGTACATATAGATAGATTCCCTAAAGATTAAATTTATTTAGGATAAATTGATTTTTTGATTAAGTACTTTTCAGTTTCTTTATTACGGTTATTAACGTCAATTAAGTTCCTTATTGTTTAATAATTTAATACCTACGATGTAAATGCGACTCGAATATGAACCTAATTAATTATTTTGAATTCATTCGCGTGTAGTGAGGTTATTAGAACTAAAAATGGCTTCTAAATGAGCCCACGCCACAACGTACCATCTACTCGAACTTGAACCGATTGTTAAATCGATTACGATTCACGAGAGTCGTTAATCGGCTAATCATATCATTACATCACTCATCTCGTCATTAAAGCTGTCAGCAACACTCGGCTTTTCGCGACCACGCTTTACGCAATCCGCACTCTCAGATATTTTAGCCCAGTCATCAATCAAGAATCAAGTCCACATCCGAATTTAAAATGCAAGCATTCCTTTGAAGTGCGGCTTATTACTTACGTTATACAGCACGGTTGCCATCAAAAATATCTGGACGTTGACAAATAGAGACGTGTTGAGATATGTGTGCGTTACATAGATCTTATAATAACATTAGCGCTCAGTTTAATAGACTTCTAAAAATATATAATACATAGTAGTTTACGTTTGTAAAACTTAACTACGAGTCTAATCTAAGTAGTCGTAAACATATGTTTGGATTCTATTTTTATGTAAAGCCGTCTATGAAGTTTAAGACTGATGAAAATAATTCGTTTCAACGTTTATATATTTGTACGTGAATACTAATAAATACTTTATTGACAAGGAAAACAAACTTTGATATGATAGGGAATCTTCCGTGTGAAAATCGCGCCATACTCGAAGGCCGGAGGATTACCGTGTCTCGGAACTCATCCGATGCGTAAGAGGAACTTTTGTAGAACTCGCTGATGAAGATGATAATCTTTTCATTTGGATGCTTTTCGTGCTAATGGTTAATTGAAAACAGATGATAGCCGGTTTCATATTGATTGCAATTCTGAACGATTTCATCACGATTTCTGTAACGTTCCGGTAGCTATTTTGTTATAACATAGTAGATATATATCTGTAACATTACCTATTTGTGGGGTAGCCATGGAACTCGAATATAGTCGTCAATTTGTCATTTTTATAACCTTGCTTATATTTACAGTCAAGGTATTAAATATTTACACGGGCATAGTGTCAAATATATTTATGTATAGACGATCTTATTCCCATTCATTAAGGTAGTGTACACACCTACTATTCGCAAATGTTTTAAAATAACAGTTATTGAATACTTGGATCCGTAGTCATATCAAAGTGCATATAAAATCTGATCGCCTTCAGAGCGTTTCTATTCTCGCGAAATGCGAATCTAAGTCTCAGACCTAGACTCAGATTCGCGTTCGTATTCCTCGTCCGATAAATCGTTACATAACGGCCGTGTCCGATCCGATCGCTTCCTGATCCGACCGCCCACGCGCTTGCACAACGCATTAGCATACAAGCGCACTCGATATTTGGAAGCTTGTGAAACAAACTTGACCCCTTTTACTTGTGTCACTGTAATATTTTAGTCTGTGTTAACTAAGCTACGTAATGAGATTAAGATCTCTATTAAATTGATTATGAAGAATAGTTTTGACGGTGTACTGCCATCTCGCCGAAATATTTTTCGCCTAATTTCACTTCCCAACCAACTTATTGCAGTACTTTTAGTTGGCAAACCAATGCTTAGCATATTATTATTTAGCATAATTTTTATTTGAACACAATTTTATTTAGCAGATGTTCATTTTACCACGATTTATTTAGAAAAATAGTTACTAAGCAAATGTTTCATTATACCTAACTATTTATTGTTAAATAACGTTTGCCCAAATTGAAATTTCGCATACTTTTTATTGGATCACAACTATATTTAGCATTTTTTTTATGACACGTAAAACGAAACTGCTCCCAGAGATAGGTAGGTTATGGTTACTTTATATATGACCCTAAAAACGAAATTGCTCCCAGAGATAGGTAGGTTATGGTTATTTTTTTTTATGACCCGTAAAACGAAACTGCTCCCAGAGATAGGTAGGTTAGGGTTATTTTTTTTTGATGACCCTAAATACGAAACTGCTCCCAGAGATAGGTCGGTTAGGGTTATTTTTTTTTGGTGACCCTAAAAACGAATCTGCTCCCAGAGATAGGTAGGTTAGGGTTATTTTTTTTTGATGACCCTAAAAACGAATCTGCTCCCAGAGATAGGTAGGTTAGGGTTATTTTTTTTTGATGACCCTAAATACGAAACTGCTCCCAGAGATAGGTCGGTTAGGGTTATTTTTATTTGGTGACCCTAAAAACGAATCTGCTCCCAGAGATAGGTAGGTTAGGGTTATTTTTTTTGATGACCCTAAAAACGAATCTGCTCCCAGAGATAGGTAGGTTAGGGTTTTTTTTTTTATCACCCGTAAAACGAGACTGCTCCCAGAGATAGGTAGGTTATTCACAATATTAGGCGAAAAATAATTTATGCCTATCAATACATTCGACATAACAATAAAAGCCATTTTGAAACATGACCAACTAAATATTTTGCCATACAATAATATTGTAAATAATCATTTGCGACATGTTATATATGCGAAACATTGGTCTGCCATCTGATAGTTTTGCCAAATGATACTATGGGAAAAATAGTTTGGGTAGTGATAATTTGCCATACAATTTTCGGCCACATATTAGTAAACCAGTTTTGACATTTTGTGCTAGGGTATTAAAGCTTAGTCACATCGGTGCTTAATAAACATCAAGGCTTGTCGCTGCGTTTGTGTCTAACTTGCTTCAAGTTCTAGTGTGGTCTGTCCTTTGAATTATTGCAAAAAAGTGGCTCAATGGCTTGTAGCTTATAGCCTTATACCAACAATCGAATGCCTTATACTAACAATCAAAACATTATCCATTTCAATTGAAATTGGAAATCGCATTTGAGTTGTAAATATCAGAACTAATATTGATCTGACTAAGTAATAAGTTAAAAAATGCGATTAGGTACTATATAAGTAATATCATAATATTCTGCCTATTTTTATGGCACAGCCCTTAAAGGTGAGTCATAAACTAAAAACATTACAAAGTTTACTTTTAGTTTTGAATTGCTAGATTACAAGGAGGGCAAGCCCAACAGTGCGAAACGCAAGACTCTAGTTTTAAATCGAAGACATGCTAAATCACGCGAAAAGACACAACCATTTCCCCTACATTGAACCTCACCCGCCTGTGACACGTTAGTCTGTCGCAAAACTAGTTTATTTATTCAACAAAAACCAAGGTGCGTTAAAAATATATGTCTATTTTGACTGTTTATTGTTTACTTGTAACCTACATTCGCGAGTAAAAATAATTGCGCGTGTTGCGCTGGACGTTACGCGAGTTACGTGCGGTTAGATCGCCACTGTGACCGCGAAGTGGGACATGGGCAGCCACGGGATGCTGGCGATAGTGATGATTGTACATATGTAGGTAGGAAGTGGTACCTATTAGTGGTGCGCTCAGAAAATAATAATTGCGAGTTGCGCGATGTTCTGGACGTTATGAGCGTTTAAACCACTAAAGTAGACCACGGTATCTCTACTGGATTTTTACATATAGAAAAATGGATAGTACCTACACTTCGCAAAATGGAAGAATCGACTACAGTTGAAACATTCCAACGCGAACGAAGCTCCTTTACGATTTAATTTAGACGGTAACTTGAAGTAATGCGCTTATTGAAAAAAATTGAAAAAGAAATCAAATAAGCAAATTAATTCTCTCGTAAAATTGGTATTTGTTTGTATGTATAAAAGTTAAAAGTGGTTTACTAATATGTGGCCGAAAATTGTATGGCAAATTATCACTACCCAAACTATTTTTCCCATAGTATCATTTGGCAAAACTATCAGATGGCAGACCAATGTTTCGCATATATAACATGTCGCAAATGATTATTTACAATATTATTGTATGGCAAAATATTTAGTTGGTCATGTTTCAAAATGGCTTTTATTGTTATGTCGAATGTATTGATAGGCATAAATTATTTTTCGCCTAATATTGTGAATAACCTACCTATCTCTGGGAGCAGTCTCGTTTTACGGGTGATAAAAAAAAAAACCCTAACCTACCTATCTCTGGGAGCAGATTCGTTTTTAGGGTCATCAAAAAAAATAACCCTAACCTACCTATCTCTGGGAGCAGATTCGTTTTTAGGGTCACCAAATAAAAATAACCCTAACCGACCTATCTCTGGGAGCAGTTTCGTATTTAGGGTCATCAAAAAAAAATAACCCTAACCTACCTATCTCTGGGAGCAGATTCGTTTTTAGGGTCATCAAAAAAAAATAACCCTAACCTACCTATCTCTGGGAGCAGATTCGTTTTTAGGGTCACCAAAAAAAAATAACCCTAACCGACCTATCTCTGGGAGCAGTTTCGTATTTAGGGTCATCAAAAAAAAATAACCCTAACCTACCTATCTCTGGGAGCAGTTTCGTTTTACGGGTCATAAAAAAAAATAACCATAACCTACCTATCTCTGGGAGCAATTTCGTTTTTAGGGTCATATATAAAGTAACCATAACCTACCTATCTCTGGGAGCAGTTTCGTTTTACGTGTCATAAAAAAAATGCTAAATATAGTTGTGATCCAATAAAAAGTATGCGAAATTTCAATTTGGGCAAACGTTATTTAACAATAAATAGTTAGGTATAATGAAACATTTGCTTAGTAACTATTTTTCTAAATAAATCGTGGTAAAATGAACATCTGCTAAATAAAATTGTGTTCAAATAAAAATTATGCTAAATAATAATATGCTAAGCATTGGTTTGCCAACTAAAAGTACTGCAATAAGTTGGTTGGGAAGTGAAATTAGGCGAAAAATATTTCGGCGAGATGGCAGTACACCGTTAAAAGTGTGTAGTGTAGAATATTTTATGCGAAATGAAACTATTTTATTTAGTTCTAGTAAACGGTATTAAATTTCCTTATGAAATATTTTTTTCTTAGAAATGGGAGAACCAATGAAAATGCTCTCAAGAGACGAGAAACATCAGGGCACATATGGAGAAATACCAAAAAATATAGTTCTAAATTTTTCCATACTCTGCGGTCACGTTGTCAATTTCTTTCTTTTGTTGTTGAGACCACGTGCAGACCTCGTTTACGAAAACGTGAAATATTGTTAACATTTTTCTACAGGTTGCCCGTGACGTCAATATCACTCTTATACAGCTTCCTTGGCTTCATCTCGTCTCGTGGTAATATCGAAAGTACATTTATTTTTACTTCTTGGTTATACGGACTACGGACTCCATAGGCCAAAATAAAGAAGAAAAAAACCCTTAAGTACCCTTACTTGCCATTTGAGGAGGTACACAAATAAATGGGACTGACAAACATCACACGGTTTCTTAATTATGGTAACTTAATACTACTCTCTTGCGAAAATCAGGCATCAAGGACACAAGGACGTACTCACTTACGGGCGTACTTGGAGGTTACTCCTTGATTATTAACCGACTCCCCTTTTGACATTCAATCTCCGTGTTTCCAGGAAAGTTTCAAAGTGAAATTGAATTTCCCGTCAAACCTCATTTTGCCTGTCCTATATATCTCAATTTCTACTGGCTGAAATACGTCACGTTATAATTCAATAACGGCTGCTAGGGCCCTTCAATTAACCTTCCACGAGATCTATACGTCACTGGAGAGAAGACACAAAATTAACCTTTAGTATAAAAGAATGAGGGTTAAAAATTCATATAATTGTTCAAATATAATATACATTGGTAAGTAGTAGGCGTTAGAATGAAGCTGCTGTCAGAGGTGTACATCAGAGATAATTAAAAACACCTAAAGGACCTAAAGATGACGTCATATTATCTCCAGCTGCTGGGCACCGACCTCATCACGAAAAGGTTTGGAATGTCTATAAATAGCTTAATGTGGATTAAAAAATTCACACACAAGTCTGAATTTCTGTGCAAAGATTATACACATTTACCCATGCCGTTTCCTTCTATTATGGTTTTATTGGAAATAAACATAAATATCATATGTTACAAACCTGCGTTGTTTGAATCAATAAAAATCGTCAAATGCAAATAGTTGAAAAACAAGATTCAGTTGTAGAAAGTAGCGATACCCATATTATGCAGTTCATAAGTTTGTGTTATCAATGCATTCAGTACCATACGCCTGCAACAAAAGCTTAGTATTACAATACTTCTTCCTTCAATGTTACGATACGAAGTGTTCAGAAGTACTTATCACCTAGTGACAGGTTTTCTTGCGTTTTGGCTGTTACCGGCCGAAAATTGTACCTAGTCTTTTTTTAACTGAATTTATATGACATGAACGAGACGCTTTCAAAACATACATTTTAATCTGCGACCACGTTAATTGTCACCTCACTTGTTCTCTGTGACTTTACTACACTTCTTGATTGACAATATGTCCCAATGTTATTAAATATGACTTTGAAATGCCACTGGTATTCCCGTTATAAGCATCGCTCAATAAGTTCTGATCAGGGCGTGCAAACGATTTGTTCCTCTAAGCAGACACCCTTGAGACTACGATGCCGCGTCTTTACGTATGCCACGATATAATTTCACATTTGACATTTAGTTTGTCGTCCTTCGTCTCGCTTATTTCGTACCTGAAATATGAGTATTGAGCATTCGTGTTCAATCAATTATTTTTTAGGTAATAGGTGTACGTGAGAGCACCTATATAAGTTGCTAAAGATTTATCTTTGCCCCGATTCATAATTGTCAATGAAAATGATCTAAAATCTGTAGATAAAATTTCTCATTCTATTATTCCTGAATGACGACTCTTTAAAATCACTAGCACACCTGAAAAGTGCAATATTGTGACGCTACATTTTGTATGGTTAGCTCAGTTTAACGTTTTTAGGATTGTCTCGAATATAGTATAGTTGTTCTATGGCAAGGAAGTCATTGATGTAGCAACAATATAGGTACATGACAGGCATCCAGCCAATAAGAAACAAATTGAAGCTGATGGTGTTGCTACTTCAAATTAAATCCTAAATTGATGGAATAATATTAATTAAATATTTAAATCAAAAACTTAATTTATAAATACAAAATAGGTTGAAATATGTTCAAATAATTGAATATGATTTATTTCTTTGGGTTATACTTGCATATAAAATTATTCCATGAATTTCATTAGTTACTGTTATTTTGATTGTGTCATCCCAGGGACAGAATGGCTTGAGATCATTTCCTGGTTGGTTTTCGCCCTGGATGGGCATCTTTTACATAGAACAGTGAAGCGAAGTACATCATGCTCTGGTAGCATCGATCAGAGGCTTGGTTATGCAGTAGCCGCTGCATCCGTGATGTAGGCGACGGACCTACCAACCTCCGTGCTGCGCGCGTGCTGGCCGGTAAGAATGCCGCGGCCAGCGCGCGTCTTTTGTTTTTGTAAATATTTTTCACTGTGAGTTTTTCTATGCGAATGGTAGCAACGAATGTTTTGTGTTTTGCACATAGTTTGTATTTTAAATGTGTAAATTGCCTCTAGTTGTATATATTCTGTGTATTTTATGTGCTGTGTAAATACTATGTAAAAATAAACTGTACATACAAACTTTTACGCGTATTTTTCGTCATCGGCGGCCCGACTGCCTACAAAAGTGGTCAACTTCGAACCGGATCTAAATGTTTAAGACACCACCAGCCGCAGTGATGAAAACGCGTAGTGCTGCGCGAAAAGAGCTGCAAGTACCATTATTACACAGTACATTTAACATGGAAGGTAACAAACAACCGTCGCTGCGTAGCAAAAGTAAGTCTCTTTCTATGTCATCCTCTATTGAGACCAGACGCAAGCGGCTTGAACTAGAGGCAGAGAAACAAAAAGCCGCTATTCAGTTGCAGCTCATCGAGAAACAATTACAGGCGGACTTAGCCGAGCTAGATGAAGAGAACAATAGTAGGCAACAGTCATATGCGGGCTCTATTAGCGATGTCAAGGACTGGCTCGACACACACGAACCACCGCAGCAGGAACTACATGAGGAGCAGCAAGACCACACTAATGGTAATAACTCGGTCGAGCTGCGCCAACCGGCGTTTGTCGCCCATACTCCTGCCGGTAATAAGTCGTCCGCGAGCACACATGAACATGGCAACGTCGCCGCCGCCTCTGTAAGTAACATAGAGAAACAAAATGACCGCCAGTCGGCGGTAGTCACTGCTGACAGTGTCGCGATACTAGCGAGCGCTATTAAAGACTTAGCCGTTGCCTCTGCTAATAATAAACCGAATGCTAGCCTACTTAGCAGAATTAGTACTTCGCGAGACCTGCCTGAGTTCTCCGGAGACCCGATGGAGTGGCTACAGTTTAAACAGGCGTACATGCAGTCAACAGAGGTGTGCGGTTTCAGCCCGGCTGAGAACATGTGGAGGCTAAGGAAGTGTCTACGTGGTGCTGCAAAAGATGCTGTGTCAGCTCTTTTAATAAGTGCTTCCTCGCCTGACAAGCTCATCGCGACATTGGAACTACAATTTGGTAATGCTGACACTATTTTATTCAAATTGATGAACGATATAAAGAAACTTCGCCCAGTATCGCCCGAGTATCACAGTGATATCGTTGCATTTTCTGTGAAAATACAAAACTTTACTGAAGCGATACGCGCAGTTGGCCGCGAGGTATATATGCATGATGTGACTGTTTCATCAATTGTACTGTCCAAACTTCCACCAGTGCTGATTTCTAAGTGGTCCGATTATAGTTTTGTACAGATAAAGGCAGGCATAAAACCGCGATTGGAGATATTATCTGAATTTCTTAGCCTAGAGGCGGAAAAGATATCGGCCACAGCGAACACAAGTTTAATGTGCACTATGAATACGCAACACTATACCAACAAAAATGTCACTCGGGCTCAAGCTGTACTAGTGCAAGCGGACAGCCAGATGAACCGCAGTATTGCTCACGTAAACTGTCAGTACTGTAAGATGTCTGCACATGAACTGACCGAGTGTAAGAAGTTGAAGAAGGCGTTGCGTAAGGATCGCTGGCGATATGTTAAACGCTCTAATGTGTGCTTTAAGTGTTTGCAAGCTCGTCACGAGGCCGAATCCTGCTCCGCTCCCGTGTGTGATACAGATAACTGCGGCGGCGAACATCATCGGTTGCTTCATTTTGCTGACCGTAACAGCGCTAATCCACCGAGCACGGACTCGGACGAAACTTCGACGTCGGCGCCGCCCACTACACCTACCGTAGAGACCGTAAGCCACGTGAAAGCGACGGACACTAAAGTGTTTTTGAAGGTAGTGCCAATTAAAGTTCACGGTCCTAATGGCGTTTTCAGTGTAAACGCATTCATCGACGACGGATCTTCGGTAACGATGGTTAGCCGCGAGCTCGCCGACCGCGCTGGGTTGCGCGGGCGCCCTCAATCTATGCTCGTACGTGGTGCGTGGAAAGGTGACGACTCAGTGCATAACACTACAGTGTTTAATGTAGATATATCAAGTGAAAATGATGAAGTGTTCAGTATTAAGGCTCGTGGTGTAATAGATTTGGATGTGCCAGAACAAAATGTATCCCAAATTAACCTAGAAAAGTATTCTCACCTTAGAACTCTAAAA
The DNA here is from genome assembly GCF_910591565.1 of Cydia splendana. NCBI lineage: Eukaryota > Metazoa > Arthropoda > Insecta > Lepidoptera > Tortricidae > Cydia > Cydia splendana. The sequence goes on from NC_085967.1 coordinate 5,000,438, forward strand.
AATAAGTTGTCAGAAAATATTGATATGAAGCCCGAAGTGCTAATAGGGCAAGATAATTGTCATTTGTTTATTCCTTTAGAGGTATGTGTAGGTAAACGTTATGAGCCGTTAGCTACCCGAACACCCCTAGGTTGGTCCGTGCATGGCCCAGTGCAGGTTCCGCACGTAGAAAGCTCAGCCGTGCAAGCACACACGACGACGCTGCTCTTGTCCGGCACACCTGTGGTCGAATCAGAACTCGGCCTCCGCGAGTTGCACGAGGTGGTGAGTCGTTCTTTTAGTACAGGAAAGGCAAGCCAGAACAGTGACGACGTGTCCGCCCAAACAAAGCTTGAGGAAACTGCGACTCTTATTAACGGTAGGTGGCAAGTACGATTACCGTGGAAGGACGACAAATGCAAATTACCCGAAAGCTTTCCTATGGCTTTCAAAAAACTGATGACTAATGACTTTGCTAGGGATGTGGAGGAGCCGCTGCCGATGCTCAAGACCTGGTACCTTCCTCATTCTGGGGTGGATAACCCAAACAAAAAGAAGCTCAGGCTCGTGTTTGACGCGGCCGCTAAATGCGAAGGTATGTCACTTAATGATCACTTACTTGCAGAGCGAGATTTGCTTTCGTCTCTGTTCGGAATAATGGCACTTCGGCGGATGGCGATGGCGCCACGAAGAGGTTGGCCGCGATATTTGTATTCCGATAACGGTACTGACCTGCGGGGCGCTGATTCGGAATTGAAGAAAGCCGTTCAGGAACTAGATGATGAAGTCTTGAAAAGAGAAGCTGCGAACGAAGGAATCCAGTGGTCGTTTATTCCACCCGCTAGTCCCCATTGGGGTGGGGCATGGGAACGTCTGGTGCGCAGCGTAAATACTTCACTAAGAGTAATTTTAAAAGAAAGAGCGCCCAAAGATGAATCTTTGAGCACTCTTATAGCCGAGGTAGAAAATATAGTGAACTGTAGACCCTTAACTCACGTATCTGTTGAACCTGGCAGTGATGAGGCTTTGACGCCAAATCATTTCCTCCTCGGTACGTCGTCCAGCTTACCTGTATTAGGTTGTTTTAATGATAACGACTTACATCTCCGGAAGCAATGGCGCAAGTCACAGCTTCTAGCAGATATGTTTTGGCAGCGCTGGGTCAGAGAGTACTTGCCGGTTTTGATACCACAACAAAAATGGAACCAGGAACAGAGGCCTCTGCAGGTAGGTGACCTGGTGCTGATAGTGGACCCTGGAGCTCGCCGGAACGTGTGGTTAAAAGGTGTGGTAAGTCAAAGTATTCCCGGGAGCAGATGGTCGGGTGCGCATGGTTGAGCTGAAGCCTAAGTCGGGAGCTTTGAGGCGTTCGGCAACACGCGTTGCACGAATCCCAATAGTAAATGAGTGCTGAGCCAGCACTGGGGTGGAGAATGTAGGCGACGGACCTACCAACCTCCGTGCTGCGCGCGTGCTGGCCGGTAAGAATGCCGCGGCCAGCGCGCGTCTTTTGTTTTTGTAAATATTTTTCACTGTGAGTTTTTCTATGCGAATGGTAGCAACGAATGTTTTGTGTTTTGCACATAGTTTGTATTTTAAATGTGTAAATTGCCTCTAGTTGTATATATTCTGTGTATTTTATGTGCTGTGTAAATACTATGTAAAAATAAACTGTACATACAAACTTTTACGCGTATTTTTCGTCATCGGCGGCCCGACTGCCTACACGTGAGCTAGGAAGCTCATTCTGTAGTTATTTTGCCACAAACAGTAAGTAGAATATGATAATATATAGATGGCAAAATTGCACACCTTAAGTTTCGTAGCAATCGAACTATAACTAAGGATTTTTTTCATTGAAGCACTCAATTTATTCGGAAAAATACTGCTACAATCCGGCCCTAATCGTTTTTTGTCTGTGAAACGGAACGTATTTCCGCGCTTTGACTTTGACATTTACGATCTGTCTGTGGCTGACGGTTCGGACAATTCCTCGCTATATGAGCTTTTGTACCACATAAATAACAAATAATCTCGCCTTTAGATGGTTTAGCCCTGCATCTCTTAAAATCATGCGCAGTGCCACCGCATTTATAACAAGTAGGAACCGCGGCAGAGTTCTGTGCATGTGTGGATTGCGTGGACGAGCGTTGAACGTTCCTAACAGCGTTGCTTTGTTGCCCACTCGACTTCGCTTGCCATAAAACAAAACTATACTATATTCGAGACAATCCTAAAAACGTTAAACTGAGCTAACCATACACAATGTAGCGTCACAATATGAATTTAAAAATATTTCACAAGCTTTCTCAAAAGCTCTTTACTTAATATCAAGGCCTTGCAAGCGTTCGTCGAAACCAATTTCCGACAGCTTTCGATTTGCGTCGGTGCAGTCAGAGGCAAGATCCTTGGACGGATAAGATAAAAAACTGTCTAACCAGACATTTCTTAAACTGTCGTCTTATTCCCGTGATCTATCTTTATTTATTCGCTTAGATCTGATTATTTTATTTTAATTTTGCAAAAACCCCATTTACCACAAATATAACTACGACGTATTCTCCTGATATATGAATGAACTCTTTAAGAATAACGACATTCGTTTCATATTTTTCTTACATAGGTACCTTTAAAATTATTATAAATCAAATTTTATAGAGTAGGTAAAGTATCGTCGATAGCAGACGTCAATGTAGTTTGGATTGATGTTCGATGTTGCCTACATTTCGTAAACATTTAGCAGAGAAAGTGTATGGACACGGACAATTGATTAAGAGCTACTACGGGGTCAGGTGCGTGCTGAACGACAAATTAGATTAAATAACACGAAAACATCAATAAAACTACTTTTTTACCGAAGATTTTGCGTATCAAATTATTATATTTTTACTTCCCATCCTCGTAAAGCTTGTTTTTATGGAAGAGTGTAGGCTGCATAAATTAATTCGATTTTATTATCCCAATTTTAGAAAGCAAGGAAGTAATGAATTACATATTTTAGGTATAAGTTGCGTCATCGCCAGTTCAAATTAAAATGTTTTTAACAAATTCTTAATTTTGTTACAGGTAATACATCTGAAAACTTTCGAGTACTATGCTACCTATGCTGGCGTGGTAGGTAACTGGGTCAACATTCTATTCGTTCTCTTGTTTCTGACCACTCTGTCACGCTTGTATTTCCGTCTTATATCAAATTAATCAAAAATGTCGAGTGTTATCGCATGTTTTTCTAGGTGTAGATTATATTTTTACATGAGAAAAATTAAAAACTAAATTTTCTCTCATACAAAAAGCTACAGCACATTTTTTGGGGACAAAACACGAGACAACGACAATAATTTTGACCCAATTAGCCCATATTTCGTTCCGCCTTTCTGCTAACAAAAGCAAGGAAATACTTATAATCGGAACTCATAGATAGTTAGTACTTTTTCTTCTGTACATCGTGATGTCACGCACCTGCATACCGGGACCTTGTCACTAATAAATCTTAAGCTATTTTTAAAATCTACGTCAGTCGGAAGCCGTTTTAAAATTATATTGTTATTTTCGGATGTGCCGGTTTGGAAGTGATAACAAGGTTTGCAGAAGGTCGGGAAGGGTTGAGTTACGTTTGGATAGTTACTAGGCGTAGGTCTGTTACAATTTAGTGAAGTGGTTTCCTTCGCTGGATAAGAAACATTTCGGCGCAGCCACGTAAATATCGAATGGACAAAGGACTATTTATGTATTCTGTATTTCTTTCATTCTGTTTCTCCTATACCCAAATAGGGAATGCAAGTCGGTAATTTTTGTATGGAAATAATCGGTTTTTAACCGAAATCGCGGTTATTTCCATACAAAAAATAACCGATTTGCATTCCTTATACCCAAATCAAATTCACAACTTGTTATTACAATCAGAATAAGCCCCCATGTCCATAGACAAGAACTGGTAGGTTATGTGTTAGTGTGACAATGACAAATCACACGTCTAATAAATATGGAGATCAATAACAACTTGAAAGATACGATTGTTAGAGACGAGTTACAACAAAGCGCTCTTGATTAATCGATAAGAATGAATCTAAAAAGGATTTCAACTAAAGTTATATTTATTTTAAGAAAGTGCCATAATAAAACCAAAACAAACATTTCGTTCCGCATTATTCAGTCAAAACATTCGGATGTATACTTAATCGCCCCCGACTCTTAGCCCATTACCTTGTGAAATATCTCGTATAATAATTAATCAGCGTTCAAAATAAGACAAAGCACAGTTATAGGCGCGTTAGTGATATTTATCGTACGTTTATATGGCTATTTTATTTATACTCCACGTGGAGAACGTTGTGACGTGCGGTGATATATGTCTACTGTTACTCGAATACACGCCTTGCCGCGGGCGAAAACTATAATTCATTATTTTATAGCTTAATATTCATTATCATTTTGATTTTTTATTTAAGTTTTTGGCAGTGGTTATGATTACCATATGACCAAGAGTATTGTAACAAATTAGATTGATGCAAATTTACGGCCTTTCTAATTGGTTTGTCCCACACCTCTATTTATTCCAAAAGTTCTTATACATATTTTGAAGTCTAGCGGTTTCTATGATTTAAACAAATTCCTACTAAACAATCCTCCCATCAGAAACTGTTAGACCTTGCAGCATTCTAACAACTTGACTGTATTACAATACCTTAAGAAACCCATGAATTTTAAAGTCAAGTATGTACTTTCCTAAACGGCTTATTTACTCCGTGACTCTTCTTCGGAAATGTAACTTTGGTACACATTTTAAGGTTCATTTTGAAATAAGAAGTAAAATAGATTTAAGCTGTGTTGAAAAAGCTGTTGGTTGTGGCAGGTGCGGCGTGGGCCCGTGACCTAGGCCTCCCACGCGCCGCGCCGTCTAGCCTAACCTGAACAAGGCCTAGGCTTTGCTCACGCTCCAAGCACGCTCGTGACCGAACGGTTACATTGTACTGTAGATCCACGAACCTGGAGATAAACAATGTTAATATAGAAAGGCGGCATCCAGCTTCGACTAAAGACGAATGAAAATACAACAAGTAAGGGATGGCAATAGTGACGGTAAAGCGTAAGGTAACAATGAATATATATACTGTGTCATACGTAAATGTATCGACCAAGAAATGGTACAATATAAATTAGGCCTACTATCCTATTAAAAATAAAATAGCTGTATTAACTCTACAGTTTAGTTAATTAATGTAACATTCTGATTTGGTAACGATTTAAATATCAGAATGTTTTCCATTTACACTCGTAAGCGATAAGTTAGAATCATTAATCCACTGCCATCTTCGTCAAAATTAACGTCATCAATTCCGTCAATTCAAATCCCGGTTGGACCATAACTATTAATTATAATGTTCATCTAAATCATGGCTAATTATAAGCAAGAGTAGTTAATTTACACTATTACATTACAGTTACCTTAATTTGCCTATCTTGATTGCTTACCAACGACATTTGTTATAGGCCTATTTACATAAATATTTACTAAATGAGCTTCTGTAGTTATCGCTAAAAAAAATATTAAATGCGTAGTAGGTACTGCTTGAAGATACTTCTTTGAAATCATGGATCGTATTATGAAACAAATAAGAATCTGTAATAAGTAGGATTTGAGTTGAGGAATATCATGGAACGATTGGAATTGAATCGGATTGGAATTATATAATTAAATATTTCGTTTGAGTAGACAAAGCTAAAAAGGGACTTTTTGGCAACCGTGAAACCCTTTTATTTCTAAAAACCAGCCGTGACACGCGCACGCGCACACGCGCGTGCATGGGACTGAGTATGTAAATAGGTACAATTAAACAAAACTATATAATCCGTCAATACAATTTATTCGATATACAATAGTATGCTGTCTTTTTTGCCAGCCGAGTAAAACGACTGTAGTATCGTAAAAAAAGAAAAAATATAAACAACTCATTATCTGAGAACAATTTTCCAATTAACGGCCCACGCAATTTGTATTGTTCAATTTTCCGCTAATTTTTTCACGTTTGAGAGATGATAATTTGTTAAGGAATATTCATTAAATATTGTGTAGGGAAAGAAATGTTAATAAACTATTTTTACTCAGCTTTATTACTACGAGTTTTGAAAAATTATAAACCATGTTTATAATTTAGTTTTGAAGATAAAAGTAGATACTGGAAAGGTTTTTGTATTATATAGAGGTATAACTTACTTATTTTATGGATTTAACTCCAATAATTAATAATCCGTACAATTTACATCTAAATCTTAGTCAATAACAAACTCTAGTATTATTCTTTGGTCAGGTTTTATTTGACTGACATTCACAATGTAATATATTGTGTGTAAGAAAATGTACTATATTCTAAACAGAAGGTATTACAATATTGTTCAGCAGATGTTGTGTTGTTGGAGGAAGCGAAATAACGTAATCATTAAACAATCACAAGGCGAATCCAAATTAATGGGCGACCTCGCGCCATTTCGCAATCGCTGCGCCCATCTAATGCCATAACACTGGCTTTTTATTAGTGTAATTGTATCTTGATGGATGCCACTGTAATCTTGATTAAGATGAGTCTAGGCGTGAACTGTCTAGTCGGAATACTAAGTTGCCCTTGACACGAAAGAACACTTTCTAATTTACATAGTATTATATATAGCCCTCCTCATCGTTTTCGATGGCGGCGATCCTAAATAAACATCATGGACGTTGTCTAGCGTGAGCCCTTATGTGGCTGGCCAGGCCGAACTTAGTCTTAAATACTCTATTGCACGTGTGACAATAAAGTTGGCCAGCTGCGATGAGCGTGTAGACGTAGGGGGGCTTAGGTCTCTCTTTCCGTAACTGGCGGTTTGTGTCTAGGCTTGTGAGGCGGTTATCCTCAAACATTTTAACACCGTTATGGATGGTAGTACATACTATTACTATCAACTATACAGATTATATAGCTATCCATGCCGTGATCGGCAACGGCGACCCTACCTAGTTACGAGCGAGCTCGAATGTGGCTTGCAAAGCCGGACTTACTATATAGGTGTAATTATAGGAGGGTTTCGGCCGGGATTTACGTATCTGGCGTTTCGCATCAAGATCAGTGAGACGAGCGTCTGCGGCCAGAATTACGTTCTCGTGTCAAAACGACCGTAAAGAACTACAGATTATAACAAGGCAACTATCTATAATCTTCTTAGACCCACTTGCACCATTCACTAACCCGGGGTTAACCGGTTAAACCTGGAGTTACCACGGTTACCAGTACAATTTGACACTAGGTTAACGATTTAACCGCTTAACCCCGGGTTAGTGGGAAGGTGCAAGTGGGCCTTAGACTGAATTATATGTAATGCAGCCAATGCATAGGTGTGTGGCCTTACAACTAATACGCGTTGTCCTCTTTGTCAATACTCTGATGAATGTGAGGACGCGCCATAACAGCGTACCTACGGTGGACTATGAATTTAAAGTGATTAAAGATTGATGTGACATCGTACTGACTGTTCCTGTCACGAATGCGACTCTTTACTCAGTCTTTAGGTACTGAGTTACTTACTTATTAGGTTAATAAAGATCCAGAGTCATACATGTATCTGCCTTTACTCTAATTCCTAGATTGACTTTCAATTTGCGTTACATTTCTTTTACTGCTGTATAAAATATGTGAAACGAATGAATGTTGTACTTCTAACACGGAACTCTTTCGGCTAAAATATTTGCTTGTGTTCGAACCTCAACAAGTAGATAGCTTGTTAAGTTACGATTAAGTATATTAGTTAAACTACACTACCACCCCGAAGGTCGCATAGCGGAAAATTTCGACAGTTTCCGTTTTATCTGATCGAATTAATTAGCACCGAATGCTCCGCTGAAGCTATTAATTAATGTAAATGCCATTCCATTCCGTCCATTATGTTTCGCAAATAACAACAACAACAACACAATTCACCGGTATCGGGTATCGACTGAATCAGAGGGCCTACCGCGTTCGACGTATTGCCTCTCTGTCGCCCTTGTAAATTCGTACGTAAGTGTGACATGGAGGCAACACGTCGAACGTGGTTCGCGGTAGGCCCTCTGTGCATCGCGTGCCCAATGTCAGAGGTCGAGGGAAATGGGAGACCGGCTGTTATATACCACAGAATAAATAATAGTACTACCGTACAGAAAGGAAACTTGCTACAAAACCGAAGTTTGACAGCGGTTCAGGGTCGAATTGTGCTGTCCCATTATAATATATGGCACTATCCCTTTCGGCTATTTAGGGTTGTCAAAATTCAAGCTATTGTCTTATCTGTGGTCGTGCACGCAAAGGGACGTCAAGTTGTGTCAACTCTAATAATTGATCGGAGCAATGCTGAGCCGAATGGAGCCGAGTTTGCCAGAATTAGGTATTTTGAAGGTAGAATTCCCGTAAAAAGTGGGCCGCAAAAATGCGTCGCAACTGTAAACCGGTATTTCCATGTCATCAAAGAGAATATGCCTAACCTTACGTTTTAAGAGCGATCCTAAGTAAGCTTTTAGTACTTGGGTATTTCTTTTTTCGGAATATAATTATTACTCTGATAAGCTTAGAACGTGTGCAACATTTGACTGGTGATAGAGAACCGCCTTTCATAAGATATAGGTATCTTGTGTAATAAATATTGAAAATATAAATTACGGGATTATATACGGGATATTAAGATTTGCACTTTTGCATAAATTAACTTAAGTATTGAAATCTCCAGAAAAAAACAAACGTTCGATCCTAGTTTAATTTAAAAAATCTTTTGTAATCCTGCTCTGACATTAACGATGCAATTAATTCCTTTCCTAGCTCGCTCCAATCCGATTAGCCGTTAACAATATTGGCATATTAGCATGGCTGGGATGGTGTCATAGATTACCTCCCTTAGAATTCGCAATATACCTCTAAAGTGTTAAATCTGATATCCACTAGAGTCGTCTTATACTAAAGTATGTACGAGTAAGTAACTCTTACAGCACTACGCTACGGGCACTAGTCAGTTTCCTGCCACATCATTTAATACCTGAATGTGTTTATTGGTCCTCTTAGGCATGGTGAGCGCGAGTCGTCTTACCCAAGTAGTTTTGTACAGAGTAGTTCATCTTCTTATTTATACGCGAGATGTGCGCGAAAAACAGTGACGGTACCTAAACACAAGGAACAAAGGCACTAAGCTGGATTAATATGAATTATTTATTAATTATGTAAAACAATTACACAGCTAGGTACAATAAATGCGCCAAGCTGGAGTAACCAGTTTGTTGGCGCGACGCGCTCAATTCTCACTTATGATAAATATTTCTATATCGTGATTTACATAATCTATTGTTAGTAGAAAAAAAAAGGAAACCATAATATATATTTATGATAGGATGGTATAATAAATTAAATTAGTATGTAGCTATTGATGATTTCAATGGGAAGTCGATTTCATTTCTTTAAACATACCCAGAATAGGTATTAAGATTAAGTCCTTACACTGGCGATTTGTGTGAGAGATGAAAGCGCTACGATTTTGCCGCGAGCGCATAACGATCTCGCCGCGAGCGTGCAAGTCGTGCAACTCTTACAGGTAAATGCTCATTCTTCAATGTGTGATCTATGCATATTCCGATGCGTCGGGCACGTGCCATCCCCGGCCGGATGTGGGCAATCCGCGGGCTATTTCCGGAAGGGGCGTGTTCTGCGACCGCGGTAACTATCGCCATGTGAAAAGGTCCGTAAATGTCAAATACCTGTTAGGGTGGTTTCCATTATGGCTTTATGTTTGTTGAAATGTCAGATTAGTTGTATAGTTAAATATCCCTAGCTGATGTTTTTCCCGGCTTTTGTTTGGTAAGGTGTTTTTAGGGTTCCGTACCCAAAGGGTAAAAACGGGACCCTATTACTAAGACTCCGCTGTCCGTCCGTCGGTCTGTCACCAGGCTGTATCTCATGAACCGTGATAGCTAGACAGTTGAAATTTTCACAGAAGATGTATTTCTGATGCCGCTATAAGAACAAATACTACCCTCAATGGGCGATTCCGACTCGCACTTGTCCGGTTTTTTAATTACCCTAGACCTAAATACTCTTATGCGCACCAGGTCTGAAGATTTTCAATTTGTCTGAAGTCCTTGAGGGCCCGAGTGTAAGGGAAAAAGGGGCACCTTGCAGGGGGATATTTTTATGTAATTTCTACTCAGAATCAAGAGCTCTTTCGATCTTAATATAAGAAAAACAGTGTCCCAAGTTTTTTACATCTGTTCCGACAAAAAATAATCTCAAATTTGAAAAAAAAAGTGTATTGTTTTAATAAAATGGCCCGCCTACTATAATTCTGCAGAGCTTGCGTACACCTACGCTTACTTTAGGGCACAAGTTAGAGCAGTACCTATATTCGAATTTAAAAACCGGCCTTTTTGCCGTTGTGCTAAGGACATTTCTCCATTAGTACAAAAGTAATGAAAACATAAGATAATAAGATATGTTTTTCGTGTTGTCAATGTACTTCGGCCAATTAAAAATGCGATTGTACCTACCTGATTTTACGAATATGAAACTGACCGTTAAGTTAGCAAACATTAAAATATTTCAGTAGGTGTGAATATAATTCAAAAAGTATATCTTAAATAAAATTATGTATAAACAAACTGGTCATAACTTTAGCTTAAAACCAATTTAGTATATTGACAGAAAAATCCACCTAGGATACCATAGCTCTTTTCATCTCCAAACCGACGTCATTGCGTCAATCCCGACACCTTTACGACAATACGATTCCAGTAAGCGTGCGAATAAAAAGCCGCCCCAGTTGGCAGGGCGGGCGGGCGAGTTTCCCGCCGTGCGGCCGCTCGCCACTCGTCGCCGCGAAGCCGACACGAACGCACGCACCCTGAGACGCGAATCGTGCGAGCGCGCTGAAACGTGTTTGCTACGCGAAAAAATAAAAACAAAAAGACTATCTGACTTAACAAAAGACTATGCCATTTGGTGAAAAATAAAAGACGATCAGCTGAGATTTATTTCATATATATGTAAGATTTGTGTGTGAACGTTGACAGTGACTGTGTTGGTGAAGATGACATTGGACAGGGAGTTCGGTGGTAAAATACAGCCGGCCGCGTCCGTGTCGTGCCTGTCACAGTGTCAAACCATTTTCGGGAAGAGGCTTAAGCGCTGGGGCTCCACTGGATCGTGGGTAAGACGTTTGACACTTTGAATACGATTGTAGTTGTCACTTTATTTGACAAGGGGAAGGGGCATCGATTGGTTTATTATATCAAAAAAATCTGATACGGTATTTCCGAGTGAGAGTTATATGGTAGCAAAAATTTTGTATGAATACCATTGCAAACATTTAAAGCAAACCTCGAGTTATTATTTTATTAGTAGTTATTACTATGTGATTGGCAAACAAGCTTACAGTCTGCATGGTGGCAAGCGGTTGTCGCATCCTATGAACTCTGCAAATCAATACAAATGCAAAGTTGCCAATCATTTAAAGCTCTACTCTCCTTTTATAAGAACTCCAAACCGTAATCAAAATACCTTATGAACCTTTTGAAGATGTTTAATCAATTATTAAACGTATATGTATTTATAACTAGAAATCTCCACAATATTAGTTTTTATATCCGGTGTGTAAATGTCATCTTTAAGTAGGTAAATCAATTGTAAATTTAGAGGTAACAAGCTTGTAGTTTGTAGTGGTCACGTAGGCATCAGGCACCGGCGCAATAGGCGCGGACGAAAAAGGTTCTACAAATATGGAATATTGGGTTATTGGATTTGTACTGTTACCATTATGAACATACAAACAATATACAAATCCTGCTTAAATTCATAAACCTTCCTTCATAAATAAAACTTATCGTACAAAAGTCAGAAAAGTCAGACTTAATGCCACGAGGTGTTCTCTACCTATCAACCTTACCAGTCAAGCAAAAACTCGTTTATAGGTACAGCTAAAAAAATACTTTAACACTGAAATGACTTGTGTGAATTCGGTGATTTATTATTGTAATTTTCGCTTTGCTTTTTGGTGTAGGTAAATCGACTTTATTTATCACCTCAAGCTTAATGAGTATCAGTCTTTTTGCGTGTAAATAAATAATATTTATTCTCGTACAATGTTGTTTCAAAGCCTCTGACAGTAATTGGTTCTAGAGAATGATGATGATTGATGTTTGCTATATTAGTCCGTTTAAATTTCGGAATATTTCAAAACGATTCCCTACCTAGCATCCACCAGTATATCAGTATATATTAGAATAGTCGGAAAGTATAAACGTCAATTTCAAAAGTCAGTTATAGTATTTTAATTAGCATAATCTCTCGTTAGGCAATTCATTTTCAATAAACAAATTATCTAACTTCGAGCGCGTCTTAAAAGTAGGTAAAGTGACCCAAATATTTGACTTTCAAACATTTAATGGCCATCTAAGTTAGTTAACTTGGGGCACGGTACCTTGCGAAGATTATGTCACATTAAACTTGATGTAGCCGCTATATACGGCAAGTACAATGCTGTATAAGCGAAGTAATCTTTACTAGGTTAACAACTTCCCTGTTAAGTCTCGTCTGGTGTTAATAATAACCTTTATAGCCAAGTAGAGCCGAAATGTTATTAGACGCCGTAAATTATACAGCATATTGTTCCTTGTGAAGATAACGGGGGCGTTATAATAATCGTAATTTATAGCATTTTGTTTATTTATAGAAAGGATCTACGGTTGTAAGAATCTGCGGCCTACTTACGTAATGACTCCAGATTTGGAATCAACGAAAACTAAAGTAGACTAAGGGATACGTAATGTAAATAATATGGAAAAATTGGGACTTTATTAATTTACTATATCGAGTTCTAAGAATCGGGTGATATTTAATGTAGATTTGGATCAGCTGTAATTTTGCGTCGATAGATTCAAGACGCGTAAAAAGATCCCGCATGTGACCACATGCCGCTATAAAACATTAATATGTAGGTACTTTAATACTAATGAAAAACAGATGTCTATTACAAAACCGACAAGCGTTAGAAATGCATATATGCCGTAACGAATGTATATTACGACAAGCTCAGCCACCCCCTACGTCACGTCACGTCACTCGTCATAGAGTTACATCATAGCGTCACGCGCTGGACACGCGGCACTCACGAGATTACACCCCTGCCGACATTTCACCCCGTATGGCTTCCGTATATTATATAGCTAACAGAGCAACTAGCAACTCAAGTCGGGGTAGTTTGCTTTCTTAGTCTACACGCTAGTTTGGAAACGAACTGTCATCACTGGCCTTTGCGTCTATTGCAGACGATTTATGGTGTAATGATGCCCAGCAGGTGCATTACCCTCTCGGTTTCACTGTCTTATCCCACAAGAAAGGCGAGCCAATACGTGTGGAGACAGGTCGGCTGCAGGAATCTGCCGCTTATTTCAGGTTGGATCCTACTTGCGCCTTGCGGTAACTCCATTCCAGGTTTTATTCTGGAGTTTCCTTCTCCTAGATGGATTGCAAAGCAGAGGACCATCTCTCCTGTGACAAAATAGCTTCTTGCTTCGTTTGTGAACTTAGTCACTTCGTATGACACCCTTATCCTACATGAGGCTTGGCGCTATTCTAAAGCCGGCCACCACACGGAGTGTACGCTTTAATATATGCATAAACCATATTTGTATTAAATTATATCCGTTGGAGGAAAGTTCCTTTGTTTGAAGCACTGTTGAAACAGCGATTTGATGAAATAATAACATCTATCTTGATACAAAGGATTTTTATTAAGACATGCTCCATTCAATAGCTTGCAAAATAAAACTTTTGTTTATACTTATAATAGATGGTTGCATGTTGATTAATCATTGTATTACATAATAAAAATGGCGTAACGAGGCTTAAAATCTAAGACAAAAACAAGGAGGTATCTTAATGTAAGTACCTATAACTAATTATCGATTATTTTATCGCTCCTAAGAGTCATAAAACTAATGAGCAATTTTATAGTGCTCTAAGCTTGTAAGTATTACACTCTAAAACAGCCGTTACATAAAATTACCATTATACATTACGTACTCAGACAAAGTTCGATAATTACACGAAACATTTCGCACATGTAAAAGGGAATACTGGGTTATTATTGCCTTCACATACGAAAAGATATGAATAATGCAGCGGCGACCGATTTATCGTGTCAGACAAAAACCACAACGTATTTTTATTATGTCCGAAAACGTAAATTCGCATTATTAAGTTCATGGAGCTTCCGAGACGTATCTCATGTTTTCATCGGTCCTGTGTCGGTATAATTTAGCTGCGGTTAATCGCGTCGTAAAGTCGGCCATTTTGTTTTATCCGTTTTGAAAAAAAGAATGCCCAATAGCTTGAGATACCGCTGAACATTTCTGCACACGTCTGTTCTTTCTCGTTTTCTCTTTGTATTAAAATATAGAAGCGAAAATAGTTATTTGCACAACAAGAGATCAAAGTTTGATATTTCTTCGAGTGCTTATTTTGAGTCCCGTGCAAGCGAAAGATTCTATAATAGATTCACGAGCGTAGCGAATGAATCTAATTTAGAATCTTGAGCGTAGTAAGGGACTCAAATGCGCACGAGATGTAAATAACTTTGATCTCGTGTAGTACACAAAATTTTTCACCTGAGCAGTGTGAACATACCTATTAGACAACTTGCAAAATGTAATCCTTCTTCATCATTTAATACCTGCACTCATGTTTTCTTAAGATATACAAACAATTAAGTTTAATTACCGCAATCGAACACAAAAACAAAACCTAATAATAAATTTCAGTAAGTATAATAATATGGAAATAACGAACATCAACAGACACTTCAATCGAAAACTTTTTTTTCTAAAAAAAAAACTTTGTAAGATACGGTCCGAATTGCGGATACGTACTATTTGTCAACTATGGTAGAAATTCTTAAAAGTAAAATAATTAATTTTGCGTGATAATCTGTGTATTTTTTGAGTTCATTATTTTAATTGTACAATAAAATACCTAAATTATAGTATTTTATCAGTTTTTATCAAATCTTAAACTTTATTATTATTAATTAATTATTAAGAATTCATACTCGTACGTGGTTTGGAACGATGCGGTCTGAAGTTTTGGGGGGTCTATTATAAACCCTCAATATACCGTTGAATGTCGTTTTAACTTTTTTTTGTCTGTTTCTTTTTGCTAACAGTGTGAAAGGGACAGAGATAATAGAACCCAAGTATTTCGAACTTGTATTAGACCCCGCATGTTGAAATGACATTTGACTATAAAGGTCACTTGAATGTCATTTTGTCTCTTTCGGTGAGCAAAATCGCATTTTGCTCACTGTTTTTAAGAAGCAAAGTACCCTTGTTCGAGCTGCTGAGGTGAAAAAGAAATTGTAGAACAAGGGTTGCCACCCTTCAGAGGGCTGTAAGTTAAAGTAAGTAAGGTAAAGTAAGCCTGGAAAAACATTTTTTTGCAGATTTACGTCATGAAATACGGGTCTTTAAAATAATCTTAGAAAGGAGAGACATTTTTGATTTTGGAGAGAATTATTTCTTAGGTCGCAAAAAGAGATAGGTGCAAATATTCTCACTAGTGTCTGAGCCTAGAACCAGTCGGTGGCAACGTTCGGCGCCGGCCGGCGCTGGAGTCTCGGGTCTATGTCGGGACCTTGCTCGCGGCGAAACTGGTCCGGGAACTGGTTCTAACATCTCGAGCGTCAAGTGCCCGAGACCGTTTACGTAATTTGCGAAATTATAAACGTTCGACAATATAATGTGGGTATTTAAAGCCTATTATCTAGGTGAGTATTCATATGAAGGCTCACCCTGTTCCAAATTTTCCATTTCGGAAGGAAACATAACATCCGTAGATGTATTGTTTGATTCAATCTACAAATGATTAAAGGTTGCAGACAGAGACTGTTAACTGTAACCTCGTAAGTCCCGGAGTGGTAGTTTATTTTCTTGAACAAACTTTCTTTAATTGCTTAAAAATTAAAAGCTTACTAATGTATTATTACTATATCGGCACCTTTGTTACTAATTGTAATTGCAAACGATAACCACTTCGATTGAGTAGTTTTACAAATACAGTAATAATGAATTTAATTGCACATTACCATGGATCCAGTGTAGCGAACACTTAAATTGCTGCAATAAACGCACTTGTTGAGTAAATGTGTACGTTTTAAAAGCCTTGTTCACCATGTGTAAATGCTTAAAGTGGGACTTCGTTGCTTCGTTGATTCGTTGCAATCAGGGGCTTAGAATAATGTTTTAGATAACAGCACATTCTATAACGGCAAGTAGTAACGTACATTTGTGATTGCATCTCAGGCTACTGTAGACTGTAAAATCAGCATTATAACCAGGGACAATTCGTTCATCGGGCTTCATTCGTTGTATTAATTAAACAATTAAGGGCGTGGTAAATACACTTTCACTTAATCCTTTAATTTATTATGCTTCTTTTGGTAAGCTTCATTCTATTTTTATATTATTGCAATTATATTTCTGAAGTCTACGAACCTGGCAACAGCCATGGTTTATAAATACTATATACTTTATGATATAACTTATAATATTATAATAATAACTCAGCCTATATACGTCCCACTGCTGGGCACAGGTCTCCTATCATGCGCGAGAGGGCTTGGGCTATAGTCCCCACGCTAGCCCGACGCGGATTGGGGACTTCACATACACCTTTGAATTTCTTCGCAGATGTATGCAGGTTTCCTCACGATGTTTTTCCTTCACCGAAAAGCTAGTGGTAAATATCAAATGATATTTCGTACATAAGTTCCGAAAAACTCATTGGCACGAGCCAAGATTTGAACCCACGACCTCCGCATTGAAAGTCGGACGTCATATCCACTCGGCCACCACCGCTCATATATATATAACTTATTGCACCTAAAATAAATGCAGGCGACGCTCGTTCATCCGAGCCTAACGAGACGTTAATTTTGAACCGAGTGCATATAAATAAAATCGTATCCCACGCACCAGTAAAACTAATATGTCAAGGTTCGTTGAGGAACTGTTTATGTTTCCATAATACGCGTGTAATTAACGGATCCGGCCGCGGGGCTGACGTGAGTTTTTTAACGTCTCCATAATGAACTTAACGATGTTGTAAACATTAGTTTTCCGCGCTCGGGTCTCGCGGTTTTCCTGCTTTTATCGGTATCAACAGATAACCCATGATACTTCATGGCGGCAATGTGAAACACACACACTCACTATAAGCATGTACTTATGAATACGATCTTATTTGTTTTATGAGTGAAAAATCGATAAAAATAAAAGGGCGAATAAAACCATAAAGCACCCATCAAAGGAAACAAGCATCACTTCCACCTACCATAAGCGGAATGAATCAAAATAAGTCTCGGTCGGTTCATCTCGTTCCAAATTATAGGTGCAAGTGAAAGTGGCAGCCGCTTCAGCTACTCCTAACATCAAAACAATAGCGGTGCCATTAACGCGTGCATTACGATTTCCCTCTCTTTTTGATCTCCAACAATGCTCACTTTGATGGCTGTCATGCGATACTTCGGCGATAAAACCTATAGTTAACATCGATCTAACAAACATATGATATAGCAATCGACACCCACTATCTTCTCGAGGCATGTTTGTGTTTTTTAAGAAATAAAACACAACACGATCCACGCATTGCTCTCCATGTCAAAAAAAGTAACAAAGTATCCCACTGTATCATAGCCAGATAAGCATTGTCTTGTATCATCTCACACCCATTGTTTCGAGAACTTTGCAATATGCACTGTGGATTTCAGCGAAAGTGATGATAATAGTTGCTAATAGGTATATAAGTGTTGCACCATTGTGTGCAAGACAAGAAAGCTGTGAAGATAATATTTTTCAACTGACTCGCTAAGGCGCGCTTATCATGGAACGATGTCCTTCTTAAATATCCTCTAGGTCCGTCAAGTTTTTTTTTTGACACGACGCAAAGACAGCAAATATGTATAAAAACGCAAACAACCAAAATTCCTGGATATCGATAAGCAAATGTTCCGTGTTTGGTAACACCAAAAATTCATATATTTTAATGCGACTATTGTCAATATTTTGAACACGTTTTACAAATATCACCTTTTTGTAAAATCTTTTTAAATGTTTTAATAAAGAAACAAACTTTAAAAATATAGCATATGAACAAGGTTTATTTGTATAAAATCAATATTGAACTGTAAATAGGTGCACAAAAACCCGATTTGGTCCTGTTTGTATGGTTGTAACCACAATATTTGCATATTAAAAAGGCTCCAGGTGTGCCTCACCGATCTTATCTCTGCTCTTGACCCCATAAAAGCCAACGATTGGAACTGCTATCTCCGAACTCGAACAACGTTTGTGACCCTTGATATTTTCAAGACAAATTAACTTTTTTTCAAACTAAATTGGAAGCGTTTATCCAGCTTTTTACATATACAATATGACATGTCGTAATCTTGTTACGATATAAGACATCTATTTTTGTATGATATAGGTAGTAGTTTCATTCAAGTCTTCATTCGCGATCGCAGTCGTCAGTACAATATGAAAGGGGTTGTGAGAAAGACACCTCATCAGGGGGTTTATTTTCAGTAAATTACAGAAAAAGCAGGTCTACGGCGAGCATCTGGATTTAAGGTCAATACAACGGTTACACATGCTCCACTCTACAAACTTTTTGTAGTACTTCAAATGGTTAATATATAGTTAAACTAGCTTTAATGACCGCTAACGTCCGCTGTTTAATGTTACACTACTTTAATGAGACCGCTAACTATAATACCATACAATTAATAAGTACTCCACGAGCTCACAACTGCTAACTAATAATACATTATTAGACACACATTCCTTGTGAAATTCACAATCGACCGCAGACCAGAATTCGTCCATTCAATATGAGGGATATTTCCACATCCACAGAAGCAATTGGTCAGATTACCATTTATATGTACTGACACTACAGACTGTGCTGTTCCGAGTACTTTCCGCTTGTGGTTTGAGCCTAGATGTGTACATTGCACAACGTAGTTAGCGTGGTCTTCGACCCATTACTTTTCCTCTTGTAAAAGGCGTATGTACGTATTGCAGTCAACACTTATACGACGTATTGTTTCAAGATGGTAGCATTATTACGGCCCAGTTAGCAGTGGCGCAAGCCTTACATGTGTAACCCTAATGTTTTACTTAAACAAATGATGTGAAAATCTTATTGAATAGGGTATAATATGTTAATTGAGTTCGTTATTAAGTTATTGAGGAAGCACCAGTGACGAGTCATTGTTTAGCGGGAGAAAGTACGATTCCGTGCTATTGCCGATAAATTAAATAAAATACACGTTTGTGTTATGGCTTAGGTTTTTAGTTCGTAATCTAAAATGCAATTTATGAATACTACTTAACCCTAAATCTAGACAGGTTTGAGGTCGTTTTTATTTTTAGAGCATACCAGATACAAGATATAAGTTTATTTAAAAAGCAATCGCCTGTTTTAAACTGTAGATCGCGGAATACACGAACTATGCGAAAATGGACTCTTTGTAACTGCAGGAAGAACGTCACTGATTTAACGTATATTTTCCTCCTTCACTATTATCTTTCACAGTCACGTCCCTGTGCTGCACGATCGTGCAATAAAAAGATCGTAACTACGTACACCCTGAAGCATTATTAGTACATTGTTCCCTTGGATGTTAGTACAGGGTTGTACAAAGGGTACTCTCAGACGAACACTTGAGCGGTAGTGCTCAGCCACATGTCCTTACGACTTGCTTACACGACAGTTCGGTGTTCGCGACCTGCACTTAAGGGCCGAGGCTTCCGTGATAGACGGCTGATTTACGTCTACGTGTACATAAGTAGGTATAACGTGTACATAGTAGCGCCAATTCGACACTGGCGGTGATCCCATATGCTATACCATCATGTACGTTAACTAAGTATTAATTAAAATAGTTTTATATTGAAATTTTATAATTTTTAAAAGGCATTAATGTACCCAATCTTTTGAGTAAGGACTTAGTTATAAAATGCATACTAATTTCTTGTAGGTATTTGTAATATTGTCGGTATATCATTATCTTTCTCCGATTTCTCTCATGTTTGCCTTCTTTTCATAGAAAACCCAAAGCAATTTGTAGTACCCTTTAAGTAAATGAAAAAGGTCGATGGCCCTGAGCTTTTTATGGAGCCTATTACGATTTTAGACATTTACCTTAAATTAATGATGAATATTCACATTGTTTTATTTTCATAAATTTTATTCAAATCTTCAGGTGTAATACCTCGGAAGAATTAATTCTGGAGAAAATCCCTCGTCGGACGATGACCTTGCTTATTAAATATTGAAAGCGGCACAATTATTTCTAGTGAAAGTAATTGACAACAGTGTTCATTGCATCGTAGTAACTTTGCTCAGGGGTATTGTTGTGCGTCGGCATCTCATGCCATCACAATACGCTGTTAATCAGAAGCGAGTATTTGTTTCATCATTTACGACAAATATATTCGTCAACGTCGAGCCACAAAGCGTATAAATCTTCAGTACAACATGACGTTTAACGCAGACGGCCTGAGCGTACAGCGCACAATACGAAGATAGACGTTTCTTATCTTTGCCAAACCAATCTCAGAATGATATTCGAGCTTTTTTTTTTACTGAATGAACTGAGAAGTCACGGCCGCCCAAAAACAATTGACGTTCGGAAGAGCTGACTATTGATAGTCGATAATTATTGTTCATAATTTAAAAGGAAAGCTCACGCGGCCTTGCATACCTACTGCCTACGGAGGTCGCATGTCTATTCGCGCATATTTAATGGGCGCGAGATGACAGCCGGGATAAGCCTGTCGGCCGAGGACTGAGTGACGTCATGCAAGTCCTAACTACGCACTCGACTCCGTATAAGGCTCATTTTGGTCCCATTGTACTCAAGCCCAATTGATAACGACGAAGGATGCGACAGATTTTTTATCCGAAACCCGACCTTTACCCTTTAAATTCTATAAAATGTTCCGAATGGTAAGAGGATTGTTGATGGAATTTGGACGTTCTCGCGGTTCATTCTAGTCTGAATCTATTGGCTTCTTGTTGGCAATGGGATAAGGAAGCAAATATGTAGTTACTTTTAAATATGCTGTTATCAAAAAACTTTTATCGTTTCAGAAACATAATTATGCCTCTTGCTACCCCGCTGTGCGTGTAGTTTTTTTGCGATACTTTAAATTAATATTAACATAACAAGGATGTCCATGGATTCTTAAAACATGCCAGCGATGGATTATAATTAATTGAAATACCAATCAATATACGTTACTCAAAATCACGAAGCAGTGCCGGTTCGCAACAGTGACGTTGCTATTTGTTTTTGCTGCCGCTCCGTCTTCGGAAAGCTCAGCGCGTTAAAAACTGCCGCCCATTACCGAACATAGCGCTGCCTTCGCGCGCAATTCTTTTATTAATTGTCAGACCAATTCAGTGGAGGATATGACGCCATAGCGGCGGCGCACGCGCGTGATCCACCTGCTAATGATCCTGCAAAGGCACGCAATCGGTATTCATCCTTGAATAGTTTGAGGTAGAAATTGTATTGTTATTTCATTGTTACCGCACGCGTGCCAACGGGCCTTAGTATGCTGAATTTCGTATGCACCCCTTCGTGATTCACTATCTAAATTGGTTACAGTAGGTACCTATATTATTCAAAACGTAATGACAGCGGTGGCGGAGTGTGCCGCTGCAGTTACGTCATTGCAGCAAGTTTCGATCTTTCCCACAGACTCCTAATGGCATACTTATCAGTAGCAATCCATTACTGTCGCTGAGAAAATGAAGATCGAATAACTTTTGCCTCACCTCACTTGACTATTTTTCAACGCACGCCGATACGATAGCTAGCCGATCCCTTAGTTTATTCTCTCGATTGATAGCTTTTAGGTTTAAGAGTCGATTAGCAAACAGATCGAGCATCGATATTACACGGGAAGTTCGCACGATATTGTTCCCAATCGGCTTGCGTAATCACAATCATCCATTTTGAAATATTAAGGTTTGAGTTCGAAAACTGCAAGTTGCGATGACAGCGTTTAAACTGCTCTCGTTTAGCCAGCGTACATATTGATTTTATTTATCTGATCTAGAGTGCTCTAAATGCCACGAGCGGTGTAGCTGCTTATTTAGTTGGGTATTGTGAAACACGACCGTTACTATCAGAGTTTTATTACTTATATTAATTTTGTGAAACGTTCGCCTACACAACGCTTTTCTTATTTTGTCAGCCGCCGTCGGTGACCTGCGTTATGTCACGACACATGACACTCGCGATTGGTTTCATAATGCTCATACTGTTTACATTCAAACGGCTTGTGCTGGGGCAGCCTTCCGAGTATCGAATCGCAAATCAATTAGAGTCGGACGACTATGTGCATCGCGTCTGCTTATGGCTGCACTCCTAAATGCGAACTCGCATTATTCAGATAACGTAAGTTTATTCGGATAACGTAACATAAGATTGTTCTCATATTTATGACCGTATAGAAAGTATGAAGTAGGAAGCTACAGTCAGAATGTTTCAATAATAACAGTATTTTACCCTTAGTAGAGTCAATTTATAATTTTAGTTTTATTATTGCCATTAAAAAAATCTACCAACTCAGTGCAAGTCGAGTTTCAATAGTTACCTCTCATGGTGGCATCTCATTAAGGAGAATTTAATGGGTTTTTGCGCTTGCCTGCGATCTGTCCTTAAAGAAGTTCTTGATTACCTACCGTCTGGGTTAGTGATAGGTATAATGATTCACCGTACTCATCAGCAAGTAGATATTTACCTACTTGTGCAATTAATCAATGATAAAACGCATAAAATATTGTTCGTACTCGTAGCACTCAGTGTATGCTAAAAGTTTACTTTAATAATTTCCGATCATATTTTTTTTTATATTTGCATCAACAATACGGTACCTAATGCGTAAACAACATTGTCTTTAATATGGAATACATTTTGTTAAACCGTTTAGTAAAATGCGGCAACAGGTATATTATATCAACAGGATTACAGAGTCATATTTCGAAACCTAATATTTTGACAGAACTATTAAACCGTATAAGAGTTAACTAAGCGTTTATCACCTTCACAGCTAGTTTGCCGCCTGACCAAAACCAATCGGATTGTCAATCAGAGCCATTACGATATTTGCGTTCGTTACGAAATTCTATAGCTTTCCTCGGCGGGTGGCGTTATGCGTACGCGCCAAACTAACCCTCAACTCCAAAACGTCATAAAAGTATTTGAGCGTTATGCATAGTTAATGCATTATTTAATCGCCGCCATGGGACTTGTCGATTTTCTATTTTGCAACTCTGGCGCCGCTTGCTGTAAACAAACGTCACTCACATTACTACATTTTATTGGTGATTTCTTTGGCATCGCCTCCTAAGTGTTTCTTAACTCAGATCCAGCTATTTCGAAAACGCCCTGTCAGAATTATGTATCTGCCATTGACCTAATACTGGTTTTGATAAGTCGAATGAGAAATTAGATTGGTACAACAAATTGTGGGACTGTAATGGACGCGGTGGCGTTAGCCTTCAGGTTTATTTATTTTAATTGAACAGCGATAACATTAATTCCAAAGGGCAATCACAGGTATCTGACCAAACTTGTTTCGTTGCTTTTAGAATATCTCTCAGCTAAAGATAAACTAAATCAACACGCCCTTTCCTGAGCTTTTAGACTCTGTCAGATATCAGATACAACAATAGCGCAATCGGAATCGCAATGCCTTAGACCTAACGACCGGTTTCCTAGCCCAGAAGCGGAGGGCGAGATCCGCAAAACAAATGACAATCGCGGGGCATTTTATCAAGCATCATCAATGGCCCCCACCGCGGTTGTCGATGTCGCCGTCTTCCGCCGCGTCCGTCCATCACTCCATTGTACATTGTGCGTCTGTCCGTCTGTCCGTCCCTCTGTCAGCGCCAGCGCAGCCCGCAGACCGCGCGTTCCTGGAACGGATGCCGGCGCGAGCGCCGATGAAAATGCACACGCCATTAAAGTCTATTAGACCATGTTTTGTATCATAGCGGACACTCGGACAGCTGTGAAATTTCCGCTACTTTTTCTTTAATTGCATTGTGAACAACGGAATAGCGGTAGTCACGGTTGATTTGTTTGCACTTCGTGGTGCAGATCGTTAGTACATAATGCAATGAATGGAGTAGTAGTAGGGCAATACCTAATAACCATTTAACCAATATAATATAATGTGGTTACTCATGTTTTCTTTTCTATAAAAGTAGCAGTTATATCATGACTGTCATGACGATAAAATGATATACATAAAGATTCAGGTCTTTTGCGGTGACTTATTTCCCTATAGGTCCAAAAAAAATTAGGTGCGAGGCAGATTTACCTACTCGGTTTTCAATATTAATGCAGATACATCCATATGGCAGTAAATTCAATCAAAACCAAACACACAGCTCTCAAGCAATTGCAAGAGCAGGCAAATATGGCGAACCATAAAATGATCAACGGCCATATGGCGCGACCATCCTTTAGTGCTAAAATGAACTTCATCGACTAACTATGTCAATCAAATTTAAACCGTAACGTGTGCACTTTAAAGTATTAATTAAATAAATGGTAATTCTGTTTGATGCATTTGGTTTAACCGAGCGTTATCGCGTTTATAGGGTTAAACTGGGTTAAGTCTCGAATAAAATATGTTGGAGTTTCGATCTTAAGATTGAGGACATTAAGTTTTAAAGCTGCTTGTTTGAGGATTTGATGTTCCTTTATTTGAAGTGTGCGATATGGCGGATCCGCCAGACCGAGTGTCTGCGATGCGGCGTGCACGTTATGTGCACTATTTGTGTTCATTTGTTTTAAATTACGGATGCGTGGAAAAAGTTTGCGTAAATAATTGCAACGGATTTGTGTGTTCCACACGTTAGTTTACTGTGCATGGCATGTAAGAAGAATATCTACACAAGTTATTTACGTTATTAGTGTAAACAAGTAACACAAAGAAAGCTTCATTAAACAAGATTTGAACCTTCGACCTTTCATGATTCTTGAGGATTAATGAATGACATTTTCAACGTGCATAGTGTATGGTGACTTTGGGTTAAACCTCCGTTAACTGATTGATTGAATATTAGACTTGCGTGCTTAGATCCAATGACAATGTAACATTTATGGTCATTTTGGTTATAAACTTATTTAACGGTGTTAACGGTGTTTTCCTTCGTCGATTTCTTCACCGATAACCTGTCGTGCGATTTATTTTACGTTTCTCATTGCGTCATTTAATTTAATGATTTTATTAGGCACATGCATATACACGCGACAGATTATGCGCTTCATTACCTAATATTGACTTCCGTATTCTCAAATTACATAGAAATATTCCACAACAATATCTATACACAGTCGTGCATTTTAAAGAAACAAATTAGGGACACCGTTCTGATTTTCTTAAAAGTTTGTAGATACAGCTTAAAAGCGGCGCGAAGATATGTTAGTTACAAAACCCTAATCATTTTTCTTGCTACATAATACCGCAATATCCATAAAAACATATCTCGTTGTAAGATATTAAATATAAATTGTAAAGTGCGTGTAACAGGACGTCAACAGTTACCGCGGGTCCGGGAAGTAGCAGCTACCTTTCTTACCTAGAGGAAAAAACACGGCGGATATTTCTATAAGTTGCCTCGCTGTCTAAGAATGAGGAATAGTTACTAAGGTCTGAGGTTGTTGTCCTGTCGTAAAAATTAGCAATAAATCTATCAAATGGTTATCCTGTTAGTGTGTTCAGATTTAATTCTATTACCGATCCCTTTTGTCATGTTACTTAGAATATATTGAAACTTTATTACTATACAACGATTAAAGTATCCTTTTACTACTGCTTACATTTAAATGTTGCATTCTACGTCGATACGATCTCGATCGTGCCAAACGTGTACGCTGGGTTACTCGCCATGCTCGGCATTCAGCGGTGAGTCCGGGCTTTATCGTTTATCCCACCATCACTTGTCTATGCTATGCGTGGACGCAGTGCAACGCGTCCGTCCGCTGCCGGGGTGAATGACCTGCACTATTGCCTAGGAAATATATTTACTGGAAGCGAATAAGGAAAGAAACGCGACTTGAAAAAGTATTTGCATATTTAGAAATGATATTCAAAGAAGTATTTACATACGTATTCAAAATCAGGGAGTCTCAGAAGTATTTGTATATTTTAAGCATAAGAAGTTGTTAAAAGGTCGTGAACTCACTTTGAATTTTGAATGTTTGATTTGATTCTCGAAATAGAACACTTTTTTATAAAAGATCGATAAAAACTCGTTTGTTTTTATAAGCACCACGTGCCATGGAACGTCTTTGATCTTTAATTTAAAGGACGATATACCTCATATACCTATAAAAATCCCAAGAGAACATCGTCTTAAAACTTTTATCAAAGTCGAGTATTTAATGAAATTAAGGAGACACCATTACAGGGCGCTAATGATTTATTAATACCCATTGACAACCTGTAGTTAGTCTACCTAAGGTTTACCGTTTCCATGTCCACTGTACTTTTACTTCGAAACTTTACATTGAATCTATCAAAATTAGCGCCGGGCTTTTAGTTTTTAACCTCATTAAGCTCGTCATACCTACATCGATTATGTTAAACGGTATTACTCCATAACCCTAACCGCACAATGCTGATACATAATCGGCAAGACA
Organism: Cydia splendana; assembly: GCF_910591565.1. Classification (NCBI taxonomy): domain Eukaryota; kingdom Metazoa; phylum Arthropoda; class Insecta; order Lepidoptera; family Tortricidae; genus Cydia; species Cydia splendana. The sequence continues at coordinate 5,027,180 of NC_085967.1, forward strand.
ATCACACCCACCGCTTCCAGTCGTTTCCGCATGAAAGCCCTGAGTGGGCCGAATGCATTGCCAATTATTGTTTACTTTCTACACCTAATTGCATATTTATTTCGGCCGCGGATCCATGATTCATGCCAGGTGTCGGATTACAATGATTGACGGAAACAAACGGCGCGAGAAGGATGTGGATGCTGAATAGTGGGTACTTGCTTTTGCATTGCTAAACATAACTACCTACTTTCTAACTTGTGAAGACAACTATTCGCACGTTAACAAAGGACCAACGGCCTAACCATGATGTCCTTATTGCGATTCTGTTTAGGACCTAAACTGAATTGCTAAAGGACGGAGCAATATAAGTCGCATAACTCCATTCCTTAGCAATTTAGTTTAGGTCCTAAACAGAATCGTTATAAGGACATCATGGTTTAAGACCCCTGCATGTTTCTAGATTCATCATTATAAAAAGCAAATCCCATTCACATTGTCGCCATATTCTAAACCCTCTTGTATAATGAAAAGAAGCTTGCCCAGCAGTGGGTTTATAAAATCCACTGTGGTCATCTTTAGGTTGATACGTTGATGATGAGGACAAAAATTAACACTTCACAGATCCCCGAATTAGAGCTAGAATAAAAGCTATCAAATGCTTAAATTAATGTGTTATAAACTATTGTACCATTGGTACTGACACTGCCTATAAACGGATACATGTAATCAATAGAGACATCAAAGCTACACAAGCATCCGAGAGATCTGTTCCGGTGAAGCGCGAATGATGCGTTTCGGGGTCGCCGGCGCACGCTTCGCTGCGCCTAGCAACGCGCACACGCTATCGTCTACAGGTCTACACTGTGTATGTGGTGACAATATGGAAATGTTACTCATAAATATTTGCAAAACATCCATTAAGAATACCTGATACCCACTTTTAGTACAATGGTACAATGGTTACCTCCATATTCCCCGGAAAGCACAGAAGACTTTCGTGAGCTCAGATTTTCATATTTTTAGTATAGCATATACCTACTGAATTTATCCCATAGCCTGCAGCAATAGTTACTCGTATATATATATATTTACTTTCACGCATTATACAATGACACTAAACTTCACACACTTGAGTTATTTTTATCCGAGACCTGATATACAGTACGTTTGTTCTGAAAACGTAATAATAAATTATTTTCGGCATTTAAAATCACAAAGCTGGAAGTGGGGCAGCGTGGTGATTAACATGCGGCACGTTGCACAACGCTATCGTTTTACTAGCTAAATATGTAATACTAATAAAATAAGTATACCTACTCGAAAAGAGGCTATCAGTGATCGCCTCAATTTCTTAAGTATCGCATAAAAACACAAATTGCGAATTGTCATCATCTGCTTAGGTATACCGGCAAGCCTACAACCCACAACTAAAGTTAGTCTTATAGTTAGATACACTTCGGTGAAGTAAAATGAGCCGCGGCATATATTATGTATGTACATTATACATCATATCATCAATATATATAATATGAACAAATTGATTCACAAGAGTCTATCGTTATTGACATTTTAGTACGAATCTCATGCCTTTAAATTAATGTAAAAAATGGCGCTAATGTTGCATAATTCCCAATACTATTAGGGTTTTATCGTAAGTTGTGGTTATCGTTCGAAACAACCGTGCCAATGACCGATTTTGACGAACTAAGTATTAACTACGTGTATTAATCATATTTACATCAAAGCTTGACCTTAATAACAAGCTTAATAAGCTTCTTTGCCTGCTTCTACTTAACATGTGTTTGATGATTATTAAATTAATGCTTACCTACTTTTGTAATTCTCGTAGTAGTAAACAACGTAGGTTTACTGACGTTATTTTTAGACTGTTTGTGGGCAAATCTAATTTTACTGCCAACTGGCAGACAGGGTATGGTATTATGAGTAATGCAATGTATGCAATCGACGGGGCGTCGAACGTGGCAGGCCATACAGTGTACTGATTAATGCGTAATGTGTCACAAGTGTGAACATTAATTGAATTTACTTGACGAAAGAGCGCTCAAGTGATCTGTTTTGACACTTACAACCATATATTTGGGACAATTAAAGGCTCCGTCACACAGGCGCGTTTTGCGGGCGGCGCATGAGCGGGGCGCGCCGCTTTTACATATAAAACGCTCACGCCCCGCCCGGAAAACCCGGAACCTTAATGGCATATATTAGTATAGGGAAAAATTAAATAGAAATACAAATAGAAAATTATTTATTTCAAAATATAAGTACACATATTTATGATGCAATGCAAGGGATGGAGCTACCCTGTAAGCAAAAATATGTCCGTGTTGGGTAACACCGCTCTTCCCTATATAACATAATGTACTTAGGTATACAATTAAATTAAAGTAAACTAATTAATTACACAACATTACAGTATACAGTATTACAAGGGAAATACACTACAAATGCAAGTCTCCATAAATTTTTGAACATATGGCATTGCCTTTTGTTTTTCAATACTTACAAGTAAAGTGTACATAATACAAAGTATTAGATCAAGAACGCTGCTTTATGACTGATAATACGCTGAGGTTTGCTAAAAATCTCATTGAAGTATGATTTAGCTGCTGTTACGTTATCTCATCACGTAGTAATAAAACAAAAATAGGCTGTAAACTATGATTGTATGAAGAATCTGACCCAAATGCGATCGTGACGCGCGCACCTGACGCAACCCGCCGATATCGGGACGTCTGGCTTCTGTGTTCTGTAATACTTCAGACCATCCTCGTCCACGAGAGCCGGATGCGATCATACAACTCACACGTTATAAGCATAAAGTACACAGTTTGCGCAAACTGTTCCTTGTAAAGCCTTCGGTATTTTCCAAGTATCGATGTTTTCTCCAACAGTTAGTGTATGCTAACTAACGCGTTTAATTACCCACCTACTTGCTATTGCGACTTGCGACAGTGAAGCTCTATGAGTCATAGTCACTTAAGCGGCTGTCTGCAGGACGTTGCTCCACTTATTCTAGCCTGAAAAGTAATACCAAAATTACAAAACGCAATGTAGGTTATAATACCTTATGCAATGCACAATCGATTACAGAAGACATCTATGACGATCTATCACGCAAAATAGCACTGTTAAGCAGCCTACAGGCTTTCTAGCGCATTACGCAATGAGGTGACTCATATTTACCAAAATTAATATAGCGAAGCCTTCCAGACCACTTCTGCAGTCATAAAACGGCGTTGAGTCATCCGATTGTAGCAAAGTTTTATTGTTCATTCAGCACTAAACGCTTTCAATTAGATAAAATGTCAGCCCAAAGTACAGAGCGAAGTGCCGCAATAGTTACGTAAAATAGAAATGTAAATATTACGGAAATAAGTTACTTATTTCAATGAAAGCGTCGTAGAAAATGTCCAAGTAATGGTGACCTAATGGGCTATTCACTTCGCCGACAATCGTCTTCGTGTGTCGTCCGAAATATATTAGGAAGTGAACAAGTAGGTACGCGGCGGCGTTTTCCAATATTTTATGACTTTGTGAGTGTCCAGCATAACTATTTTCGCAACTTCAGAAAGCAAGTTACGACTCTGTAAATCAGTGCTCAACAAAGTTTCTAGAAACTATTACATACAGTAATTTGCAAAGGAGAATTTGCTGTAATTTTATTTCTTAATTTATGTGAAATAATGGCATTTAGCTACACCGTGACTATTGACCTCTGTGTGATGTGTTACACTCATAAGCACATCATTTGTGTTTCTTATTATGTAAGAATGTCTATGAACCGTGACTCAGCTACCGTAGCCGTGTTACGGAAAAAAAATTAAGAAGAGTGAATTTCAGCTAGTAGGTTTACTCACTTATCCAGGTGTAGAACTAGTACTAAATATCAAGGAAAACCAACTTCAAACGGTTTACATAGTCGGGAAAACCCTTTGACAGCTCTGAAATCAGATACCTACTACATATTTCTTCGAATGAATTTGGCATGAATTAGACATTTCACTGTCGTCACACTCGTCACGCATTAGTAAATTTAAATACTACGAGATTATCGACAATCTTTAGAATTCTCCGAAAATTGTCCGGGGGAACTGGTGATTTCTCCAGATGTCACAGAAAACTATTTAAAATAAAATTTTGGAGAAAAAAAAATCACGATACTTGGCAACCAATTGTGAGATCTTTGTCTACAGTTTTTGTATAGGTATCTAATTGAGCGTCAATTTCTCGAACTCTAAATTTCATTGCAGTCGAGCGTGTAGCGAAAAAAAGTTGAACTCTCTCAATTGCTGGTGGCAGAGGAAAAGTATGACAAATCGGTATCGTCGCTGCGGATGAATTTATGACCGCGACGGTCGTTGGCGGCTGACCATAAATTACAACAAAGAAACGAGCTCAAAATGAAAACTACGACTGAAGCTTGATTTTCAATAAACGAACTTGTACATTAAATGTTGTGGTACATTGTTATGATGTATTTTATGTTTCATTAAAAAATATAATAGAGTATTAATGTTGGAAAAATACCATTTTTTTTAGGTTCACCCCTCAAAAACGATCTTCATACAGTCTCATCCGCGTCACTTTCTTTGTGTTAGTGATGACTATAATTTCAATTAAGTAGATGAAATAAAAACGTCAAGCACGTGAGAACTGGACAATATAAATTGCAACATACAGTCGATGTGGTGAGCGAACTGTCCGGAAAAAGCCATCAATTTCCGAACCGTGAAAACGGCGATTTGGCAGACGGCGCGGAGTCTGCGCGGGATCACTTTCTCCGGCGCGCAGTCCTTCAGACGCGCGCGCGCCGCCCGCCCGCACGCTGCACTAGTGCTTCCGGAAATTCAATTTCATTACCGTTTCGTTACCGTTTCACGCATCGATATTTTAATCGTGATAACTGCCGATGCCGAATGATTTACAGTGAGACATAACGGAACACTTTCGAACCGATCCGTGTCAATCATCGACGACATTTCAAAGTTTGGGTCGTTGCCCGCGTTTATTGCCGGTAGTGTTTTCGTGTGAATCTCCTGGATGCAGTGAGGGCTTGGGAGTGCTGGCTACGAGTGCATATTGTGCAGGAGGAGGATCAAAGGCCGCGATGTATTGTGACTTCTGACGCTTGTGGACTGCAGCCAAGTCATGACGCTCTGGTACACAGATTTACTGGTGAGCTTGTAAACACTAAAATGGGACTTTATTGAGACAAAAAATACAAACTAAACAATAATAAAACTAAACTACATGGAATATAAAACTTAAAATAATCATATAAATAGACTTATAAATGAACTTGAATTGTCATTTGCTTCGTCAAAGCCATTAAAACAGAAGTATTGTACCTTCTCGTACTCGTACCTACTCCCACTGTTGTGATATTCTTGTGAGCCTATTTATTGTGTGCAACGAAAATAACAGTGAAGATGAACAAACATATATTTAGGTTTTGTGTTTAAACTGTCTGTGTATATTTATAGTCACTTTTCATATATATATACATTTTATTTGTGTATCAAGATCGTATTTTTCATTATACTATATGCTAACAAGCCATAGGTTATGATAATGATCTCCAGGGGTGACACATACGAGTTGCTGGCTTTTTAACAAACATTAACATTAACAGTACAAACTCATTTTGTGAAGAACCTTAATGTTTCGTCACACAGGCGCGTTTTCCGGGCGGGGCGTGAGCGTTTTATATGTAAAACGCGCCTGTGTGACGAAGCCTTAATTCTCCATGCTAAACTTCCATGAGAAAACCTCGACAGGAAGCTCATTCCACTTGTCGTGACATCAAAATACATATTGACTTAGGTCAGTTTCCAATCTCTGAAAGTGACGGTTATATTAAAACTGAATTGCTGAGAAAGTAATTAAATTTCCAATAAAGCGTGTCTTGACACAGACCCCAATCCGGCGTAGACGCCAAGACACTAAATCAATTAAAATCAACTTGAAGACATCGTTAAACCATTAAGAGTCGTGCAATTCTCTCCTATAGGTAACATGGGGGCGTTGTAGCGTCTCACAATTACTATCATTTGAAGGTACAGGCAATTGACCTAGAAGTAACATGTTATTACATATCGACGCTTCGGGCGCCACTCCTGCCTAGATATCTATCTATCAGGTCAATTGCTTTAGCTAGTTTCAAATTTCTTTCGTTTACTTTCTACATAATGATTGCGGTCGGAGTCTTGCATCAGGTTTAATGTAACCAAGTGATGTATGCTCGTTAAGGGTCCCTGCTAATTTGCCACTAGTTAGTGCGTTTCCTGCGGAGGTGCGCGGCCCTCGCCGACGCTCGTTACGTCAGCGTCCCACTTCTGAGTTCTGACGACGTGCCGCTGACCTGCTAATTGAACTCATCTGAATAGGTTAGGTTACGATCGTGTAATGTTGTCACCAAAAACATACATGTAATTTTTGTTTATGAAAGAGTAAAAGTGTGTCGTTCGGCAAAATTAAATTGCGAGTCCTTTTGTAATTTTCACCGAGAGTGTGATCATCGGTAATTTTATAACAATATCCGCAAAATAGAAATCTCTTTGTTACAAGTTTTGGTTTCATGAGATCATGAGCTAGTCGTTACCGAATGGTCTTTTAACAGGTAGACAATGTCAACCGTGCTAATGGAGCTGTCGAATGCGATGATCGCGACTTTTTCCCACGTTAACAATGAGATCGACATGCTCGATGATTATGTCAGCTCATGAAAGGTTAACAGCTATTAGGGAGTATATCATTTAGCTTTGACTATATAATATACATGCTTTCACTGTTAAAAATAAAATTTTAAAATATACGTCTACGAAATAATTTAGTGCAAGTTAAAGTCGTTAGTTTCAAGCATTGTTATTGAGTTAAAGGCCGTCTAAAAACGAAAGGGCTATTTGTATCCGTCACATGAAATATTCTTGTAATTATACTGATCGGTATCAGCGGAGGGCCGCGGAAGACGCGACCGCGACCGCATTCGGTCGTTTGCACTTTCGATTTCCTGCGCTGCGGCCCGGCCTCGGGCGCAAATAGACAAATACTCGTAAGCTAATAGTTACCGAGATCTACACAAAGCATCAATTCATCTTTAATCGAGCGTAGGCGCCACCGGTCCAATGGTATTTTTATTAGGGTTCCCTAATTCCTTATTAAAAACGTTAGTTGGCTACCTAAATCGTTTACTTTTTTGCATATTTAATTACACAAACGGGTCTACCGCGATATAATTTCATTGTTTTTACCTTTAATTCCGACGTTTCAGCTGAGTTGCACCAGACCCGACCCACCGGACAGACCGGTAGACCCGTTTGTGTAATTAAATATGTGTACAAAACGCGAGAGTTTAAAGTGTTATACTTTTTTACATCTATCTATCTATCTACTTGAAACTTTACTAATAAAAACTAAATGAATATAAATCTCTAATGCACATCAATTTAGTATCAATTATCTGCAGAGCGGTAAAGTGACAAGACGTAGGTATTAGTGATGTACCGACTATTGATTTGGCCGACTAATCGGCGCTCGAATGGCCGATTAGTCGGCCGACTAGTCGGCCAGATCATTAGTTTCGTATAAGTTCAGGTGAAAAACAATAGTTTTGCTCCTTTGGTTGCGCTATTCATCATAACATCTGGGAGACCGAGCTTTGTAAAACATATAAAAACTCAAAAAATGCGCGTTTTTTCAGAGATAAGACCTAGCTAGATCGATTTATTGCCCCCGAAAACCCCCATGTAGCAAATTTAATCGAAATCGTTAGAGCCGTTTTCGAGATCCCCGAAATATATATATAAATAAATATATGTACAACATATAAATAAATAAACAAGAGATGCTCGTTTAAGGGTATTATATTAGCTTGGCTAAAAGGTGTTCTTTACAGGTTCAAAGACCTATCACAAGAATCCTCGTTCAATTTCTCTATTTCTTTTACAGTAGGTACAACTTGTAGGAGGTATTTCCGAGGCTCTATTTCCCGTACGTACGTAGTCGGCAGTTAAGAGCCTATCTCCTGTGGTCAGCGTCTTTACGAGCAACGTGCCCTGTCTAAGTCTCTAAATTTTGCAATAATATTAATATGAAGTTCCCCATGGCTCCACCATTTAAAAAAAAACTGAATAGTAATAAAATTATTTAACTTGCCCATGAAACTACACGAGAATCAGTTGAGATTGACCTATAGAGGAAAACACCAGCCCACCAACATACGATAACGATCAAACGGTCAAATATATGCAAAAAAAGTTTTCGTATGCACCTTAAATAGGTATTTTAGTAAAATAGGCATAATCATATGGTAAATATTGACTGATGATTTATTTTTTTCTGTTTTTCTTTCACTAATAAAGTGCCGACTAATCGGCCATTTTTGCCGACTAGTCGCCGACTAATCGCCGACTACGAATGTGGCCGGATAGTCGGCTTTCCCAACTAGTCGGCGACTAGTCGGTACATCCCTAGTAGGTATACGAATAATGTCCAGAAACGTCATCGTCAGCAAACATTAACGCGTCAGGAAAAGTTTCGAAAAACACTTTATCGGAGTACATAATGGAAATATGTATATTTAATTGAGTGTTAGAAACACACGCGTCACGCACTTGGCCTTTATATTTTTCGGTTAATAAGCCGGTGACCGAGTCAGCGTTTCGCTCGCTTGATTAATGCCGCCTTTACAGAGATAATGGCGCCGAATCTCGCTCGAGCACTTGTCTGATTCACGTCTATTCAACGCGGTACCCCGTAATTAGGGGTGAAAGTGAACTTTTTAGATTAGATCCGTGAGTACGTGACTAGATTTAATGCTAATATGTTTTGGGCGTATTTTCTAAAACTTTTAAATGACAGTTGAGATAAGTTATTTTAATCATAAGTTCTTCAAATATTAGTTAGTCTTTGCATGTATTAGGTTTCCGATTTTACGCCAAGCCCAGTAATTAAAACCCATAATAAATTGTGGGTTTTGATAGTCACATGTCCCAAACTATCAGAAAAAAGACGAATCTACATTGTGTCTGTCGATGCCTTACTTATCTGTTGTTTTATTGTTACAGAGCCCTGGCGCAGTGAGCGGATCCACACCGGGCGCGGAGAGCTCACGCGACACACTCGACATGCGGTACTCTCTGGCGGCGTTAGCCGATGACTACACAAAGCGAAAACACGTCGTGCGCGTCACCACTGCCGCCGGCGCTGAGCTGCTGCTACAGGTAAGCTTCACAGACTTACGGTTAGACCCGTTTGACGGTTCTTGAATGTCATGTAAGTTTTCCACCGACTGGACCGTGCCAGATTAAGCTGTTTCCGTGAGGACCAGACCGGATAGCAACTGTTAAATCCCCAATTAAGTATGTAAATAAGAAATGCGACTACAATAACAAGAAAAATTATACCTAGTAGAATGCGCTAGTTTTAGCCCAGCCCTGCCGGCCATGCATAAGCGAGAGGAAGACTAGATCTTGAAGACAGAAACAAGAAACGAAAACATCATATTTTGACCAGTTGAACGTTGTATAACAGGCGGAGGGACCAGAAGACGCCCAGCGCTGGCTGGCGGCGCTCCGCCGGCACTCGGCCGAGCCGCCGCCGGCGGAGACCGCGCCCGCTCAGCCCGACTGCCCCTCGCCGCTGCCGCCGCAGCGCAGCAAGAAGATCGGCCGCAACAGGTCACCCACGGGTAAGTCATGAACTTATGAACAGCACGGTGTATTCCCATTTGTTCCCGCCGGGCACAAATAGGAATGGGTGCATTCATATGAATTTACTTAGCTACTGCTTCGGTATCGCTACATCATATCAGGAATTTGATATAATCTAATATCCTACTACGACATCCAAAGGTCTTTCTATAAAATTACTACTCCGACTCTCAGATTTTCTTCTAATCCGAAGATAGGACGATCTTAATCTGTAAATTAAAATACCTATACAATAAATCTCTGCCACCAGATTCTGGTCAGTAAAGCCTATAATCGTTCATTTATTCCATCATACAAGGCCTGGATTATAATGTTCCTTAATTCCTCAGGACCACCAACGCCAACCCTTCCATCATCGCCGAAGAATAAAACATGGAAGGGCCGCATGGCGAAACAGCTCCGTCGCATGCACGGCGGCGGCGCCGCCGCTGTGCCCGCGCCGACTTCAGGGTGGCTCGGCGCGCCGCTCGAGCGCTGCCCCACCGACCCGGAGCACCCGCTGGTGCCAAGAGCGGTCACGTTGCCAGCACATGCTGTGGAGGTATACACGAGTCAAAAGTTTGCAGTGGAAGATAATATTCCTCAACGATTTGGTTGTTCTTAGTCATCAGTATTTTTTTTGTCATCCTCAGGCCTTCGGTCTCCGCACAGTGGGAGTGTACCGCGTGCCGGGCAACGCGGCCGGTGTGGCGGCGCTGGCCGCCGCGTTGGACCGCGGAGAACCTCCTCCAGAGGGAGACCCGCGGTGGGCGGATGTGCACGTCGCCTCCAGTTTGCTCAAGGCTTATCTGAGGCGGCTCCCTGATCCGCTGCTCACGGCTGACATGTATCCCGCTTTTATTGGTAAGAATAAAGCAAGATTAGCATTTGGCCCTTATCGTAACAAGTACCTATAGGTGACACATCGACATCTACCAGAGTTCGCCCAGCTCTAGTAGATATCACTTTCCGTTAGGTATTAGATTCGTTGTGTCTGATACCCAACAGCCGACGGACACGTGTGCCCTAAATTATTAATTATTTTGAAGAAGAACTCACTTGTTCACCAACCGTAATGCCAGATGTCTTCTTGCAATTAAGAGCTCAATTAAGATTGCCACCTACAACTTTAAAAGAAGTCATGCAAGCGACTTCTAAAGAGTTTACGGTCATGTATATTGTACTAGAATTTTTGCAACTGGTAACAAATTATCCTTTACATGCACTCTTCAGAAGATCGTCGTAAAACTAATGAAAATGTTCCTAACCAAACGGTCATTAATTTTAGCAAATTGTTGGCAATGAGCCTCGGCTTTTCATCTTAGTTGTAGCGAGTCGAGTTATCGTTAGTATTTACCGCAAGCAGTGATGAATGGTGCGTCTCAAACCGGGATATCACTCGACAAGTGCTCAGCCGGCCTAGCCAAGGTTACAATCGCTATCGCTTCGACAACGAAAAGCATTATGTCTCTCTATCACTCTTCCATATTAGCGCGACAGTGACAGTTGCGTTTCGATCGCTACGGAGCGTAAGCGATTGGCATCTTGGCTACGCGGCCAGTTTACTTTACCAGCACTTTAAAATCTGAATTTTTCTAGAACTTTTTACTTGTATTTTCAGCGGCCGATCGCTCACCTGAGAGAGCTCGGGAGTTACGCCGTCTAGTCCTCGCGTTGCCCGAGGCTCACTACGAAACACTCAAGTACCTGATCCAACATTTGCGCCGCGTCGTGGCGCACTCGTGTTATAACAAGATGGAGGCGCGAAACTTGGCCATCGTGTTTGGACCAACATTGGTGCGCGGCGCCAGTGACGACATGCTCGCGATGGTCAACGACATGTCCAGTCAGTGCCGCATCATCGAGTCTTTTCTGTCTCACGTGAGTCTCGCGTCACCTCTACCTACATAAATATTTTAAGTACCTACTGACTGACGTATATATTTTTTACGCTTGTCCGGCATTTGTCCTAATTATCGTTTATTTTTGCAGTATGACTGGTATTTCGAAGAGGAGGAAGGCGATCCCCCAGTGGAACCCCCGACGACGGCGGAGGAGTTGTCTCCGGCCCCCGCGCCCTCCCGCGACCTCCTCATCCACAACGTCAAGAAGATCGAAGGTAATCCAACATGGCTCTCGGCCAATCACCTTTGCCAAACCCAACATCCGCGGTAATCATTCACTAGTCACTTATTAACAGGACAATTCGTCTTGAGCATCTTAACGTTCAGCGGAAAATTCCTAATCTCATCCATTCTTGCCTGGATGTCGTCTATCTTCACTATTATATTTCAGCTTGTCCCATATGGCTCCCACAAATATCATTTCGAAGAAATCGTTTTTCCTCCAAATTTCATTTTCTGTAATCTATTTTCCGGCATAGATACCTGTGCTAAATTTTCTCTATGTACGCGCTAGTTTCCCTTCAGCCGAAAACAACTTTTGGGACAATAGAATAAGAACGAACATTGCTTTTGAAGAGACCCTTTCTGTCATATAAGTCACTTGCCTTGCAATTATCGGACGTCGTCACAATTCTCACAATTGTCCTTTTCCAGGCAAAGACGTGTCGACTCGCGACATCGTATCCTCGATCATCTCAGCGGCGAACCGCAAGATCCAGCGCAAGCCGCGGTCGAAGCCGTCGTCGGACAGCAAGAAGTGGGCGGAGGCCGAGAAGCGGCCCGAGGCGTCGCCGGGCGCCTCGCCGCCCAACTCGCCGCTCACGTCGCCGCCCGCGCACCTCACCACCACCCTGGCCGACTACGACGGCCTGCCGCATAGGTTCAACCAGGGAGGCAACAAGTTAGTATCCATCATATTGTTGGAGAATTCAACCGAGCGCGAGATTTAGAAAAATTTGGCTAACATCACTTTTTAGGTCGTCTTTTTATTATCAACATTATGCTAGCCCTATCCCATGGCCTCTGGATTGATAAACCTAGTATTATGTCACCTTAAACTTGTAAGGCAGTTAAGTAGATTATGACGAAAAAACCGCAGTCAGACCTTTAAATTCCAAAATTAAAACGCGTTTCTTTGGATTTCATAAACATTGCGACTGATGTTGTTTTACTAACATGTTGTGTGCTTTCAGAGTGGAGATGGAGTCCATGTCAGTGTTGGGCCGCGGTCGCCAAGAGCTCTCGCGGCACACACACACACTACAGAGCTTCTCCATCGATGGTGAGTTAACATTTTATCCGTAGAGAGAGACATACTGTATTGGCTATCAGTGGAAAATGGATTATATAATGGTAAAACTCTTTCATTGTGAAATAAAATAATAATCAATTATTTACATTAGACTGAATTAAATTATGCAATAAATCTTGTGAGAAGACCAAAGCATATACGAAAAATGTCATGATATTAAGCAAGTCATTGTAATTGAAAAAGTATCCCTAAACGAGCTCGCAGCTCCTCGTTCAACTGGTTTGACACGGCCATACCCATTATTTCGTTTTGTCCAGACAATAAATATCGTCTACTATTTGCCCCACTAGGTGTGCAGTACTGACGTCAGAGAGTACACACAGCAATCCCTTTCTTTTGTCCACATTAAAAGGTATAGGAATGTGAGCGTGCGTGTTGCAAGTGTGTGCGTGCTGCGTGTACGCATTCGGCTCCGTTAACACGGGCAATTTGTTCGCATCTCCGCTGAATTTCTTGCAAAAACAGTTAACTTCACTGGCAGTTCTCACGCGACTAACGATTTCATTAATAATTGATGTACAGATTTACCTTCCTTCGAGAGAAGTCAGGTGAAGTTGACAAGTTGTTGAGGCAAGTTAGTCAATGGATCATGCGAACAAATAGCGGCTCCGATAAAAACTAACGCTTAGAACCGCGACGGCTGCTGACAGCACGGCTTCATGCTCGAGCATCCGACGTCCGAGCGACCGCCATTCATGTTCATATCGACGATCATCTCACTTCATTGTCACGCTCTTAACGTGCAACATTAACACGCTTCAATATTCGTGTCCGAAGGTACTTCTAGACGAACGAGTTGTCTAAATATATCTTCTCTTTTACTACTAAATCTCTAAATAAACGGCCGATTTGACGTAACTAATTCTTAACTCGATTTGTCGTAGGAACCGGAGATTTGGTGTCGTCTCTGACGAGCACTTTCGACCAGAAGCTGCGCACGCTGAACAACTCGTCGCCGCTGGACGACGGCAGCATCCCGTACGCGGACGAGCCCGAGCCGGACGAGCTCGAGACCGAGGGCAAGTCCTCGTCGAGCTCCCCCTCCGAGCACAGCGAGCGCGAGGAGCGCGTGTCGCCCGCCGCGCGCGCGCAGGAGCTCAAGGCCGCGTGGCTCGCGCGCGACCTGCGCCACTCCTCCTCCTCCAGCGACGAGCCCGACGCACGCTGGCCGCGGCCGCTGCTGCCGCCGCCGCCGCAGGACGACGACGACTCGGAGAAGGAGAACTGCATCATTCCAAAAAAGAACGACGAGGCTCGCAGCACCGAGGACGAGAAGGACGTCGACACCCGCTCGCAGGTGTCGGAGACGATGCCCGACAACGACAAGACCATCGATCGGCTGCTCTACCCCTCCGCTTACAAAAACGGCCTGCGCCTGTCTAACCCGGAGTGCGTGAAGCGCAACAGCGCCGCGCTCGAAAACGACAGCGAAAAAGACGTGGATTGCTCCAAGCTGAAACGTTCCGAGTCTCTGAACAGGGATCCGGAGAGGAGCGAGGCGCGCGTGTTGCGCTCCGAGAGCCTCAACTGCCGCGTGGAGTCGCGCCTGCAGCGCTCCGAGTCGCTCAACAAGGGCGAGCGGCTGAGCAAGCTCGAGAAGGGCGAGTGGAACATCGTGCGGAGGCGCGAGGGCGCGTGGCGCTCGACCAAGCTGAAGCGCAAGAACGGCATGCCGGAGCGCGGCATCAAGCGGCGCCACACGGTGGGCGGCACCAAGGACTTCGACAAGGACGGCTGGAGCGCGCGCCACACGCGCACGTCGTCGCCCGACCTCAGCGCCGCGCCCGCCGCGCCGGCGCCGCTCGTGCCGCCGCCGCGGCCGCCGCTCGAGAGCCACGTCTGACACGAGGCGCACTCCTTGTAAAGGACCGCCGCCTGCCCGCCGGGACCGGGACCGGGACCGGGACGCACACGCCGCATGTCGTTTTCATCGAAGCTGCGGACTTTCGCAGGTCGAAATCGTTTTCGGGAACTGCGTCGGTTGTAAATATTTTGTGGTGCACTAGCGTTTTCGGTAAAGACAGAAGTGAGGCCCCCGGCCGCGCTCGGCGCCGGCGGGGGCGGGTTTCGACAAAAACATTTAGCCGTTTCTAGATATTTAGTCGTCTATGGACTTAAGTATCGAATGATGAATGGGCTTCGAAGTACATCGTTTCTTCGCTAACTGGACTCTACTATGGGTGCCTATTGTTCGGGTGGTGCTGTTTATTTTATACCTAAGTAGTTTTTTTTTCTAATGAAGTGGGTGAATCAAAAATTTGGGTACCGGAAATCAAGAAAATATATGTTTTAAAATCTGATTACATGCAGTACCTACCATATTTATATCTTCGACTAACAGGAACTTTCGCATCGAGAGAGGCTATTATTTTGATTCGACTCAATTGACTGAATAGATTAGGTCACAAAAATATCTAATTATATATATTATAGTATGAAATAAAAAGCTAATACTCAAAAGTCATTTACATTATATTATATCGAAAAATCATGCATTAAGTAATAAAAATATTCGACACTTATATTGAAGTAACAAAGACATAAGTTAATATTGTATATGAGATATAGGCCAACGTATTACTCATTGAAAAAATAAATCGTACAGTGCAATACAATTTAGGTACTTGAATAGGAAAAATGTTTAAGGAAAGAAACAAATGAAGGCGAATGCCGCAACATCTAGCCGCCCTTCAACGATCAAGAATCAAACAAAGAAAACGGGGTTCTTAACCACCAGAGGACGGCTAGCAGCGGCGGGCATTGGGACAGTGCCATGCTTGGCTTGATGGAGTGTAACATTTGTTGCTCCGAACGTAGCTTATAAAATTATGGTGCGAACTGCTAAACGTGGCACTGTCCCAATAGAAAATTAAGCTCACTAAATAATGCCAAAGAATGATAAGGAAATCGTCAATTTTGAGAATGCGAGGAGCATACTAGAGTGAAGGCGCGACTCTGAAAAGAATGGAAGGAATATGTATCAACGAACTACTGAGTTACTCACCATATCGAGGCAATACGCACTGTACCTTGTGGCGTCGCTGCGCCCCCGACATACTTTAATAGTACTCCCTGTGTAGATTTAGAACTACTCTGTACGGAGTTGTGGGGCGCTTGCAGACGCCGTGATAGTGCAAACGAGCATAATACAACTAATATTAGTGCTAGTAGTAGATAGTACATACATACAATGAATGTTAATTAGATACTACGCCCAGGCGTACGTTAGTTTAAGTATATGTGCCCGATCGGGTGAACATGTGACCAGACTACTATAACACCACGTAACTTTAAGCATTATCGGTAAGAATTACATAATAGGTACTCGTCGAGTTATATTGATAGCGATTATTGGAAGGAATTATAAAAATAAATAAAAGCATACATCACCTACTTGCCTTTGCAATAGTTTTAGCGGATTTGACTTAATATGCACAATTCTCAGATTAAAATAGATTCTTTTAATACAGTTACCTAGTAGACTCGTCTCCTCTGTAACGAAATTATGTACCTAAACAAATATTTTAGATGACTATTGAAATTAGAAATTGTAAAACTTTGACTTAGTTTTTAAATATTACAAAGTGCGCTTGTATTGTAAATAGTGGATGCATTGTGCGTCTCTCTGATCGCGGGTTGCACTGCAGTGGCTCTGGTGAACGTCAGCCGCCGCTGCGTTGCAGGCCGCGCCGG
This sequence comes from Cydia splendana, assembly GCF_910591565.1. Taxonomy (NCBI): domain Eukaryota; kingdom Metazoa; phylum Arthropoda; class Insecta; order Lepidoptera; family Tortricidae; genus Cydia; species Cydia splendana. The sequence goes on from NC_085967.1 coordinate 5,043,781, forward strand.
GAGACGCGGCACGTATAGCAGTAGCCGGGCCAGGGCCCGCCCGTATCGACTAACCGACGTAACACTCCTACAGTGATAATAATAAAAGTGATTCTCTAGCTTTGTATATTGTACATTTCTTTTTATGATTAATTTATATTAAATTTGTTATCGTAGCTTTGTTGAATGCAATTATTTTTTATTGTTTTGTTTATCAAAGAGAAGTATTTTAGGCTAAATTCGATTGTTATTTATTTGCGAAAGCTGTAAAACGTGATTTGGCACAATTTCTTTTAAAATTGTAATTATATTTTGTAAATAATACATCGGCAAAATGATGTTTTAGACTTTCGTTCATTAACTATTTTGAAAATTTTATACCATCTTTACGTTAAGGCGATCTCAAGTTTGTTGAATGTTTGCAAAGCGTTCCTTTAAAGTTTTATTTGTAAATATATCTTTTAATGTAGGAACAGTGAATTTACTAATTGTAACTGCGTCATATTGTAAGTAGACGGTAGATGGCGGCAGGGGCGGGTCGGACCGGCCGGGCCCGGACCGGGACGGCGCCGCCCGGCGGTCCCGCCTGCTCGTTAGGTACATACATATAAAAGACATGTCTCGCTCGAGTGTCTGCTTGCAAGAGAATTGTATTCAAGTAATCTAATTCATGTCCTTCGTGTAATCAGCTATGAAATTCAAATAAACACCGTAAGACATTTCGCAAATGTGGTCTGATTCACGTTACAATATTCATTGTCATTGTGTATATTTTGGAACAATGGAATAAAATACTGAATCAATTTAGAACTTTTGTTTCCTTTCTACCCTGAGCAATTAAGCATAGCATAACGCTTAAACTGCGTGCTGCGTTTTGTAGTTTTACACCGTAGCGCGTTGCAATGATCAGTCGTCAGTGTCGCAGTGCAAATTGCCTCTGCACATGAGCTAATATCAATAATTAGTGGCCCATACATACTGTAGTGTAATACTGACCTACCTAATCATGAAACCTGTGTAACAAACTGACCGAATAATAAATAAATAGAGTTAGACCAAGAAAAGTCTGCAGAGATTTTGATAGCCCACGCAGTGCAAGTGTTATTTTAAACGTCAAACTTCTATGAAATTATGACGTATAAATAACATTTGCACTGCGTGGGCTATCAAAATCTCTGCAGATCTGCAAATATATCGATCATTTTTAGTTTGAGATTTAAAAATGGTCATCTGATTATCAACTAGGCCTCAATAATCGTTTAACAGGTTGAATGATGAATCACACATGATTCAGGAACGCATTTTCGTCCTAAGTGTTATTCATCCATGAATCGAATGAGATCAAATGGACTCTTGTAGTGAGAAGTGGAAAACAAAGTTAATAAATGAAATCAAAAGACATAAATAAGTTATCATTGTTTTATTAAGCAATCCACTGCGTACACTCATAATTAATGTGTTCCTCGTACCACTGCCACTTACAACAGGTAGCAACAATTGTGTTAATGATATAGAAACAATCCAAAATATTTTGTACAATCAGCTTCACTTACACAAATGTGGAACTCGCATTTAGCTCAGTTTTTCGCCCACTATGAACTGGAATTTCAAAATATGACAATCGCCTCATATTCAGCCTGGACCAAAGTTCAATTGTAACTCAGTCATGAAAGTCATGATTTTACCAAATATCGTACGTGGAACATAAAATCTGAGCTAATTCGATATAAGGACATGACATAAGTTGTAGTAAAAACAGGTAAAATTGTTATTAGATCATTATCATAGCAGAATACATCCAAACAGTAAAAGTCAGGTTCATACGAAGCCAAGAATACCAATTGCCTACAATAATCTTTTAGGATCACACGCATTTGAACTTGTCAGTCGAATCATTTAACTTAACTAGAGTCTGGCTAGCCAAAAATTGTTGACAGATATTTCGTTCTTGTATCACCAATTGTCTATGATTTGAAAAAAAAGCTAAAAGTCAGTTGACAATTTATGTCATTCATTCAAATTGTTTGCGGTTTATAAGGGGTTTATTTTAAGTAATATTAATAATGTCTATACTGAGTGAGGTTCGCAAACTATTATTTAAGTTCGTAAATAATTACGACAATGTGCGAAGTCGACGTGTAGCGTTATATAACGAAAAACTGCAATGTTTACAACTTCTAAGCAAATGTAAACAAATTAGAAGGTTAGTGCTCTATTAATATTTTGATACTTAGCATTTAGCATATTTGGCATAGTACTTGTGTATTTTTTTGGTGATGCATTAATATTACGGTATGATCGAGCTAGGTCTTATTTACACTACATTTCATTTTTCGCCTTGTTACAATGATATGGTGAGAAAGTGTTAACATATGTGTTTATCGTTGACTGTACTTCACATAGTGGTAGAAATTATGTGAGCCGGCTTTGAGTGCACGTCAACGTATATTTAACTTATATCCTTAGGTACCTTACGTGTGCACAGAAAATCAAAAATCTTTTCTAGTATCAAAACTATAATTCCTACTACACAAAGTGTGACCAGCCCAAGATTTTTTGAATTTCCCGCCAAACATTTGGGTAAAATTTCAGTAGCCAGACTCTAACAACTATTTACTGAATATTGACTATAAATCCTGATCGGAAATACCGTGATGGACGATAAATTTGTCAAGCTTTTGTGTTATTATTATTCCTACTGTATTCCGCACAGTTATATGTATATACTATACTGCAAAACGTAATTCAAGACCAAAAATAGTAAGACAATGTTACCACTTGTTACTAGCGCGTCTTGTATTTATGTAAAAATAAGTAAATAAAAGTACTTTATTAAATCGTAGGAGTAAAATTACTAATAAATAAATTATCTTAGCGTGATTATTTATCAAAAGGAATTTACTATTTTATAAACAAATTATTGCAGTGGCAACATTGTCTTACTTTTTTTGGTCTTGAATTACGTTTTGCAGTTTAAAGTACGTAAAGTGAGGAGGAAACGTGCTAAACGATGGCTATAATTGTAACATTCAAATTATTCTTATTACCAAAAATTTGACAAAACCATCGGCCTTAAAATAGCTACTTATTTCAATGAACCTTGAGTGCAAAGTTCATACAATTGCTACTAAACGCAAGTAGCAAATGTATGAAATCGCACTAAATACTAATTAATGTGTAATCGGGCCCTAATATTTCTTGTGGACTAAAAGTACCGATCTGATTGTGCATGAAAATCATGTAACCAATGAAATCTAATTTGTATGGACAACTTTTATTGAGCGTTTTGGGAAATGTTGGTCGCTAATTGAACAATCCACCAATACTGTACTGTACTGTCTAGCAAAAAAGACTAGATATTAAAAAGTGGCAATACTGTAGTGCCGTCCCGTTTTCTTATATAAATTGGTTTTCTTATATAAAAAGGGACGACACTACAGTCTACAGTATTACCAGTTTTTAATTTCTACTCTTTTTTGACTGACTACAACAGATGTTTTAAAAGATTTTATCAATTTACGAGGACCTTCTGACTCTTGTCAAGTGAATTTTGGTACACAATGTTGTAGACACCAAATATATGAGTAAATCCTCTTTCTAAAAATTTTACATTAATTATGTTTCACACTAAATTGTAATTAGACCTATTATATATCTAAAGAAAACTTGCGAAGGACCCAAATTAAATAAACATTTGGGATACAAGCAATAAGGCTACAGTTAAAATATCAATTGTCTATCTAGCCATTTAGTATAACAAATACCACCAATCATTTTCGGACATTCACCATTTTTATATTCAGTATACAGGGTGGAAAGGCACGACGATCCTTTCCGGAAATGGGAGATAGTTTAGCCTAAGCTCTATATTTTCTCCATAGAAACTATGTTAATATGGGCAACCGTTTCTAAATTATGACCTTTTAAACATCCACGCAAAAAACTACTTTGTTCTAACCCTAACAGGTGACAGGGTCAATGAACTTACTTGTAAACAATCAGTATTCGACAGGAAATTATGCTAATTTGTTGCCATCTAACCATTTTTAGGTCTGCTTACAGCACGGTAAGAATCATTGCGGGATTTTCGCTTTCTTAGTGGTTCCACTTGTTCAATACTTGAATGAAATAGTTATGTTATTCCTTAATATTAATAATACTAACCACAACATTGTTTACAACGACAGTTCAAATGGTGACATTGACAACCACTCAAAAGTACGCAATCGTCTTATAAATATCTCTGGTTTCCTTGACTGATAAAAAGGTTTTAGTTTCTTAACACGTTTCACAAAATTATTTTCGAATAATTGGAAACTATCTAAAATAATTAAAAATAACAAGTAGGTTGTGTTAGTTGCACCAAATGAACTTGCAAAAATGAAATACTAAGAATAAATCAAGAATAAATACTTCTTCAATACCTAACTAACAAACCTTCTTGCGTGGTAGGAAATAGACAAGACGTCTGATGTTTGAAATTAAATTTTCATTGAACTATACTTATTGAATGTCATATTCTTCAAATAAAAATGTTAGATGCTCGTGGCTATTTAAATTTGTGGGGCTGTGTAAAAGATATGGTGTACCAAACCAAACGGAATGTGAAACTGCGGACGAAATGAGACAAAGGCTAATTGGTGCTTTCTGCGGAGGATAAATGACGAAGAGCATACACTATATCGCATGTGCATCGACATACTCGGGTACGGGCTGCGGCGGCGTTGTAATACACGGAGGTACATTTGAACACCGTATGTGAAAAGAAGATAGTATTAAATATTGGAAAAAAGTAATTATCTAAGAAAGTAATAAAATTGTTTGTAATATTTTTGCATGCATTTGATTTATTTGACATTTATGCGTCATTCATACATCATTGCGATACTGTCAACGATCGGAAAAAAGTGTAAAGTCCCGAGCTTTCCCGACGGAGATCCTTAATCTAGCCGTCATGTGCACATGCTATAGGGTTATCACCACAGTTAAAAAGTAGTATTTTTGCAATTTTTATTTTTTACTTAATTAACGATTCTTACCATTACCCAATAGTCTCTGTATCACTTAAACGACCTAATACTTCCGGGAAGGATCGTCGTGCCTTTCCACCCTGTATAATTCAAATACATATATTAAATTCGTATTATTAAAAATATATAATCAACTTTACTAGAATCATATTGAAATACTATTCAAATAGAATAAACAGAGATCGTTTACAATTTTGAGTCTTCTGACAAATGCCCATAACAAAATATTTATTTTCGCCACACATCGCGCAGTCTTAGCTCCGTCGAGTAAACTCATACAAAATACACTATAATACCGTGAATCACTAGTCATCGATAACGACGATTCATACTTATATTAACCTACTGAGTATGTATCGCAAACGCACGACTTAGGGCCAGTTGCACCAACCACATTTGACAGACTGATCAACGTCAGCCGGCGCGCCCCGGCACTTTACTATGAAACTTTCCATACATAAAAATTTAGCGAACTCTTTAACGATACGAAAAGTTTGGTGCAACCGACCCTTAGTCTTACGGGCTGATTTAGACGGCGCGCGAACGCGCATACGATTTTAGTTACATTGCGGACTGTGGATTACGTCCAATTCAACCGACCAATCAAAACCCGCAATGGTATGAAACTCGCATGAGAGTTCTCGCATCGTCTAAATCAGCCCTAAAAAACGAGGGAAAGGGAGGCAAAGAATGAGATGGTATGAAGCAAGTCACCCGAGGCGACTAACGTTACCATTCGTTTATAATGACTACTTCGCTCTAACAGCTAACTGTCAGGCGGTCGTCTTTAAAATGCTATGAAATGCAAGAATAGTCTTGAACACTGTTATCAAAGCCTGAGTATTAACTGACACGAGATTTGTATCGATATCGATTAGAAATTCGGAAACAAGACACCAACACATTTGCAACAACCGTCTGTATATGAAACGTACTTCCACAAAAGAAAGCATCACTACAGAAAACCATCAACAAAACATACCCACGCACGGTACTGATATAGTGCATAATTGTTTTCCATCGTACTTTTTCGGAAACGTTCGTATTTGTCATGCTACTTCAATCAACCCAGGGGCGTGTTTTGAAATTTGACGCCCCGGGCCAATAAGTTTCGCCGCCCCAAAAGTCAAGGAAGAAAAACAAAAAGCAAGACGCCAGGGCTGGCATACGCCGCCCTTGGCGGATTGGCGCCCGGGCCATGGCCCGGATGGCCCTAGGGTAAATAGCCCCTGAGTCAACCTCAGTACTTTTTGTACAGAGACAGACTGAAATAGCAAGACACGTTCGTACGTTTCCGTGAAAATACGATGGAAAATAATTATGCACTATCTGGGGCCTATTTCTCGTAACTATTAGTTTATGAGTTTATTAGTTATTAGTTACTAGTGTAAAAATTACAAGTATTAATATTTTATGTTTCTCAAATAGTTTTACTAGACTAGTTACTAATAGTAGCGGACTAATAATATTATTGGTGTAGTTTGGCTTAATGCATCACCGCCCTTGCCATTTGGCCAATTAAAAAAAAACTTCCCGCGTGTTGTTGCTGTCGTTTGACGTGCACTTTTGCGCTAATAGCGGGATAACTCAGAAAAACATAATATTATAATAACAATGGACCTAAAATTGACGATATTAAGAAATGATCCATATTTTCTGGCCATTTAACCAAATCTGGAAACATTTCCTGCACAATAGAATTCACCACTGAATTTACAGCACGAGATACACTACTTTTCGAAATACCGTGCATATCGGCTACTGCGTGGTATTGGGCTCCAGTGCCCATCCAATGTAAAGTAACAAGAATTATTAACTTCGACGACAAAACTTGATTTCTTTCCGTAAGTCTTTCTAAACTAGGCTCAATGGCTAAAATCAGCTCTTCCAGTTTCACACTAGACAGCCGGAACTCATTAAATGCAAAGGCCCCTTGAAGTATTTCGTAGTTATTCCTCGGAAGGAAAACTCTTCGGCGACGAATAACTATTATTTCGTCGTCTGAACTGCCGGAATCTGACCACATTTTCACAAATTGGTTACTAATAAATTTAGCTAATAGTTTTTACAAGCCTTTTGAGCTTAATAGCTTTACGCATGTAATTTACAAGTGTAATTATTAGCGTACTCTTTTGTGAAACCAAACAGTATTTACTCTTGTTATTATTAGCTAATATTTATTAGTTGGTGACTAGTATCTAATAATTTACAAGTGTAACTTCGAGAAACGCAAACTTGTAATCTTGTAAAAAGTATTAGCTCATGGACTAATATTATCAGTCTAATAACGTACGAGAAATAGGCCCCTGTACACGGTCATTTCACATTAGGCGTAGATACACTGAGCGCATTGGGCTTAGTGTACAGTGTACACCATAAACCTTTAGCTGCGTAGCTCTTCTTCCTAAATTACAAGTAAAACTGGCAGTGCGTCTACTGCAAACCTAGAATACCGTAGCATTTATTACATGGCGTGGCATCAATCGAACATTCAATCATTATTTTAAGAATATTGATCTAATTTAATTCCGAGCTATTGGGTAAATCAACCCCAAATAGCAAATCTACAATTACATTTATTATCGATTTGCTATTTTTAGTGTAACCGGGTCGTTTTGTAACTCTCCACGCTACCTGTGCGTATTCGTTCCACTAATTTTTATTATCTATAAAGAGCCACCCAGAACGATCAAGAATCTGATATTTTTGTACAAATAATACCCCTATTTCCTGAGGGTTTACAATTTTATTTAATAACAGGGAAGTACCCTCTATGAGTACAAAATTCACAGCACGGTTGCTTAGCGGGTTGTCTAACAAAACAACGCTAAGAATTTGAGTGATAGCGCCTCAGTTACAGTTTTTCTCATTCTTTACTCTTTTGCTATTTCTATAAGTAACAAATCGCGAACGGCGATATCGCGGGTTAGGTTGAATAAACGCCAATTTTAACCCTCATAGGCTGCTAAAATACTCAAACAGCGGGCGAGAAAATCTACCCACCGCTTTCGAATCGAAATCGATATTGTTCAATGATAGCCGCAATTTGTTTGATAGGCAAACGTACTAGCCAAACAACGCTATAGACTCATAGGCATATAATCGAATAGCGGGCAATAAAAAACTACCCACCTCTTTCTAATCTGTGCATCGTGCAAAAGAGATGGTTGTTACTGCAGTCCTATTAGAGTCAGTGCTGGTACTCGCGGCCGCGACGTCGCCACCGTCACGGGCGGCGTGGCGTGCCGCGACTCACGGCGACGAGATCGACAGACTATTTAGGAAGATGTCGGAGAGATATCAAGGGGTAATTAGTCTGTTGTCAGGCGTCACATCAGAGTCAGTGCTGGTACTCTCGGCCGCGGCGGCGCCACGGGTGCCGTCACTCGGCGTCGGCGTCCTTGTGCGGCGGCGGGCACCACGGCGCCACGGGCGGCGTCGCCGGCCGCGCCTCGCACGGCGACGAGATCGACAGGCTGTTCAAGAGGATGTCGAAGATTGTGTCCTGGAAACGAAATAAGAAATTGTAGACAACAAGATCATATAACGACACCTTTTATACAAAGTCTATATCGGCTCCAGCAAATAATCCCTTGACCGCAAAAGACGTCAACTGACGCGCGAAAATCTCGTTTCTTTGAAAATCAGACGAGATATAGGTCGAAAATCAGACGGTAACCTAACTCATTAGGGACTATTCGGGAGCGCATTGTAGTTGGATGGAGAAAGAGAAAAAGTTTTGGACTCTACTGCTAAGTCAATAAGGGTTTTAATAGACGATTTTACACTAGAGCATAAAAAATCATTATAAGCAAGCGACACACGACTATCAGACTGATTTTAATACAAAAATGGGAAAGTACTCACATTGTAGTCGAGCATTGAGTCGACGTTAGTGACTATTTCCGTGGGAGACGCGACGCACGGCCAGCTGTAGTCGCTACTCGCGGGCGAGTGCTGAGCGCGCTCAGGCGTGCCCGGCGGACTCAGGAAACATCCCACGGCTCCTGCAATAGAACAGAACATAAGTTATCAGGTTAGAAATAATCCATATTGTGGCCAACTAAATCTCACCAAAAACATTTTCATGTAAAATGTTGCCAAGACGATACCATAAGGCTCGCACTATCAAAAAGTTATCAGATCTCTTGTAGAGCCAAGCTTCTAACTCTACAACCCCTAACTTCACAAACTCTACACCTTAGTCAAAATATGTAGCTTGCCCGTTTCATTATTATAAGAACTATTGTATAGTAAAAATAATGAATAGGGAATAAATTTTTCACCTTACGCTCATGTGACGGTAGCGAAACGACCAAGCCACATATTTTGACTAAGGTGTAGAGTTTGTGAAGTTAGGGCTTGTATATTTAGAAGCTTGGCTCTACAAGTGAGTGAGTCACGAAATCGGGGTTTTTTTTAGATGTGAATAAAATCTAAAGCATAAGAGCTATGCAATTGAATTTTTTTATGCTTAACAAGTGTACAATTGACATCATATCCCGAGAGTTTTGTTTATCTGGTATAATCCAATCCCAAGTTATGAGGGTCTAAAAAAAAGACGAAGCGCTTCGAGAAAAGGTAGGTAGGGCCCTTGCGCTTCGCTTTGCTCGTCTTGGCACTACCCTGCCCCCCGATTTAAATCCAGCGATTGCAAATGCTGTTTTTGCGTTCAGTTCAGTTCAGATGAGATGGATTTGTGGAAGCGGGAATGTACATGCGTCTGAATGTTTTTATGTAGGCCGTGCTGAACTTTCTAAATAGTATTTTATACAATCGTGATATAATAAAGAGCGTTTCAGTCGAGTACCGTAGATTGAAAAGCTTGATTATATCACTATTGTATACAATACTTTTTCTACTAGTCAACATAAATAATACTTTAAACTAGTAGAATCATACAAACAAACCAAACCAAAAGTATAGGAGCTAGCTAAGATTCGCGAGCAGCCGCGAAACCTTCATACTGGTACGCGACCCGGCCGCCGCGCACCGCGCCCTACGGCGGGTTGGTCAACGACACCTTCTCGTAACTCATGAAGCCCTGGTACTTGCTCCGCGCTAAATTAAATTTTTAGACAGTTGTTTTCTCGATTTTAGCCACCGTAGCCTATGGAGACTAACAAGCAATACTAAGTGGTTTTCGTAGTCTATGGATGTTGCTATATTACGGGTGTCACATGCGCGTTTCTGACTTATGAACCAATTGTTTCTACTATACAACCTAAAATAATTAATTTGAGCTATGGTTTTGTTTCGTCCTCTCTGTGATTGGTCAATTTCATTATAGTTGACTAAACTGTATCGAAATGAGTATTATAGTTGAGTTGGGAGCCCATACATTAAAAATACCCAATTGCAGTTTGGTATAAGAAATCTTAATTCAAGAATTACAGTCGACTAGTAGAAAAACAATGTTATTTGTCTCGCTACATCTTGTTCCGCAATAGTTACCGCAAGTCGGTCTGGAGTCAGCGACGCGGCGCAGCTGGCCGGGTGAGGTGGACGGGCGCGGCGGGCGGCGGGCGCGCTGCGCGGCGCGGCGCCGCACGCCGTCGGCGGCCGCGAGGGCGGCGGCGGCGGGGCTCCGCGCGGAGCCGGCGCCGCGCAAGTGCGCCCAGTTGCGCTTCGTCGACGTGTCCGATGTTGGGACGGGATCCGTAAATTCGGACGTAGGCTTTGGACCTGAAAAAGGAATCTTTATTATAATCTCGTACATTCTCATGTATCTTTTCTTGTAAGTACTCGTGACCTATAAACTCGACGACTTTAAATGTTTCCCGTCGGCGTCTCGACGCTTTGAAACTATAAAAATTCACTGTGTTCGCAAATGTGGATTTCCCTTCAACGCGAGGCATCCTCAGTAACATCGCTGACCTTTGAGAACGACTGATATAACACCGCATTGTTGCAATATTTTTAAGTACAGTCTTCTATAAAATGACGGTACTTCCCAAACTTCGTCAGACTACTTCTCCGAATTTTAGCGAGAATAAATTCGCTTCTACTTCTTTTTTCCCAAAATTCTACTCGTATACGTCGTCCTAGTAATAACATGTTGTCCGAGTTGTAATAAGTAATAATGGGTGAATCAACTTTTTCTTGTCACTAGTTGCTATGGTTACGGTCTCCTGGGTCACTCTTAAAATACTAGTTATTTCGTAATGAACCAAACTTGATTTTTTTGGTAGTTATAAGGCCTTTCCATAATGGGACATCTACTAAGCATGTTTGTAGAACATGGTACAGCAGCTCTTTTAAGAAACTATCCCAAGTAACACACAAGCAGGATAATAGAGTAAAATTATCATCTTATTCAAATTAAGATTGCATAAATTTTGTGTATAAGCGGTGGAAATTACTAAATTCGGAATAAGAAAATATGTGGGCCTAGTGGGGCCTATATACCAATAAATGCTGAATAAATTTTGCATAGTATCGGTTTTGCATATTAAAGCTGAATAATACTTATTTCTTACACAGTTAGTCAGACATTATTCAGCTTAAAGCATTTATGGTTACTAAAAGCTGCATAATAGCAGCATTAGCAGCAATTAGCTGTATATATTCTGTGTTGTGAGATATTAAGCAGACAATATTAAGAAAAATGTGATAGTGGCTACTAAATGCTGAAAAGAATAAGCGTCGGTGAAGACTTTCAACTGTATAAAAGCGGTTGCAGTTTCTGTTTTAATGCTAGTTTTTGAATAAAGGTGGACGCTATTACTGGAAGCTGTAATGAAATCCACATATTATTTGTTATTCAGTAGCTGCATATATGGGTTAATTATGGCTTTTATAGACATAACGTCTGAATAATAAATACTAAAACAACACTTATACTTAAGTTATAGCGATTTTAGTACACATATACTATCTTTTCTTGCTAAAAGCTGCAAAATGAACGCAATGAGAAGCGCTATTCAAACTTCTGCTTAGTATCAACAAGTGCGCGATGGAGAGGGTTCCATAGCTGTATACACGGTCAACAGTGCTACTTGAGCCTGATTGATTTGAGCTTGAGCGTGTTTTTATTTTATTTTGAACGCATCTTGCGTATTTATTCTTTAATCCACCCATTATTTAAAAAATCGAGGTTTAGTTTTCTTAACAATTCTCTTCGATTGGTTATTTTACACAAGATGCATTGTCGTTTTAATGACGTAAAACAATTGCTAGCTACCATCATCGTTAACACTGTTAACTGACCATTTGCATACCTTACTGCGACGAGATAAAGTTTACCAATGGCCATTTAAGGTTGTTGCTAGTTGGCAAACAAGGTGTCAAATGCTAGTTATTGATATTGTTGCAGTAAAAACTTGTAGACTGGACTGGGTATGAGAAAAATAAAATAATCACCCCCATTAAAATATAGCGAAATCAATTCTCCTGTCGATTTTGAACAGACTGTTTTTAGGTTTCAAGTGGGTCTACTCATACCCATCCCACACTATACTCGTACTCATATCTAAACAATACTGCCCATACCAAACTATACTTGTACTCATACCCGTGATACCCGCTACTAATATACCCGCACCTTCGCAGCTATACCATATTCATATTCATACCATACTCGTAACCACACCATACTCATACTATACACATCTTCGGACTCACGTCGTACATCTTTGCGTATACATTTACCTTCTACATATTTGTCGGAACTGATAACGGAAAAAATAACTGTGTAATCTGCCGTGCCCCCAGATTTATCGTATAACTTAAATATTATATCGCGTTTATAATATTAGTAGGAAGTAGGATTGAATATTGCCCGTGTTACATACCTATAATGTTTCTCATCAAACTAGTGAAGATCTATGTGGTTTTTACTATTTGTGTATAGAACCCTAATAGGCTTTAAGATTGAGAAAACAATTACTATTATACTGATGTTATTCATGTTGTTCTAAAACCATTATTATCTAACATGTAGCTTAGTAACGCGAATAATGTGAATGCTTATTCAGAAATTTCGCACAATAATAGCTGTGGCAGCAGCTTATATTCAGCACAGTCGGACGCCATTACGGTTACTCATATTCAGGCATCGGAGTTTTTGTCGCATGGTAAGACTAATAGCAAGCTATGGAGTCGACATTTGCCATAAATGTAAACTCTTATTCATACTCATGATTAATTTTATTTAATATGAGAACAGATTACTAAATAGTTACTAAGTAGTTTAATTTATTAAACCTCATTTGTTGCATTAGAGCCGAAAGTGAATGGAACTGTCACCTAAGAAAATAACCTTCCGCAATTAAAAAAGTTATGAATTAATTCTATCACTACTGTCATTGATTAGTTGTTTACTTGAAAGATATTTTACGTTTCAACATGTGTCCGTCTATACTTTCATACTTATTTTTAAACGAGAAATTGGAAAGATTCATCAGATGTGCGATTTGGTACAAGAACGACAGGAACATGATATGTATACAAAACACTATGGATATACAATGTATACACATAATATAATAGGTATGAATTACGTATTTCAATGGACGATGAAGTCGATGTGGATGGTGAAGATATCGTGTTTCCTTCGTATAAATTCAATGGCATAGTGTGCTTTGGATTGACTACGATATTACGAATTTGGTTGGTTGACTACGAATAGTTGAAGTTATGAATTCATAATGTAATAGAAAAATATTTTTTTTTATATAATTCGACTAAGATAATATACACGACCGACGACCGCTCTGAAGGCATTTTAAGATAAATTAAATAAATGAGTATGAGTATGAATAAGAGTTTACATTTATGGCAAATGTCGACTCCATAGCTTGCTATTAGTCTTACCATGCGACAAAAACTCCGATGCCTGCTCATATTCTAACCTCTACAATTATATAAAATTGAAAATGTTCTAAAAAACCCATTTTTATTCATTTATATTTATATAACTAGTTTTATCGTAGCATAACTTGTTAAAGTACATTTTCTATCACTAAAACATCTAAACACCGCAAAAAAAATTACAAATTTAAAAGTGGAGTAGTAAATTTTCTATATTTACTTTTTAAACAGTGCATTATTTACGCGGCGCTTTAAAATTTTTAATAAAATGTATATATATATTAACATTAAAGTCGCATGCGCAATGAAAGTGAAGTTATGTAAACATCAAATAAATATATATTTTTTTTTCCAGACAAATCATTGATTTAACACAAATATCTGAATATATTTTATGTTAAAAATGCACTTTGGAACCAAAAGCTTCATAACGTGTGAATAACTGATGCATTGTGTACAAAGCTGGATAACTTTGGTTTAAAAGCGGTATAGAAGCTTTTGACAGCCTCTATACAAGTGTTATTCAGCGATTCAATGTGTGGGCACACACTTATACAGCTATTACATTACTGTTATTCAGTAATAAGCGGCGAGGGCACTGCCCACTTTGCGCCGAAACCTTCTGTATAACGTCTGTATAAGCGCTTATACAGACGATATACAGCTACCTTATTCAGCATACAGTACGGCATGCTCTATTATTCAAACAATATTCAGCTACTTTTGTGTTACTTGGGATGCTACTATTGTCTCCTGGCTGATGGGACAGAAAAACAACAAGAAATAGTTGATCGACCCTTACACAACTCACTATGTTTATATATGTAGACTTGGTCAAGCCGTTCATCCGCATCAGGTTGAGGAGCAGCATGTCCGTGGCCTGGTCGTCCTGGCGCGCCTCGGGCACGCCGTGCACGGCGCACAGCAGTCTGCTGATGATGTCGGAGCTGGCGGCGGACGAAGTTCCACTGTCCCCCAACTTTACTCAAACGATAGTAAACTGTATTATATCGTCTAGGTGTACTGATACACAACTCACTATGTTTAGACTTGGTCAGGCCGTTCATCCGCATCAGGTTGAGGAGCAGCATGTCCGTGGCCTGGTCGTCCTGGCGCGCCTTGGGCACGCCGTGCACAGCGCACAGCAGTCTGCTGATGATGTCGGAGCTAGCGGCGCTGTCCCCCAACTTTACTCAAACGATAGTAAACTGTATTATATTGTCTAGGTGTACTGATACACAACTCACTATGTTTAGACTTGGTCAGGCCGTTCATCCGCATCAGGTTGAGGAGCAGCATGTCCGTGGCCTGGTCGTCCTGCCGCGCCTCGGGCACGCCGTGCACGGCGCACAGCAGTCTGCTGATGATGTCAGAGCCGGCGGCGGACGAAGTTCTACTGTCCCCCAACTTTACTCAAACGATAGTAAACTATATTATATTGTCTAGGTGTAATAATACACAACTCACTATGTTTAGACTTGGTCAGGCCGTTCATCCGCATCAGGTTGAGGAGCAGCATGTCCGTGGCCTGGTCGTCCTGCCGCGCCTCGGGCACGCCGTGCACGGCGCACAGCAGTCTGCTGATGAGGTCGGAGCTGGCTGCGGACGGCAGCGCGCAGGCGCCTTCGATATCGTTCTCACCTGCACAGATACGACGAATGAGGAAATAACAGACACGAAAACCAGTAATTTAAGTACATAATAAAAGGTTAATCAGGACAAGAAGGCAGGGTAGGACTAATTGGACAGAAAGGATCCTGCAAACGTTTAAAATTAATATCAATTAACATTTACAGAAATTCAAACTTGCCCATGGTTCCAAAATAAATTATATATCGGCAGTACTTTGAGAATAAATCGTATCTTGTTCTGTCAATCAAAAGAAAAATGTGGTATCCATGTACGGGATGCATACAGAGTTACTGCCTCTCAATTTTAAGTAGTGTGTGAGATACGAGATTTTTTTTTAATTATAAAGAATATTATAAAAGCCTCGTATCTAATAAGTACAGTCCCCTGCAACTAAGGCCAGAAAAATATCTGAAACGGTCTTATTCGTAGCGCAATATTAAGAGCATGCCACACTTTAGTTTCAGGTGTCTGTATGTACATAAAACTAAATAGGAAATAAATTTGAAACCATTAAATTATACTCACTAGCAACTTAGGTACTTTATGCGTAACTAATAAAATAAAACTAGTATGTTATTACTATTGTATTTATAACATTAACGGTATTTTTCACCACTTGGAAATAATATCTAATCATATATTATCCAACACATATCATCAAACAGCTTTAATTCTATGGTTCGGATAGTCTGATATTGTTGTTGGGATTTTTTATCAAATATATATATAAAAAACATATAATCAACTTTAACAGTAGGTATAGGTACCCATTACCCTGTAAATCTTGTAATATGCTGAAGGGTGGTATTCCCATCTGTCCAATTTCTTTGTCTAATGTCTATTTTGTCTCACATTTTGCTTAATAAGAGAGTGATACGCACTGACATTGGACAGATGGAATACCACCCTAAGCAATGATAAATGCTAGTAAATATTTCACCTTGCCGTGTAAAGCAAAGGGTTTAAAATAGTTCGGCATTCATCAGCGCGTGAAGTTAGAACATTTAACGGGAATCTCATAGAGGTTTTTTTTAATTATAAAAATATAAAAAAACATACAATTAACGCAGCTTTTTAGGTATTTACCATTCAATATAGCTCTTTAATACAATAAGGCCCACTTGCACCATTCTACTAACCCGGGGATAACCGGTTAAACTTGGAGTTGCCATGGTTACCAGTACAATTTGACATTAGGTTATTAGGTTTAACCACTTAACCCCGGATTAGTGGGATGATGCAAGTGGGCCTAAGTCGTTAGAAACTAGTATTGATAAATCTTCAACCGAATTTATTCAATACTTTGATTTTTAACTAAAATCGTTTAAATTTGTAATAAGTATTCGAAATTAAAAATCATAATCATAACATAATACAGCGACCTCCCCTTTATCCTTGCTTGCTAACACAATTGGTGGATCGATTTTAATAACAAAACTTCCGTGAAACACAGACATATTAAATATATTAAGAACGGGTCACTCACGTATTCTAATTCGAAAAACGCTCGACATGTTTCACTCCGTACCGAGGAGTATCATCATCATCAACGTGTCGAGCGTTTTTCGACTTAAAATACGTGAGTGACCGTTCTTAATATATTTAATTTGTTGAATCGAATTTAGATGTTAAAATGTATAATCAGTTTTATATTGCCAGATAATATTGATCGGACTATAACTGCTAATTATAAGTACGTCTATTTCTTTGGCGTTACATTACCAAACCTCTGCTAGCCAATAACGCAATTTACCTATCTCGCTTTTCACCTCGCCTCTCGTCCGTATATTATTATAGTCTTTCGATTTGTATCTGGCCCCGAGCCGCTAATCCTTTGTCTATTGTTAAGTAAAACCGCACGTGCCTCTACCTGTAAAAAAAGGGTCGTGTAATTCTCTACGGTTACTGAGTGCCGAAGAGTCGAACCAGTCAAAAATGTGTCAACGAGATGCGTAACAAAGGCGCGTTATTGGAAAGCGCACCTACACTGGTTTTTTGAGCGTTGGACTAGCCCGCGCTCAGGTGCCAATTAGAATAATTAACCCTTAATATATTATATATTAAGACCCTTTTTGCAGGTAAGTATAACACGTGCGGTTTTACTTAACAATAGACAAAGGATTAGCAGTTCGGGGCCAGCTACAAATCGACAGACTATACATAGGTATATAGAGTCTGTGCGGAAAGAGAAGAGTCGTGGAATGTATTGGGCCCCATGCATTTCACGACTCTCCTCTTTCCGCACAGACTCTAACTCCAGGCTACAGCTTTAGCTTTCTATTGACCGTATTTAGCGCACTCTACGCAACGTTTCTTTTTCTCTGCCGAGGCTTGGCAATCATGTGGCTTCGGGATGTTATTATTTAACCCCTCAACTCCAGCACTTCCAAATGTAAGACCTCTAATTCCCAGGCGTTTCTGTTTTTCATACATCCCTACTGATATTATAAATGCGAAATTAACTACTTTCGAAATAAACTAACTTTTCGCGCTTATAGTGCTGAACCAATTAGATAAAATTGGTATGGAGATAGTTTGAGTTCAGGGAAAGGAAATAGGATAGTTTTTATCCTGGAAATCATTCTTTTAGGGGTTTAAAACGAAGGTAGAACTGACTATAATAGTGATATGAAATTCCTGTTTATACGTAGAAGAAGTCGCGGGTAGAAAAGCTAGGTTACTATGAATTCACGTGCCCTCCACCGTCACGATATCGGACGGTGACAATGAGAATCTGCCTTAAGCTGGCCATACACACTAGGGTATGCCTGCACAGTTTTACCTATGCAGTTAAACTCGAGGTGCAATATAAAAAATCTTTTCATATCTCATGCTCTGAAAGTGGGTCGTTGTTGTTCTAAAAGGTGCGCAGAAAGTGATACGTTTATGCTCTAGTGCAGAAAAGTGGTGTACTCCTCTGCGTCCCCGTCCCACGAACAACTGGGTGGAAACAAAATGGAAAAATAGTGTCTTTATTTCCTCGCCTGGAACTGTTAATTGGCCTGGCAATTGTTTAATTTTACTAATCCCACGTTGATCCTTTTTTTATAAAAAATGATGTAAGGAAATTGTTAAAAACAAATTATTCTTGATTTCGTTCGTTGAATTCTATTTACTCGATTTCATAAGGCGGGAACCAAAAGGAATACACCAAAAATATTTTTTTAAACCTTACACTTGCGTAAATGAGCAAAGGCAGAATCTTATACAGCCACAGTTAAACGTTTGTACGATATTAAATTGGTGTTTAAAGTTATTTAATGTATAAATAAAATACAAGATAAAAAAATCTTGTACTATTAATTAAATTGTTATTTAATATTTAAAATACTTTTATTATGTTATAACGTGGTGCGGCGCACCAAGGTCGCGATACGGTCCGGTAGTCTGTTGCGGCTTTTAGAACGAAAAAGTATAAAATTAAAAAGTAAGAGGCAATCCCGCTGATTTTCATACTATAATGAACAAATAATTTTAAAATTACTGCAGTTTGTTAAAAAATGTATGTTTTCGTAAATATTGCAATCTAAATGATTCTCGCTAGGGGCTATTAATCTTCACACATGTAAAGTCTCCGATTGCAAGTAAGTCCTAAGGAAAAAAAATCATGGCCGTAGGTCTATTAGGTACTTCAATTACTGATTTTGCGAAATTGCCTTGTTTTGTTTGGTTTCCTCGCATTCGATAATGAAAAGTAGAGTGTTTAACTCGGATGAATTAAAGGCACCATTCCCGTCTCGGACTATTGGCGCTCTCACTGCGTTCGAGCGCCAAACTACCTCGACAGAAATGGGTGCCTTTCAACCCTTGGTTAACAATCTACTATTATTGCTTTAAACCTTAAACATTACATTGTTTTTTACATTTAGCCGCATCTTTGTTGACAGCTCGGTTTATTACCCTATCGGAACGATCGTTTGGCGTCTATTTTAGTGTGTATGGCCAGCTTTAGATTTAGTGATGGTGGGAGTTGAGGGGTTGTAGTGTGTCTATTGGTCTTGCTGCGGGCGCTGGCGGCGCGCGCTGTAGGGCTGCGCGCGGCGGCGGTGGCGGTAGGCGCAGTACACGCGGCGCGGCTGCTCCGCGCACCAGCTGCACGACGTGCCCGTGCCCGACGACACGTCTGGGAGGGGAGGGGAGGAAGGAAGGTTAGGGTTAAGGACGCTACAATGATTCCACCGGTTACTCCCCTCCGCGCTCCTTACGTATATTGATAGTCTAGTTAGTCGCGAAGCGCTTAAGACGAAATGGAACGTCACGTGGCCGCCCTCACACAAACGCAGTTCTATAATCCTTTCTGGATATTAACATCATAGAAAATATGCTTACGTAAGCTCGTTGCACTACAGACCCATGTGTGTCCCATTTTTTCGCGATAAATCTGACGGACATGCAAGGAGCATTTCGAAATTTTTTAATAATAGTTTTATCAAAGTACTGGGTCACTTGTGTGTCAAATTCAGAATGTCTCGATAGCCCCGCCGGGACACCCAATGTTTGACGCAAAAAGAAATCTATGTGGGGCCGGTCGTCCAAGTCGGCCAACCCTCCTCATACAAAGGCCAATTTTTCGCGTCATAAAAATGTTCTTCGACTTTTTCCTAATCAGAACACGATACCGAATATGCCCTTAAAAGGATCCCCACTATTTTTGTTACACCTTTTATTTAAAATGAGGAAATTGATCGAACGTTTAGTTTCTTAAGAAAAAAAATGTCTTTCTTTATCTGAAGTATTATCGCCGCCTGGATTCACAACCAATATAGTCCGTTCAATATAACCTGGCATATTTCGGCTTATATGTAAACAATTATGTATTTAAAAAATAAATGAATTAAGCCTATCATAATAGAACGACTTTTAAACATATAGTGGAGCATACGCGATGAGCGAAGTGAGGAACCGGGAGATTCATTTGAGTTATTGTTGCTTTCTGGCTATAGATTGGACAAGGATGAGGGTTTTAAATCTTTCGGATTACAAATGGGAAGGTTTTGATTATGGACTAAAATATACATAACCTCATCTTAAGATAGAAACAGAACCGGGAACGGAATACATACAAACCTGAAGTTAACTAAAGAGGTACAAGTACTATTAACCTTTTGAACGCCACGCCTATCGTGCGCGGCGCATCATCGTGAACCTTGGTCAAAGGGTCAACTAATAGTTGGGGAGCCGACGATGCTAAATGTGTAGTTACTCGAGCGTCGTACAGACCTATTGGAATCGAAATATTAGATGATAAGAAGAAAAAAAAGTTATATAAAGTTTATTTTTTCCAGCGAGCCGAAAAGCGTGTACATTTTTTTTAAATTTCGGGACGTTGGTGGAGGGTTAATAAATCGTTAAGCAGTTTGTGGGTTTAGTCGTTTTTGTCCACGTTAATGCTATATTTTTTCTTTAACTTAATATAACACTTATTTGTAGGCATTTTCTTAATCTGACGAACACAAGTTTGATGCCTAATTTTTACATTGTAACCCTCAGATTAAGGAAATGCGTGCAAATAATTATCAGATTTAGTAATAGCACAATTATAGCGTTCATTTGGATTAATATGACCAAATCTACAATCTGCTTAACAATTTGTTGAACCCTCCACCAACCAAGGACTCAACATAGATGGCTAAAAGGGGTAAAGGTAGACTACACGGGGTAGCAAGATATCACTCTTATCTTAATCTGACGCGCTCGAGTAAACACAAAAATCCCCTCTTGGGCTCCCCTACTATAATGAGGTGTTAAACACTTAAAGCGGTTCTTACCCGACATAGTTTCCTCGTCGACGTCATTCTCTTCGTTGGAGTTGTCGTCGGCGTGGCATGGATTGTTTTCATCCGTGAACACTTCTAGTTCGCTGAACATCAGGTCCTATGGCAAATATATGCAGAATAAGTTAAAGGGCTTTCCAAGTAATCTTATCCCTAATCCCTATTGACTGACTCACCATCAAGGTTACCAAGACCACTTCAACCGGCTAACAAAAACAGTACTGATAATTTCACTAATCGATGCTATATGTCGACTACGACAATAATAATCGTTTTGATACTAAAACTGATGTATGGAGTGAGCACTCTATATATTTTTTTTCTCTATGCTATTTGTAATTGTTGACATTGGCGGTCACGACACGGCCGACGTATGTGTCACTGTCTGTCACGGAGGCAGAGTACGCGGTTATATCCACACGTGGTCACAAGGGCGGACACGCCGTAGATCAAAAATCATTTGCATTTACATGTGTGCGCGGCACGTCTGTACACGCGTCATTGTGTATGTGTGGGT
This sequence comes from Cydia splendana, assembly GCF_910591565.1. NCBI lineage: Eukaryota > Metazoa > Arthropoda > Insecta > Lepidoptera > Tortricidae > Cydia > Cydia splendana. Next base: position 5,065,524 of record NC_085967.1, read on the forward strand.
AAGTCGCTTTACTGAGAGGAGGGAAGTCCGCCAGATTCATGTCGCGGCCAGTCGCGGGGCGAGGTAATGCGAGTCGGGGCGGGGCGGTGCGTGGCCGTTCTGTATGATAATAGTATTACTTATTCTGTGGCAAAGTACACGGTTGTATCCACACGTGGTACTGACCCCGGCGTCGCTGCTGGACTCGGAGGCTCCCGGCTGCTGGGGCGGCTCGCGCGGCTCGTGCGCCGGCGCCGGCTCCGCGGCCGCGCACGCGCGCAGCTCGGGCGACGACATGGACGCGCACAGCGTCTCCGTGTGGGGAGTCTCCGGGACCGGCACCGAGGCCACTGCTGTAATACAACGCTTATTAATCATAGAAGGTAGCATCCTATAGAAGTGGTATAAGCGTGCCTCCGTGTTGCCCAACATAATCCATATTAAATTAACGGTGGGGAACAAAAAATACGTGAGATTGTGACAAGGACTAACAATAATAGCGCTTTCGCTGCTACTCCTACTGAAAGACACATAAGACTATCCCGTTTTGTCAGTTATCCCCACCACTCATGCCCAATCCAGTTTAATACTAGATTCATGTTATTAATAGAGTTATGCTCTGGTTTCCTAGGATAGCGGTGCCGTCTTACAGCGGCCGTCTCCATGCAAATACTACGACATCCATATTTAGCCGTATTATTTAGTATGGAGACGGCCGCTATATGAAGGCACCGCTATCCTAGGAAAACCGATCTTTATCTTTCTTTTTACAAGCTTTTATTTAGTTTCATGTCCCGTATGTAATCAAATCTTGCAAGCTAAATTAGACCCCCTACCCGTTATTCGATTGTGCTGAAACTTCACATACCTACTTTTGCAGGTTAAGTGACAACGCAATATATTATGGTAGGTACTATCGGGCTGATCTGATGACAGTTGGCCGTAGAAACTCGGTGATAGAACGCAACCTCACGGTGTTCGGGTTTGTTACAATATGGTATTTTCCTATTAGTCAAATCAGTTACTTTTTTAGAGCTGTCAAAACGATTTGCTAATATGGAAATTATATGAAACATTACATCGTGACGTCACGGTCAACTCACCTACTTTTTATACTTCTATCCGATTTATTAAATAGAACTTGTATTTGAAAATAACTCCTATCTGTGTTTTTATAATAATTATCTAGTGCTTTATTTCATGCATGGTGTAAAATAATTTATTTTAAATACAGTATAATACCCTATTGGGTACTTTCCTGTACTTAAAATAAATTATTTCACACCGTGCACGAAATAAAGCACCAGATCATTATTAGAAAAACATAGATAGCAGTTATTTTTCAACACAATTTCTATTTAATAAATCGGATGGAAGTATAAAAAGTAGGTGAGTTGACCGTGACGTCACTACACACGTTTTCATATAAATTCCATATTAGCAAATCGTTTTGACAGTTCTAAAAAAGAAGCTGATTTGACTAGTAGGAAAGTACCGAATTGTGAACAATGAGTTGATTAGTTGACTATTGAAAGAAAACTACTGTTAATAAAAACTTGTATCAAAAATGTTTTTTTTTCTCCAAAAACTTTTTTCATATTAAATGGTGGCGTACTGTGTTCGCTCGTGGTCACTATCAGTTTGTAGTGAGCGGGATACTGACTGGCGAGCTCGTCCTTGCTGGGCTGGTGCTGGTGCTGGTGCTGGTGCTGGTGCGGGTGCTGGCGCGGCAGCTTGCTGGGCACCCGGGAGGGCGCGCGCGGCGGCGCGGCGGCGCTCAGCAGCGTGTGCAGGCTCACCAGCGCCATGCTGTCCGCGCCGCCCACCCCGCCCACCCCGCCACCGCCGCCCAGCCCGCCCACGCCCAGGGAGTTCGCCGACCTGGACCGACAAACACTTACTAATAAATAAACCTGAACGCTTTCTCAGAACACCTTCCCTAGCTTTTTAACTGCCATTCAATTTTGACAAAAATGATGCCAATCGATTCCATTTCTATCCGACACGTCGTAGTTGCGGGCTTCTTGGAATAGTACCGCCGACAGGGATCCAGACAAAAGTGTTTTAGACCCCATTTTGTATTTTGGACCGTACAATACCTGGAGGTGGACGGCATGTTGACGGGCAGACGGCGGTCGCCGTAGTCGCCGTAGCCGCACGCGCCGGCGGACGACACGTCGTTGTTGCGGGACTCTTCAAACAGAACCGGCGTCAGGGATCCTGATCAATAATTTGAGGATTAATTTCGCTGTCACCCCAACGCAAGGGCGTACCCAGCATTTTATAAAGGGTGGGGCAGAAGTAGGGTTACGTGCCTTAATTGTTCCTAAAAAATTTTAGCTTCTCGTCAGACCACAGACCAGGGTGGGGCAACTGCCCCACCTTACCCCACCGTGGGTACGCCTATGCCCCAACGTCTTCACAAACAAAGGGTCCCTTTGTTTCACATATTTTAAGTCATAATGTATTGTTTGTCATATTATCATTAGACGTAAAACTGAAACCGTTAAGTTTTCAGGATTTTCGTAAGGTTATCCTATAAATAGGTTAGGTATTAGGTTTGTTTTATGGCAATCCTGAAAAGGTTACGTGTTTCTGAACCAAACAAATTATGACTAACGAAAATGCGGATGAACAATTCATATTCATATTCAATTCTTTATTGCAGATAACAGATGATCCATATTAAATTAAAATAATTAAAATTACGTAGGTACACAATAATAAAACAATAAATAGGTACACTTAAAAATGATTAAAATAATAAAATTAAAAATTAAAGTATTCAGTCTTACACAAAAAATAAAAATAAAAGGTACATTTTGGAATTACAAACACAAAATAAATAATAATAATAGTTAAAATTCAGTCAATTATTTACATGCAAACTATTCCAGTGTCTCGCTATGGGGGAGTCCAAACAGCTAGCGATCACACTCAGAATGCCGTTGTAACTCCCACGCACACGGCGCATGATGGATTATGACCTAAAACTTTATGGGAAACAATAGAGACCCATCCTCGCAATCTTGGCTTATCTTTTCCGAAAAATAAATCGTAGCCTGGTGGGTATGCTTGTTGTCAACCAACCTGGGCTCATGAGCCGCTGGCCGCTGACAGATGCGTGCGGCGAGTATTTCCACTGGCCGGCAAACAACAGAGCGTCGCTGACGGCGTTCCCGTCGACGGGCTTGTCCTGCGCCGGGTTGTCGGTGTCGGAGGCCGACGCCGGGGCTCGGTCCAGATGCTTGTTGTCAACCAACCTGGGCTCATGAGCCGCTGACAGATGCGTGCGGCGAGTATTTCCATTGGCCGGCAAACAACAGAGCGTCGCTGACGGCGTTCCCGTCGACGGGCTTGTTCTGCGCCGGGTTGTCGGAGTCGGAGGCCTGCGCCGGGGTCGCGGTCAGGGTGCTAGTTGTCAACCAACCTGGGCTCATGAGCCGCTGGCCGCTGACAGTTGCGTGAGGCGAGTATTTCCACTGGCCGGCAAACAACAGAGCGTCGCTGACGGCGTTCCCGTCGACGGGCTAGTTCTGCGCCGGGTTGTCGGTGTCGGAGGCCGGCGCCGGGGCTCGGTCCAGATGCTTGTTGTCAACCAACCTGGACTCATGAGCCGCTGGCCGCTGACAGTAGCGTGCGGCGAGTATTTCCACTGGCCGGCGAACAACAAAGCGTCGCTGACGGCGTTCCCGTCGACGGGCTTGTTCTGCGCCGGGTTGTCGGTGTCGGAGGCCTGCGCCGCTGGGGTGGCGGTTGTCGGTGCGCGGGTCGCCGCCATTGAGTTGCGGGACATTTCGAGTGACAGACGCTGGAGGGAAAACAATTGGTAAACTTAGAAAAGTAGTAACACTTCATAAGGCGTTTTTCATCTTTAGTGACGGGGTTTCGGTATATTATGTAAGATTTCATTTAGATTATTTTAATATGTCGTTTTAGGGAGACCTGAGAGAGGTACACTGGCATGTATTAAAGGTACAATGAAATCAATGAATATTTCGTTGTACTTCGCTGAGGTCCACCTGCTATCTTGACGCTCACGTATCTTAGACAATGGATGCCTAGAAAATAGTCTAGCCCCCTTATTCTTAAAACTTTACGGGCCTGATTTAGTAAAATTATATTTTATCCCTTTCTTACAAATACATAAGTCAAAATGACAGATAAAGACATTATTAGCTAATGGAGCATTTAATGAATTTGTCTACCGTTTGTTCCGTACAAACGCTAATTTTCTGAAGATTTGCAAGTATAAGAGTTTCCTTTTCTATGACAAATGGTCAAAATATGCACAGAAAAATAATCGAGTGCTTTAAATGCCGGAAAAAAGTCTCAACACTGGAAATAAAATGCGTTTGTACGGGACAACCCTTTCATCTTTTTATAACAGGTGTCACAGACAGTCCCCTATGCCGTGGATGCATGAAGGAAGAAACAGCCTCTCACGTTGTGTTGGAATGCAGTGGAGTGGCCCCATACAGGGCAAAACATCTCGGATCCCCGAGAGACCTCCCCGAGGTCCTACTCAACATCAAAGGTTTGGTAGGATTCCTCGAGGAGCTGGGCTGGCAGGACTACCCCACACCCCACCCCATATCACGCAAAATAGGCGCAAGTCGTCGAGTTGCGGAAAATCGCCCGAACTACAATACAATACAATAAGGTACAGCCCGTGGAATGCTCCTAATTGAGATTTGTAGCGCGTTTATGAATATGGTAGGGTGTATAATGACACGACAAATTACCTCTTTGAGATCGTTAATCTGTAGGATGTGCTGGCTGCGCATGTTAATAAGCTGGTTGATGTACCACTGCTGGTCGCGGCAGCGCTGGTAGAACGTCGGCGGACGCACTTGGAACCTGTCCAATATTATAAGTAAGTAATAAACACTTTATTGTACGAAACAAGGATATATACGGTGTAACATGAGTAAACCGAATAATTTTAAAAGCGTATTCCTGATCATATTTAGAGACAAAAATGTCCTATAAACTTTTTTTTTAAAACGCCTAGTTTCAGAGATAATATTAATTTAAAAATAAACAAGTTTTTGTTGTTACATAATGTAAAAGGCTTTTTTGATGGTAATGTTGCTGCTATGGGACGTAGTCTAAATATCCTTATTGATAGATGTCAAAAAGTGACAAGTACCACTTTGCAAAAAGAAGGTATTGCGAAAAAAAAATGTAAAAAACAATTTTAAGTAACAAGTTCACCAATAACATTTATTTTTTATGTACAAATACATTCAAAAAATTGAAAAAAAAAACAAAACAAAATAAAGTTTTTTTTGGCGAAATTGACCTAAACTCATATTACATTTTTTCCTTCTTTTGACCTCAGAAATGCGTGGTTAAAATTATTCGGTTTCCTCATGTGTATAACAGCAGACATACATACAACGTGTCCCAAAATTCAACGATAAGCTGGCACCAGAAGATGGACCTGCTCATGACTATAATCGGATAAAAAAAAAAAAATTGAAAAAAATAATTGAAAAATTGTAGACATGGTCGTTTAAAATGCCACTAGGGGTGTCGATTTTAATTTTTTTTTTTTAATTCCATAATAAATTGAGATTTTTCAGGCAGGTCCATCTTCTGGTGCCAGCTTATCGTTGAATTTTGGGACACGTGGTATATGTAGATACATGTCTTGTGTAGAGATGTGCCAGTGGCAAAAAGTATAAAAAAAAGCTAGAAGAAGTGTCAAATTTGGAAAGCTCGCCAAAGAAAATGCTTAATGAAAATGAAAATGAAAATGTTTATTTGGGTAACAAACAAATACAATTACAAAATATGGCTGGAATTTCCTAGTAGATGATTACATACATAATGAAAATAATAAACATTTCTCAATCCGAAATCTTTCTAATTTTCATGCCGATTTTTTACAGCTTGGCATTTGCCTAATATTTGCATTGGCCTCAACCTAATATTGTGTCGTTTTCCAATTCGTAATACAAACCTCAGTATAAGGGTATCGGTGTCCGGGTTGAGGTACCCCTCGCTAGCCAGTAGGTCCAGTCGGAAGAACCGGTTGTAGCCCCAACACTCGCCGACTTCGAAGTCGGACGCGAACTCTCGGACGATGTTCTTAGACGGGTCGCGGGAGACTTGGTGGAGCATCTCTACTCGGTACTCGTATCTGCAAACGAAATAAAAGTTTATTCATGGCTCCATATTTTTTTTATTAACATGGAATGGAGTGCTGACGTGCGTCCAGATCCAGATACGCCAGACCTGAACGCACCTGCGCAGTTAATAGAGTTGTGGGTACTAATAATGGAACGTAATCGAGTCGTAGGTATTAATAATATAACTTGATACCGCACGGTGGTCACTGGCAGGCCATCTCTCAGCTCCAAGAACACAGGTAGGTACTTAGGTGTTTCCCAGTTGTAAGATTGTCGTAGAAAGAACATTCAAGACCAACTCACTTTGAGGTTTCTGATAGGCCAGCACTGAGCTCCAAGAACAAATAACAAGCATATTGTTTCCTTGCACTACGCCATACGGGGTACACCTTTAAACACCAGCTCATCAGGTACTCTACGCTTCACGTCAATGGGCTATTCCAGCATTGACGTGAAGCGTTGAGTACCACACCACCACGAATTGACACAGTCTACAAAAGTCTGCTAGACTAGAACTCACTTGGAGGTCTCCGGTAATCCAGCGCTGAGCTCTAGGAACACAGATAGGTAGTTCCCTCGTACAACGCCATTGCCATCCGGGTACACCTTCAGACGCCAGCATAGCCCGTTGACGTGGAGAGGGGCAGAATAGACGGGAGCGGCCGCATGCTGGAGTTGAGTGAAGTTGGTCAGCGGGAAGGTGCTGCTGTCGTAGCTCGGGACGATCTCGCTGTTTAACACGGAGAAACTGTACTAATACTTATTGTGAATTGATAAGAAACGTTTGTAGAGAAAACGTAGGTCGGCTATCGATAAAAACGATTTCGGATTGCATCTCTATGACCATAACGTAAATTACCTTTTCACCACACCAGCTTGGAAAGGCTTACTTTGCACTTCAAAAACGGATTCACATGTGAGGCAAAGTGAGGCAAATTGACTTTTAAATGATGATTTTGGATGATAAATATTTAATAACATTCATTTGGATTTGATTTGGTTTGATTTTGTTTGATATTTTACATTTAATATTTGCTTCGGGTTGGTATGGTGAAAATTTTTGTGTTTCACTCGGGGGCAAATTTTATTTAACCCTCGTGCTTTGAACCCTCGCAACGCTCAAGATTCCATTTTTCAAACTACTCGCTACGCTCCTGGTCCAATTTTGGAATCTTTCGCTTGCTCGGGTATCAATATTAGCACGAGCGGTTAAACAACAACTGCCCCCTTGTAAAACAAAGAACTATTTGCTTGATGAAAATGATTCAAATGTCAGAATATGATATGATGCCTGAAGTGAATAGTCACACTACAATTTCGATTCGATTTCTTTCGAGCAAGCATTTTGTGACCGTGCTTCTAATAACCATTTGGTGATTTGGCTACTTTGGTTTTTGGAAGTTTTGGAACTACTAAACATTACATGCTAGCATAAAAGGTTAATTGACAGAATAAAATACCTACTCAAATCATTGCATACCTCTCCTTGACATCAGTTAGATACATTTATTGATTTGCTTGTCATGTACAAAATTCGCGTGACAACGGGAATTTTATTTGCGAGCATTAAATTCGGTTCATACGCACGCATGTCGCGTGTCAAGTGTCAAGGTCTCAAGAGATAATTTAACCGTACATTGATTTATTTATAAGTACAGATATAAGCGATATTATTTTACTTTTGATATCGTATAGGATGTTAGCATAAACTACAATTATTTGTATCTAATATCTATGTCCAAACACTACCTACAGTCAGGCAATGGCAACTTGAAGAGGTTAACCACGTTATTACAACCACTAAACTGAATTTCAAAAGAAATATAAGTAGTATCCATTATTTTAAGCTCTATCTAATAAGTAATACGAGGAGAGAAGATGGCAGTTTTAGACTTCGCAAAAACACCGAAATTGGAGATCTGGTGGCGGCACCCAATATTATAGGCGAGACAAAGGCTCACCGTCTTCGCTGGCTAGGCCACATTTTGAGAATGGAGGAGGATCACGGCGCTAAAAGGGCATACCTGGGACGCTCGGTAGGGCGGAGGCCGATCGGACGTCCCAGGTATCGCTGGGGCGATCCGGTTAAAGCGGACTTGTGCGATCTCCATGCCGATAACTGGTGGGAGATGGCACAGGATCGAGACAATTGGCGTGTACTCGTGTCGGAGGCCAAGACTCATTTTGGGTCGCTGCGCCATTAACTAATAAATAAAACATACGGGTCAAACCGAGAACCTCCTTTTTGTAAGGCGGTTAAAAAGGTCCCTGGAAGCATTGGTATCCTTTTTAGGGTTCCGTACCCAAAGGGTAAAAACGGGTAAAAAGGGGTGTCTGTCTGTCTGTCCGTCTTCTGTCTGTCCGTCTGTCTGTCTGTCACCAGGCTGTATCTCATGGACCGTGATAGTCTAGATAGACTAGAGATAGACAGTTGAAATTTTCACAGATGATGTATTTCTGTTGCCGCTATAACAACAAATACTAAAAACAGAATAAAATGAATATTTGAGTGGGGCTCCCATACAACGAACGTGATTTTTAGCCGTTTTTTTGCGCAATGGTACGGAACCCTTCTTGCGCGAGTCCGACTCGCATTTCGCCGGTGTTTTAAATATACCTATTCGAAAAATCTTGGATGATGTAACGTTAGCAAAGCCTAATTTCGTCAGTACACCCAATAGCCCGGCTAGCTCAGTCGGTAGAGCATGAGACTCTTAATCTCAGGGTCGTGGGTTCGAGCCCCACGTTGGGCGCGTCTTTTTTATACCCTACTGTAAAACGGAGGGTTACAATTTCAATTTCAAGTACTGTTTAAATTTTATAGAACACGCTTTACAAAATTGCTAAACACAAATCATTAATACGAATAAGTTTTTTTGTCTAAAAATAAGGTACCTTTTACATTTTCATTGACGCTTTGGAACAAAATCACAGTAAGTATACATGTTTTTTACTTAAATAAAACTTTATTTATATTTTGCATTAATAAAGTTAGGAAACAAGATATTCCAGAAAAACGTCCCTAAATGCAAATTTCGTCACCACACCTAACAGCCCGGCTAGCTCAGTCGGTAGAGCATGAGACTCTTAATCTCAGGGTCGTGGGTTCGAGCCCCACGTTGGGCGCATCTTTTTTACTTTTTCCATTGGTTACCAAATAAAAATAAATGATGACATGAATGGCCCTAGACTAAACACAGTAAAATATTTGTTTAGTAAATTTTTGTAGAGATATTGATTAAAGACCTCAGAAAAATGGAATTTTTATTAAGTGTACGAATCACACGCTAGATGGCGCTATTGGCGCTGCTCTATGTAGTAAAAATCCTGAATCGCGCTATCAAGATTTTTCTTGTGATAATGACCCCATATTCATGCAATATTGGTTTAGTTTACGAATCCCACACTAGATGGCGTTGTTCTGTGTAGTGAAACTCCTAAATCGCGCTATCAAGACTTTTCTTGTGATAATGACCCCTAATTTTTCTGCGTCGCGCCTTTGCTCTGAGCGGACGTGTGACTGGCTGTTGAATTGAGTTTTGTGGACGTTGATTTATAAATACTTTCAATTTATTCTGTTTTCTCGGACCCTCCTTGTCTTTCGTGGGATTAGTTCCGTATAAGCCGTCGGCCATATTGGTCTGTGTCGGACGTCCCGCTCTATTGAGTGGGATTAGTTTAGTGTGTGAACTTAGCTGTGAAGTGTCAGTGACGATGTTAATTGAGCAAGTTGGTGTAGTTTGGTGAACAATAATACTTTTTGTATTTTTGTGAGATTTGAACCCGGGGTCGCTGCATCTCAGCCGCGCGTGTTACCGCTGAGCCACGGATCGTTGAGCGCACTCGGTCGAATCTAGCGGATACCTCTAGCGACGTCAACGCTGTTCTTGCTTTTGAACTTTATTGCATAAGTCATATAGCTCAATTTAAAATGATTTGCAGTGGTTGCAATACCAATGTCGAGGCGAACGCATCATTACAATGCACGGGCTGCGGCAAATACTACTGCTTGAAATGCTTAGACGTATCACCATTGCAAGCAGAGGAATATATTGCCAAAGTTGCTAAATCATGGCTTTGCTCATTCTGCACTTCAGTGACTAACCGACGACGAAGAAATGATGGCACACCGGTTATGGGTGTAAACACCGTGCTGTTGTCGGGCCGGGGCTCCGTATCCGGGGCCGAGGTCACACTAGATGACTCCGTCATGTCTTTGGACGGCACATTAGACGATTCAAAGATAACTAACAACGCACACGGCACGAGTGAGTTGCAAAGGCAGTCGCTGACCACTCCTCCTAACACGTTCCAGTTCCAGTCATTACATAATACTCCCTCTCAGTCTGATCAACACGCCGAGTTATTAAATAGTATTCTGCTTAAAGTATCCGCACTGGAAACACAATTTTCGGCCATCCAAGCAATCCAAGCAGACATGAACCAGGTTAAATCTGATGTGGCGGATATGAAAAACAGCCTTGACTCAAGACTGCAGGAAATGTCAAGTCGAATTGAGAGTATTGAGTCTAGAGTCAACGGACTAGAGAACTGTAAAACTGAAGTAGATGAGTTAAAAACCAGCGTAAAAAATATAGTGGCAGAAATGCGTAGTAATGAACAGTGGGTAAGGAGGTCCAACATCCAGATTAACGGAGTACCAGAAGCCAGAGGCGAAAATCTCTACTCAATTTTGAACTCGCTGGCAGGGTTAAGTGGTTACCCTCTTAATGTCGCGACAGACATCGACTTTGTGACCCGCGTTGCTGTGAAAAACGATATCGATAGTAGGAAACCCAAGCCGATCATTGTCAAACTGCAAGCACGCTACAAAAAAGATGATTTTATCTCTTCTTTACGGAAGCTAAAGAATTTAAAAGCTAAAGATCTGGGATTTACCAACAACGACTCTCGCATATACGTCAATGACCACCTGTCCGGATTCAATAAGTTCTTGCTTAAACAGGCTCAACTCAGAAAGACTCAAAAACAGTACAAGTATTGTTGGGTCCGGAATTGTACGGTGATGGTGCGGAAGACGGATAATTCACCGATTCTGTACATTACGACTGAGGAAGCTTTAAACAAAATAACATAAGCGTGACCCTACCCATGTTCTTGTTTTTGTTTATAGGATATGTTTTCAGATTAGTATTTATATCCATATTGATTGAACTACATTTGTATTGCAGAAACAAAACTATTACTTACTTTTATTTGGTATTTAACATATTGGTGCGTTGTTTACGAGTACTTTTGTTTACATTTATCTTGCGACTGTATTTTAAAATCTTAACAGGAAACATGAACATACATATTTTATTAATGGACCAAATTTTGAATAAGCGAACTTTACATACGTACTATATATTATCTTGTCAATCGTTTTTAAATGTCTTTTAACTTATACTATCAAAATGCTCGTGGACTCAGGACTAAAACTACTGTATTTTTACGAAATCTATTAAAATACAATTATGATTTTATATGTATTACTGAGACGTGGCTTGTTCCTGGCATTTATGACTCAGAATTGTTTGATTCGAGGTACAACGTGTACAGGACTGATCGAGACTGTGAGAGACTAGGGGTGACGCGGGGTGGCGGCACGTTGATAGCGGTGCGCCGCGAGTTGCGGGCTGACGCACGCGGCGCACGCCCTGTCGTGGCGCTCCCGGACGCCGATGTTACATGTCTTGATATTCATATAACTCAAGGGCCTGTATGTAAAAAATTAAGGTTGTTTACTTGTTACTTCCCCCCAAGTAAGGAACAGATAGATTCCGAATCACTATTTTTTGAGTATTTGTCTGACTTACATGCGGATTATCCCGATCATAGAGTTATATATTTGACAGAGGGAATGTCACTTAAGACAAACTGTGACACTGCAATGGCGGACGGTTTGAAAGTGTGCGTGTAGATGAGTGATACCATGTAGCACAAATTCTACCCTAACGATGAAACAATTAATTTCAATATCGTCCTTGTTTTCAAATATTAAAATAGGACAGTTTTACTCAATAAAAATGTGTGCACCTAACTGATTTTATAGGTCTTGAAAATGGTCATTTTCATTTAACTTGTACAAGTTAAGCGCGACTTAAGTCGTGTTTCAGTAACGTCTAACCGTTACATTCCTGACAAAATGCATGGGATTTGACATTGACCGTCAGTCTTGTAAACGATTGCTAACTGGCCGTTTAAGGTGTTCAATTGAGTGAAAATGCCCAAATGCTCATTGTTGCACAATTACTTTGAGCAAATATTATTTTCAATACCTAATGATATTTAACTTGTAACATATCTGGTTTTAAACAAAAAATAAATATAAGGTAAATGTACTAGTGCTCGACATGTTAATGCCCAATAGATGACACCTTGCTGTCACCTCTACTGACAATGACTTCAGTTTCAAGATGACATGTACTGGACTGGGACCGCGTCGAGCACCATGAGTATGTTCACCTTACATAACAAATTAACGTTAACTATCAAACATTATTCATGTAAACGTCTTTAATCTCCTTATTATTGGGAAATTACCATACCGACCTAGTTTGAAATGCAAAATCAATAATTTAGCTATTTACCTAAATATCCTAAATGATCTCTTTCATCTCTTATATACATAATGATTTAATAAGAAGGGCATCAATTACCCTACTTTCGGGAAATTACTCTATTCAACTTACTGGTCACACTCCTGTTTCGCATTTATAAACAATGAAATATGGAGATTTTATGTACTATACCGTGATAATTGATAAAATTAGCTATGAAAAGTAATTCCGTCAATTTTTTTCTTTCGATCGGTACAATTCTTGCAGGATTTAACTACGCATGCCGGCATATTTTACATTTTTCTTGGACAAATTTACTTCACTGACGTTGCGATCCGTCTGACGGCAAATTGGTGGATGAGGGCATTGAGATAACTGTCAATGTGTGTGTGTCACGCGTAAATACTAGGAAATTGGTGGATGATGGAATCACAGTTTTTGTCTTAGCAAAACTACGTCCGTAGTATTCTAGGTCCATGATCCCGATGATGTATTTTTGGTTCTAGGTGATTTCAACATCGGAGATGCGGTTTGGAGCCAACTTGATCAGGGCTCTCATAGCCTTAGGTTAGGTAATCCTAATTTTAACAACCTGACAGTGCAACTATCAGCATTTTTGCAATTTACAAACTTTGAACAATATAATCACATCTCTAACAAGAACGGTAGGTATCTGGATCTAATCCTTTCTAATCACTTGTGTGAGGTAGCTAGCGCGGACCCTCTTGTACCCATAGACGCTCATCACCCAGTCCTTTGTATAACGATTGATATTGGTTCGACTGAGCGTCATTTAAAACCGGCCTCGCGTGTAATACGTCGATTTTTTGTAGCCGATTATATTAAAATTAATTCAAAATTAACGGAAATCAGTTGGGAGACGCAACTAGATACTAATAATATTGAAAGTGCGGTCAATGATTTTTACACCACTGTAAATGATATAATTCAAGAATTAGTTCCCTCCAAAACCTTCACAAAACCAAGTAATTTTCCTTCCTGGTATTCCCGTAATCTTATCATGTTAATTAAGAAAAAAAACAAGATACACAAAAAATGGAAAATATATGGACGGTTAGCTGACTATAACGCTTTTTCTAATTTACGCTCTAAAATAAAAAACGAAGAAATTTCTTGCTACAATTTATTTATTTCTAGGGCTGAAAATAATATAAAAATTAACTCTAAGTCGTTTTGGTCATTTATAAAATCCAGGAAGGATAACAATGGTATTCCCGATTCGCTCTATTTAGACAATATTACGGCAAACGATGGAGTCAGCACAGCCAATTTATTCAATGACTTTTTTCATTCAGTATTTGAACCTATTCATTCTTCCATGCCTAGTGTCAATAGCCCACAAAACTGTGTTATTAATAACGTTCAAATTGACGTACCTCTGGTGGAAAAATACTTAAAGAATCTAAATGAATCCAAAGGTAGTGGACCAGATGGCATTCATCCTGTGTTTTTAAAACGTTGCAGTAAGTCTCTTGCATTACCGGTATGTTTACTCTACAACATGTCACTTAGGTCTGGGTCCTTACCAAAAATTTGGAAAAAATCTATCATTGTACCTATTTTTAAAAGCGGTGATAAACATAATATTAGAAACTATCGTGGCATTTCAAAATTATCAGTACTACCAAAACTATTTGAAAAAATAATTTATGACACGCTCTACCCAACAATAAGACCGATGTTAATAACGCAGCAGCATGGCTTCATTAATAAACGGTCAACGGAATCTAACTTGTGCGAGCTACTTGATTATGTTCTGAGCGCAATGGACAAGAATTATCAAGTTGATGCTATCTATACCGATTACTCAAAGGCATTTGATAAAATTTCACACTCGGTCTTATTAAATAAACTGGAAATGTTCGGTATTCATGGAGACTTGTTGCGTTGGCTCACATCGTACTTGCGGGATAGAACTCAAGCAGTTACTATTAAAGGATATACCTCTAGTTTCGTGCCTATTACGTCAGGGGTCCCGCAGGGCTCGCATTTAGGACCACTACTATTTAACATATATATTAATGATGTCATTAACTGTTTTTTAAATTCTAAAGTATTGTTGTATGCTGACGATACTAAAATATTTACCGTTGTGAAGTCCGAGGCTGATTGCGTTAATTTGCAGGATGACCTTAATAGATTGAACAACTATTGTTTATGTAATAAGCTGTATTTAAACTTAAATAAATGTTCAATTATTACATTTACGCGGAAGATTCACCCTATAACATTTAATTATACAATTGGAAACCAACCACTTACTAGAGTTACTGAGGTTAGAGATTTAGGAGTATTTATAGACAGTGAAATTCAATTGGTCTCACACATAGATAAGATAACATCTAAAGCTTATAAAATGCTTGGTTTCATTTTCAGGCAAAGTAAAGATTTTAAAAACCCCACAACGTTACTTCTTTTATATAATGCATATGTAAGGTCATATTTGAAATACGCATCTACAGTTTGGAGTCCCCACTTTTTAGTGCACATTAATTCATTAGAAAGTATTCAAAAAAAAATTCTTAATCGTATGAAATATAAATTCAAATCTTTTAAGCCTGAGAATTTTGAATCCTTACAAGTGAGAAGAGAAAAGCGAGACGTAATTTTCTTGTACAAATTATTAAATAATTTAATTGATTCTGAAGATCTTCTCAGCAAGATAATATTTAGATGTCCTACGTATCGTACACGGTCCACCGCTTTACTATCCGTTCCATTCACCCGCAAAAAATATGTAAGCAACAAATTTTTAGCAAGAGCTTGCAATATATACAATAAGAAATATTCACACATTGATTTGTTCCAGCATAAGTGTAATAGATTTGTTTCTGTCATCAAACTAAATAAAACTCGTAGCTCGTAATAAATTTGTAATCTTGTCTAGTATTGTTCTAATTGTTATTGTAATTGTAACTATTGTTTGTAATTTCAAATTCTAAATGTGCTTCTTATTTTCCAAATTCTAAATGATGCTTGTTATATATATATATATATATATATATTTTAATTGTTCTTGTGGAATATCTTACTTGCTGAATGTTACTGTTTAACCAATTTCTAAATTCAAAATACTTAATAATTGTACTTTTTTTCGGAGCAAAGGAATTTTGTATTAGCTATAAGTGGAAACTGTTTTGGCTTATGTTTTAACTATATCTTTTACCTAATTGTATTATTATGTGCTGTATGTTTCCCAAATAAATAAATAAATAATAAATAAATAAATAAATAATGCATGCAATATTGGTTTAGTTTATGAATCCTACGCTAGATGGCGCTGCCCTGTCTAGTGAAACTACTGAATCGCGCATCAAGATTTTTATTGTGATAATGACCATTACGAATGGCACTCTAGATGGAGTTGTGATTACAGATGCATGTTTCAAGGTGCATTAGGGTTATTCCGAATGGTTTTTAGGCGTGTTCGTGATTGCATTTTGAACTTTGAGCACAGCAAAAGCACGCAAAATCACCACGCAAGTCATTGCCATCATAACTTACCTATGGAAATCCGCGGGTACTGGGGCGGTGACAAAGCTGGCCATAGGTTTCTTTCGCACTTGGTGAATCATCTTCGATAGGTCGCTACTCTTGGCTATTAACTCAGACCTATAGAAATATAATACATATAAGCTATTAATCACATTGGAATCTAATGATTACGTAAATGATTAGCCTTATTTTAATGCTAATTAAATGTCAGTCCTAATTAGGTGACAAGAATGTTTATGTTAATTATATGAATGTGGTTCATATCCTTATTTTACCACTTCATTAAGATAAATAATGAATGAGAGATTGACACATATGGAACATGTAGTTTACGAGGCAATCTAACTGATGGAAATACAATGTGGTATTCCCAAAATTTTTACACAACACCACATTTGGCATTGTCTTCGAGACCATGAAGACAAAGCTGTCTTTGAAATGGGGATAATTTTTAAGCCTATTAAGTCCTATATGCGATTAAGTCATTTATCTTTACGAAATCTAGTTAGATAAGTTTTTTTTAACATCTTCACAACCCTCCTTGTAGACCCGCTACAGTGTGTGCATTATTTATAAAACCTTCCTAACAACTCATAATTACAGTAAGTTACCATACCTAGTGCTAGAATGTAGCTGATCAGTAGGTGACTATACCTAGTGCTAGCATGTAGCTGATGCTCAATCTCCTGCAGCAAATGCTCAAGCTGCTCAGTCTCTTGTGTGAGGCTGTTCTTCTGGCCCATCAGCGTGAGGAGCTTGGCCTTGAGCGCGGAGTCCAAACGGGAGATCATCAGTTCCACAGCGTTACGGATTTCCCGCACGCGCTCGTCTTTTGCAGCCCGTACTGATTCTACATTGCGCTCCTAACGGGACAGAAAACAGATCTTTACACTAGTAACAAGAAAGTAGTTATGTTTATTTACTTTATTTTAGCCATATAAAATTTCATTATTTGCTATTTTTAATTCATTTTTCCTTTGTTGCATGTCCCAGAATTGTTTCTTACAACTTGTCTTAAAGTTCTCAAAACATTCCTTGATACAGTAGCGGAAAAAAATCTATCATATTTGTGTTTTTATTAAATATTTCTATATGTGATCGACTAAACCTACCTTAACTATTATCATATGAAAGCTCTTTAAATGGAGTGTATAATCATATATTACATTCATATGATATCATAAAAGACACTCGTTTTGCACAAATTTATTTAAAAGTACCTAAAATAACTAAAACGCAAAGTATAGGTAAAAGTGGTTTATTAAAAAAAAACAACAACAAAAATAACAGATTCTTAACTGAAAATCAAAATATATGATTAGTACTGAAACCCTTTGCATCAAGAAAAGCTTGGCATCTTCGGGGCAGTGATGCAATCAGCTTTGCGAGGAAAGAATTTGGAATGCGTTCATTGCGTTCCCATTCTTCCTTTTTTCATTGATATTTCTTGCTTTTCTTGCACTCACACGACGTCCTAGCTCCTTCCATAGATTTTCTATCGGATTCAAGTCCGGACTTTGACTGGGCCATTCCAAATTCCTCACTCTACGTTTTTTGAACCACTGCTTAACAAGATTCGATGAATGTTTCGGGTCATTATCTTGTTGAAATATAAACGCCCTGCCGAAATTTTGGCGTGCCCAGGGAAGAAAAACATCTTGTAATATTTCTTCATATACTTCCTTTGTCATAATCCCGTTTATTCGATGTAACGGACCAACGCCACTTGCACTGAAACATCCCCATACCATAAGGGAGCCGCCGCCGTGCTTGACTGTAGGGAGCTGGTACTTGGGGTCATAGCGAGCGTTGTCGAGGCGTCGTACGTACGTAATTCCATCTGTTCCAAACAGTAAAAACTTAGATTAGTCGCTCCAAATTACCTTTTCCCACATTTCGGCAGTCCAAGAAAGATGTTCTTTCGCATATTTTTTTCTAGCTGTCCGATTCTTCTTGGAAATAAGTGGTTTCTTAGCAGGGCGACGAGCACGAAGTCCACCATCAATCTGACGATTTCTTATAGTACGTACGGTCACAGAAACTGAATCTCCAGCCGATATTTCTCGCATAATGTCGCTCGCCGTGTCTCTGGCTAATCTCAAAATGTTGCGGTCAACCAAATGTGATGTGCAGCGTGGGCAACCAGGTTTGTTGGGCTTTTTTACACATCCGTGAAGCTTTTCGCGTTTTAAAACCTTCGATATAGTCGACTGATGAAGTTGAAATTGCTTAACCAGCGTCGATTGCGTTAAGCCATTTTTGTACCCCATTACAATTGCTTCTTTTATAGCTACTGATAAGTGTTTATTTCCACGAGGTCTCCCCATGACGGAACTGATAATTCTTACAAATATTGTTACGAATTAACACGATATTCTGTTTTTTATCGACTTATATACTACAAGTGACGGACGTCATGTTCCAGAAATACGAATACAAATAGATTTTTGAAATATGTACCGGCCTGTTAGCAGATATTGGGCCTAGAATAAATCAATACAACCTTTTTAGGGTTCCGTACCCAAAGGGTAAAACGGGACCCTATTACTAAGACTTCGCTGTCCATCCGTCCGTCCGTCTGTCCGTCCGTCCGTCCGTCTGTCACCAGGCTGTATCTCACGAACCGTGATAGCTAGACAGTTGAAATTTTCACAGATGATGTATTTCTGTTGCCGCTATAACAACAAATACTAAAAACAGAATAAAATAAAGATTTAAGTGGGGCTCCCATACAACAAACGTGATTTTTGACCAAAGTTAAGCAACGTCGGGAGTGGTCAGTACTTGGATGGGTGACCGTTTTTTTTTTTTGCTTTTTTTTCGTTTTTTTTTGCATTATGGTACGGAACCCTTCGTGCGCGAGTCCGACTCGCACTTGCCCGGTTTTTTTTTATTAGTTATCAACAAATTCAGTCCCTGGTTTCATCTATTTTGATATATTTTACAGAAAAATCACAATATGATAGATTTTTTTTCGCTACTGTATGTATTTAAAAAGTTGATGTTGAATGTTATTACAAAACCTATATTGACTCTTGACATTTCCAACCAACTATGTATTGGATCAGAAAAGAAAATCAATATTCATTTCTAAATGTATGCCAGTCGCTTTTGAACTAGCAAATTTAGAACCACGGAAGTTGGTGCAGTTAAAAGTAATATTGAGATTCATTGATTACGTTACAGATGTAGTGAATAATTATTTTCCATCGTATTTTCACGGAAAGGTACGAACGTGTGTTGCTATTTCAGACAGTATCGGTAAAAAAAGTACTGAGTTTGACTGAAGTAGCATGACAAATACGAACGTTTCCGAGAATACGATGGAAAACAATTATGCACTACATCCGTATTTGTATGTCATTGGGAAATAGAAATTGTAATACATTTTGTACAAATGTAAACTTTCCCACTGCCAAAGTGACATCCTTGCCAAATATAAGTATGTGTTTGTGCATGCACAACACAATGCATTCACTAAGAGGGTCACAGGGTCAGAGAGAGCAACTTCTGCCCAACACAAAGGATTTGCAAAAAATATATTTGTGACACTTTTGTAAACTTTCAATTCTTTATACTTGCAAAGGAATATATAGTTCAGAAAATATAGTTAGCAACAATTTCTCAAAAAAAAACTTTGTTGTCAACTATACTATAAGACAAATGTATACAATTTAGCTAAACCTTGCAAATCAAGTTAGTTTTTTCTTAAGGTGCAGGGGTGCCCAAAAATACAAGTGAGATCTCCTTATACCCCCTCCCCCAAAGTGATCTGTCGTGATTTTTTCGTGACCGCCTATCGAACCTAACATGATTTGTGCACAAACCCTTAATAATGTAAAACATGAAAGATATTTCGATTAGTTGAAATTACCCCGCAGTCAAAATGGCGCCCCTGGACCTTAGTTGATTTATTTTTAATCAATGTTTAACTGCCATATGATTTATAATAATATAAAATACTTTATGTTTAACAAATGATTTTTTAATGACTAAATCACTTACCACATCCTGCACCAAACTAATCAGCTCCATGAGCCTCCGTCTAAGCTGAGACACCTCATCTCGGATCTGAGTCACATGTTGCTCGTAAACCTCCTCCAAGGGCTTGAATGTGTGGCCCGAGTGGGTGCCGCCCCACAGCGCGCACTGGTGGCAGATGCACCGGCGGCAAGTCCAACAGTATACTGTCAATTTCTCTTGATGTGTTGGGCATCTAAAATAATACATGATATGTTTTAAAACCTGTTCTAATTAAGTTATTGATATATTACGTTATTAGTTCACTCTTCTATCACACAATTTTTTATTCTGCTAGTTATTTAGAGATTAAAATTAATACAACAGGCATAGTGTGGTCAATTTTATAATATCTGTTACTGTGAATTAAATGAATACTAACTGCTTGTTTTTTAAAACTTCTAATCATTATATTGCTTCGAGTCTCACTATATTTAAAATTTAAAATATGATTATATACTTTATTGTTTGGTTTTATATTGGTAACAATTACTAAAGATAATCAATCAACAACTACTTGCATTATTCCATTACTGAACAATAAGATTCCATCTTTCTGCATTGTAAACAAAGGTCAAGGATAGAAATAACGCAATTAATTTCACGCTAACTAGTCTAGCAACAGATTGCAATTTATTCCATACTTTCCATAGCAACAACAGTTGTTTACAGACCTGTCTCTAAAGCTCTCCCTCTGGGTGGCAGAGTTGGTCTGTTGCATGGTCTCTATCTGCTGCGTGACCTCTTCCACCCAGCGGCAGTTGACCAGCTCATGTAGGTGCAAGGAGGCGCGGCAGTGAGGGCACTGCGAGCGCTGCTCCGTCAGCCACCGCCGAACGCAGGCATAGCAGCACAGCTTCGAGCAGTGCGGACACAGGTGCGCATCCACCAGCTTTTCCATACATATGAAGCAGCGGAACACCTCCGCCAACGTCTACAAACATACCCAAACTCGTAAAACACATCCCCTAACTGTTCAACAAAATCTAGGCCAAGAATTACCTCCACAATCTGCTCCTCGCCATTTCCATTCCCTTTGTCTCCCCTCGAGGCCATTATTTAGGGATTTACTTTCTTTATTCCGGATCCAAACGGTTTATCACCATAATTTAGACATTCATTATCATACTCTTGTTCGAAAAAAACAATTAGACATTTCACAATACGCTCGTCAACGAGTTCATACGATGCAGTACGAAAGGAACCGAGAAACAAACCAACTACTTCCGTGTTCGAATCGCAATCGAATCAAAATAAAAACAAAAAGGAAATGTTGCCCTACTCAACTGTATAATTTCCCGAAGTATGTGGTTATTATTAAGGCGATAACACACTATCGCACCGCACCGCGACCTTGGTGCGTCGCACCCAAGGGCCCAACGTTTTCTGTTCTCTTTCACGGCGCAGCAACTAGTATCATTTCTCTCTCCTCGCTCTTTTAAAAATGCCGTCTGTCAAAATAGGACAACCATACTGTTGACAAGATGAACTTCAAATCAAGTGTTGCCTTTCTTGATGCGCCCAGTGGCCTATTTTATAAAGCTACAAGTTACAATTTACAAGCGGAAGTCTCGTTCTAACCCTATGTGTTAGAACGAGACTTCCGCTTGTAAATTGTAACTTGTAGCTTTATAAAATAGGCCACAGGCTGTATCTGTGTGCGTAAAAGCGTATATGTGTGCTCTTTTAGGGATGTGAAAAGTCGATTTTAATCATGTTATATATCGATAAACGCTACACAGCGGAACGAAATAGCGATTAATTGAAGCTTCAATATCTTCGTTAAACATAAACATAATTGAAATGCTAATGGATAATTAATATATTATATTATAATAATATAATTCAATTATTGCGGAACACCTATTTTAGGAGGTATTTATGTATTTTAATTAAATATCTGAACTTTCCCTTGGTTCCCTGCTGGGGCGTGACTATAAAATTGTGATCTGATAACCACAATAAATAATAAAAGCGTTTTTGTTCATTTTAGGTATCGTTAAGCCTTTGAAGTAAAATTAAAATTGCAAGAAATGTCGATAGTTTATCGATATGACTTTATGAAATGAAATGAAATGAAATGAAAATAATTTATTTGAAACAACACAATCTTAAAATTAATAGATAATTAATAATTAATCTTATAATTAATTTATCGACATGGCTACAGCAAGGTGGGCCTCATTGTTAATCGTACACTAAACAAAAGTGGCAACAGTGACAGCTCGCTGAGACACCGTCTCTATATATTATAAGTCTATGGTCTATAGACACCGTCTCTATATATTATAAGTCTATGGTCTATAGACTTATAATATAGAGGTGTCTCAACGAGCTGTCACTGTTGCCACTTTTGTTTAGTGTACGATTAACAATGAGGCCCACCTTGCTGTAGCCATGTCGATAAAGTCATATCGATAAACTATCGACATTTCTTGCAATTTTAATTTTACTTCGAAGGCTTAACGATACCTAAAATGACCAAAAACGCTTTTATTCTTTATTGTGGTTATCAGATCACAATTTTATAGTCACGCCCCAGCAGGGAACCAAGGGAAAGTTCAGATATTTAATTAAAATACATAAATACCTCCTAAAATAGGTGTTCCGCAATAATTGAATTATATTATAATATATTCATTATCCATTAGTATTTCAATTATGTTTATGTTTAACGAAGATATTGAAGCTTCAATTAATCGCTATTTCGTTCCGCTGTGTAGCGTTTATCGATATATAACATGATTAAAATCGACTTTTGACATCCCTAAAAGAGCACACATATACGCTTTTACGCACACATACACAGCCTGGGCGCATCAAGAAACTATTTGCCTAATAAAATACCTTATTGCTTTTTGTTTACATTTTATTAAATGCAATGCAATTTAACTCATTAACCGAATTAATAACTCATCATTGCAATTTGCATTGCATCCTGCGCGAGCGAGAAATACTATACTATCTACTTCTCGTTCCCGCGGAATAGCGAATGAAGCGTCCGAATCCGCCTGAACGACCGCTGTCGCTCGTTCGTGTTACTTCGGTCGACGCGCGACCGAGTCATCGCTTTCGCTTTAGTAAATCGTTGCCGAGGGAGTGAGCGGTACGGATATACTGATACATTCGGATTCGTAAAGACAAGAAGAGTGATTCATGAAACGAGAAAGATATATATCTTTTTTATCTATCACTCCTGAGTTACCCATCTCTACAAGAAAGGCAACACTTGATTTGAAGTCCACCTTGTCAACAGTGTGGTTGTCCTTTTTTTGACAAACGGCATTTTTAAAAGAGCGAGGGGAGAGAAATGATACTAGTTGCTGCGCCGTGAAAGAGAACAGAAAACGTTGGGCCCTTGCTATGGTCGCACCCATAAGTGAGAGCAAGAAACAGAAAGATATCTCTTTGTAGTGTGTTGCCACTATAAATCTATAGTCGTACAGGCGTATCCAGACCAAAGAATATAATACTCACTAGGAGAAGAACGGTAACTCCATACAAAAAAATGTCCCCAACCGTTTATACGTTTATACTAGTGGCGCCGTCGTTGTGTACCAATGGAACTAAAGTTGACAACCGGTTTAGCCTGGCGGGTATTGGTAGGTAGTAATCAAGGCCCCAACGCTGTCTGTTCTCTTTGACGGCACAGCAACTAGTATCATTTCTCTCTCTTTGCTCTTTTAAAAATGCCGTTTGTCAAAAAAGGACAACCATACTGTTGACAAGATGGACTTCAAATCCAGGTGTCCACTTTTTAGGTAGACCCAGGTTGTGTAGTGTGCGTAAAAACGTATATGTGTGCTCTTTTAGGGATGTAAAAAGTCGATTTTAATCATGTTATATATCGATAAACGCTACACAGCGGAACGAAATAGCGATTAATTGAAGCTTCAATATCTTGTTTATGTTTATGTTTATTTATTAAAGTACAACCACATCACACATATTATAACTTACGCTAAAAACATTTACAAGGTAATAAATACTGATACATATGACAATTATGGAGTACATAACATTGATAAAGTGTTACAGTGAGATCAAACTTAACCTAAAACTATACAATTAAATCTAAGAATTATACTAATTAATTACTTATAGAGTCTGGCTAGCCAAAAATTGTTGACAGATATTTCGTTGTTATATCACCAATTGTCTATGATTTAAAAAAAAAAGCTAAAAGTCAGTTGTCAATTTATGTCATTAATTCAAATTGTTTGCGGTTTATAAGGGGTTTATTTTAAATTACATTAATAATGTCTATACTGAGTGTGGTTCGCAAACTTTTATTTAAGCTCGTAAATAATTACGACAATGTGCGAAGTCGACGTGTAGCGTTGTATAACGAAAAACTGCAATGTTTACAACTCCTAAACAAATGTAAACAAATTAGGAGGTTGGTGCTCTATAAATATTTTGATACTTAGCATTTAGCATATTTGGCATAGTACTTATGTATTTTTTTGGTGATGGATTAATATCACGGTATTATAGAGCTAGGTCTTATTTACACTACATTTCATTTTTCGCCTTGTTACAATGGTATATGGTGAGAAAGTGTTAACATATGTGTTTATCGTTGACTGTACTTTACATAGTGGTAGAAATTATGTGAGCTGACTTTGAGTGCACGTCAACGTATATTTAACTTATATCCTTAGGTAGCTTACGTGTGCACAGAAAATCAAAAATATTTTCTAGTATCAAAACTATATTTCCTACTACACAAAGTGTGACCAGCCCAAGATTTTTTGAATTTCCCGCCAAACATTTGTGTAATATTTCAGTAGCCAGACTCTAACTATAAAACTACAAACAACAAGGATCTTTTTTTTTTTCTTTTTTAATTTATAATAATAAGAATGAGCAACAAGATATAAAATTATTTATTATTTACTTACTTATTTAGTTGTTTTTATTTTTCTCGCCCATTATTTTGTTTTTGAACGCGGGCAAACGGTCATGAAAAATGTCGATGTCGTCGACCCTTTCTTTTATAAAGGCATTGTAAGCAGCGCAAATTCGTACCATGGGAGACTGCAGTCCGAGGTTGGTCCTAGTTACTGGCACCGAGAAAGGTTTCGTTATGGGACGCCGAGGATAATTATGAGGTGCAGTTATGCAGATTCTCTCAAGCAGGTTGCTGCATTTG
This sequence comes from Cydia splendana, assembly GCF_910591565.1. Classification (NCBI taxonomy): domain Eukaryota; kingdom Metazoa; phylum Arthropoda; class Insecta; order Lepidoptera; family Tortricidae; genus Cydia; species Cydia splendana. The sequence goes on from NC_085967.1 coordinate 5,090,894, forward strand.
ATTTGTCCATTTACGACCTTGTGCAGAAAACAGATATCTTCGTTAAACATAAACATAATTGTAATGCTAATGGATAATGAATATATTATAATATAATAAAATAATCCAATTATTGCGGAACACCTATTTTATTAGGTATTTATGTATTTTAATTAAATATCTGAAGTTTCCCTTGGTACCCTGCTGGGGCGTGACTATAAAATTGTGATCTGATAACCACAATAAAGAATAAAGGCGTTTTTGTTCATTTTAGGTATCGTTAAACCTTTGAAGTAAAATTAAAATTGCAAGAAATGTCGATAGTTTATCGATATGACTTTATCGACATGGCTACAGCAAGGTGGTCCACATTGTTAATCGTACACTAAACAAAAGTGGTCCCAGTGACAGCTCGCTTGGAAGGTATCTCTGTATATTATAAAAAATAGACATTAATAAACGCCCCAGCAGGGAACCAAGGGAAAGTTCAGATATTTAATTAAAATACATAAATACCTCCTAAAATAGGTGTTCCGCAATAATTGAATTATATTATAATATATTCATTATCCATTAGTATTTCAATTATGTTTATGTTTAACGAAGATATTGAAGCTTCAATTAATCGCTATTTCGTTCCGCTGTGTAGCGTTTATCGATATATAACATTCACAAAGTTTTCAGTATAATACAAATAACTTTAGGCATGCCTACCTATTACACTTTACACACACAGATACACTACACTTTACACACGGCATTTTACATAGATTTCTAACTTGTATTCATACATTTCTTCACGGTTAATGAATACGCTTTCCAGATGCGTTATGACGCGGTTCCTTGTGAACTCACTAAAGCTGTGAATTTCACTCATATGTACCTATCTTCAACAGCCGTTGCTCCGCATTTAGCACATTTTGTATGTGCATTGCTGTAATCCATGTAGGTACTTACAGAGTCTTAAGTGGTAGTACCGCTACGTTGTATTTATTATTTAAAGATTTAATAAATAGAATTTTCGTTATGAACTTTAACCACAGCAGTTGGACAGAGTCATTGACAAATATATTTTTTATTATGGTGGGTAGACGTACCTACCCTCCATATATTTTATGAACATTAACATTGATAAAGACAGTTGGAAGCAAATATTAATTATAAAACTTAATCGCGTGTAGTTACTTTTTAAGTGTTTTAAGTCCCGTTTTATGATTAATATTGTAAAAAATTCGTGAAAATTTAAATCTTAGTTGGGAGCAATGTTGCTGTAGAAAAATGTTTTTATTTTGATTACTGGCAACTTTTTCTAGGAGACCAAAGCACACATAGAACCTTCAGGCGCATACATGCGCAATTATTTGGGGACATAACTTTCTGGAAGTGAACAGGCTTTGATCCAGACTAGTAAATTTTTCGCCAATCTGATTAAATTGCCCGATCGAATCAGGACGTGCGGACGCAAACGCCAATTTGGCTCGCCGAATTCAACCGCCTATAATGACCGATATTAAGTAGCTAACACACTATCGCACCGTACCATGGTCATTGTGGGACGCACCCATAAGTAAGAGGGAGACAGCGATATCTCTTTCTCCCTCTAACTTATGGCTGCGTCCCACAATGACCTTGGTGCGGTGCGATAGTGTGTTAGCTACTTTAAGCCCCCTCCAGACTATGCGCAGACAGCGAAATCGACTCCACACTCGCGTTCGCGGCTTCGCCCGCGATTCACGCGCATAGTCTGGAGGGGGCTTTACGGATTAAATGAGGTGCGGACGCAAGAATACCAATTTATGACGCCAGTATTTTCGTTCTGGGGCATTTTTTTCAATTTAGAGCTCTAATATCACCGTAAATCTAAAATTGGTGATTAAATTGGAGATTGACGCCAATTTTATTTCTGATCAAATCGGTCGATTTGATCATCCCGTCTGGATACCGCTTACATTGGGATTTATAAATAAAAATTACTAAGCTATACTGGGTCAAGCAGATCTTGTCAGTAGAAAAAGGCGGCAAATATCGTCCCATAGAAAATTTAAATTTCGCGCCTTTTTCTACTGACAAGATTTGCTTGACCATCATTTTTACTTTTTTAACGTTTTTAACCGACTTCCAAATCTCAAACAAGGAGGTTATCAATTCGGTTGTATGTTTTTTATTTTTTTTATTTTTTATGTTTGTTACTCCATATCTCCGTCATTACTGGACAGATTTTAAAAATTATTTTTTTGATTGTATGTATATGCATACAGATTGGTCCCGTTTTTGTCAAAACCCAGTTCTGATGATGGGATCCATGAGGAATCGAGGGAACTCCTCAAATCTTAAAGGCATGCGTATAGAGATTCTTGTATTTTCATCAGAAAATCAAGCATTTTCATTAAAAACAGTCGCATTTGATGAAGTGGAACTGCTGATGATGATCAGAACAGAACTCTTCAACGACCCATAGTTCACGTTTGGCGATTTGTCCTCTTCGTTATGTGTGTTAAGCAAGTTTCGTTTTTAAGCCACATTTCTGTCAAGCTCTAGTTCTGATGATGGGATCCATAAAGTATCGAGGGAACTCCTCAAATCTTAAAGGCATACATATAGTGTTTTTATCAACAAATCAAGCATATACATTCATAAAAGTGCCATTTGAGAAAGTGTAACTGCTGATGATGACCAGAACGAAACTCTTTAAGTCGTTAAAGCGTCGGCATAGGTCGCGTTTGGCGATTTTTCCTCTTCGTTATGTTTGTTAAGCAAGTTAGGTTTTTAAGCCATATTTATGTCAAGCTCAAATTCTTAACATGGGATCCATGAGGAATCGAGGGAACTCCTCAAATCTTAAAAGCATACGTATAGAATTTTCTGTATTTAACATTAAAAACTGTCGCATTTGATGAAGTGGAACTGCTGACGATGATCAGAACAGAACTCTTCAACGACGCATTGTACACGTTTGGTGATTTCGAATTTAGATTTTGACTTGGACTGGGACCCGGACCCGAGTCCAGATCCGGACTCGGGTCCAGATACTCCAGATCCGGACTCATACCCGGATCCGGTTCGGACTCATACCCGGATCCGGTTCGGACCCGGACCCGGACCTGGACGCGGACTTGGACCTGGACTCGGACTTGGACCTGGACTCGGACCCGGACTCGGACTCAGACCCGGACCTTGACCCGGAAATCTATCTATCTATCTATCTATCTATCTATCATTACGGCAAATATGTAACAAGGGGTCATCCATTAATTACATCACACGTTTAGGGGGAGGGAGGGGGTCAAGAAAATGTGACATGTTGTGACAAGGGAGAGGGGGGGAGTCATAAACTTTGTGACGTCACTTTAACTTCATCAGTAACCGAAAATGTATTTAAATTATTTTATACGCTAATTATCATTTAAATAACAAGGTTTTTAAACGATAATCGTTTTTATTCGTTTAATTTTATTTCTTAATCAGTTTTGGGTTATAAAATTACTAATATTTCTTGTCAAAAATATTTTGATAAAATATTAAATAAATATTTACCGATTTCGTTGAAGAAATGTGACGTCACACCAGGGGGGAGGGGTTTGCCAAATGTGACCAAGTGTGACAAGGAGGGGGGGAGGGGTAAAAAAACCTAGAAATTCGTGTGACGTAATTAATGGATGACCCCCAATTATGAATCTAATACAATCATTTATATTCTTCTGCTTTCATAAGTAATAGCTGGTAATAGTTATTGATTTTTAAAAAGCGGTTTTCAATTAAAAGACATGTCAAGATCGCTTACCTTCTTTCAAGTTCTTTCTAATGCTAAAAAAACGAACTATAAACTAAATAAACCACTATGATTACCTACCATAAAATGTAGGTATAAAGTATGATGATGCCAAAACCCTCCCGCTCAAACCCCCGTATACTGCACCGCATGCGCCGTTAGGTTAGGTTTGAACTGCGATCCTCACAGAACCGAATAAAAGTGGGTTAGGTTAGAACTGCGACCCTTAAGCCCCCTCCAGACTATGTGCGTGAATCGCGGCCTGACGTCGCGGAGCGAACATACGCGAAGTTGACATATGACTCCACACTCGCACACTTCACGGTGATTTCGCAGTTTGGTTAGCGGCAATATGGCGGAAAAGCAACAGCTGATCGAGTTTAACTGTTAGTTATCTATGGCATCATACGTGATTTAGCTGTTTTTCCATTTTGTTTTATTGTAAAACCGTAGAATATAGCTGCTTAATATAATATAATCATAATATAATTAATATTTATCTTGCCACAGAGGAGCCAAAATATTGTGTAATGTGGAGTCTTGCAAGTTCGCGCTTCGCGTCTCCTTTGACGCGGGCCTAAATACCGACAAAAAACGGAGAACAAGGCGCGAAGGCGTGAACAATCTGCGAAATCGACGCCACACTCGCGTTCGCGGCTTCGCCCGCGATTCACTCGCATAGTCTGGAGGGGGCTTTACAGAAACGAAATGCTACTAGAAAAGTGGGTGGTTTTACCTCCTTTTCTACATAGTGCACCATTACAATACTCTTTCACCGACCGGGCCCCATAGAAGTCGGTTTTTTTTTTCTTAAAAATTATTATAATTATTCTATCTAGATGTTATATGGAATCTTCCCTGAATCGCTTGAAGCGCCTGAAGCTTTCGCGCGTCATTGACAGAGAAATAAAACATGATGATAATAAAATTTTACATTTATTTCAAGTGTTTTTATAAATTAAAGTAATGGAATCGAATTAATCTACATACATACAAACAGGCAACCTGATTTTGAACATACAGACGGACACGGTAAACTAACAGTAAAATTAATTAAGACGCGAGTCGTTGGATTGAGACCCGTTTAACTCCGCTACTTGAGACAGTTTAACTTCTTATATCCTGAAACAAGCAATATGCCATCATTAGAATTATGCTTATAAATTATGATAACTTTTAAGATTAACCCTTTGAACGCCAACACGAATTTACAAGGTTTTCCCAAAAAATCCAAACATATTTCAATTCATGTGAAGTTTATAGAACGTCTTGACGATTTCTTTATTTCAAACACTGTAGGTTCGTTTATTGTTTATTATTAAAAAAAATGTAATTACAGCGTTCGCCAATACATTACCATCTTAAATACTAACCAACATTACTTAACCTATTTTTTATATTCACTACACTACACTACTTAATTAATACAGCGATTCAAATATTCATTTACATTGTTCTACAAGCTGACCACTTGGATGCGAACACATCAATGTGTGGTGCGGTGCCATTGAGTTGAGCAGCGTGAGTGCGGTGTGTAGCGGCGCTTGGCACAGCAGAGGGGCTACCGCGAAAACCGAAATTCGCAAATTGCGGGGATCTTTCTCTTTTACTCCGATGAAGGCGTAATTAGAGTGACAGAGAAAAATGCCCGCAGTTATAGCCCAGGCCGCTGTCGCAGTCGCCCGTTTGCATCAGTTGCATACAGTCTTACCACCTCACACACTAGCACCACCTCACGCGCTACACAATCCACCCTATTATGGATGACGCCTAGGGTTAGTACTATTTATTATACTGTGCCTAGGGCGAGCTTCGCTACTGCTAGGTGTCGTCTGGGGTCTAGTGATTCGTACCTATAGCATGCTTAGCAGAAAACGCGTCAGGTACATGTATGGATAATAAGTAAATTGTTTTTTGTATAAGTGACGTAAATACCTTTACTTACTTTTTGTTGATTATGTGTGTTGTCCTGTAATTAATGAAATAATTTTAAGGCGCTACGCGCCGTTTTTGGCCGTAAACTCTTACTTTCTAGAGTATATATCTTCAAAACGGTTCAACAAAAAATTGTGAAAAAAATATATATGAATCTACGTTTTATGTACAACATTTGTAACGTTTGACTTTTTTCCTGCAACTTCTAATTTTTCGAAAAATAAAAAAAACATTACGAGAGGCCGTTTTGCGACTAACTTTGCCTATTTCTACTAAACGGTTTATTCGATTAAAGTTATTATTAAATGTTTTAACCGACACTACAAATGCAACGTAGAATAATATTAATTATCAATTTTTTTTTAAGAGTTCGAATATTTTTCAATATTTCGTGCGTATGTAGCTCGAAAAAGGCGTGGCCGGCACGGCACGGCAGTCGTGTGCTAGCTTTGAGACGAGGAGGCTGTGTCGCTCGTCGCTCCGTGCCTTCCTTGTATTCTGCATGCTTGTGCTGAGCCCAAGTGCAATAAAATTGGAGTTATTGTGGGCAAAGATTAAATAACTGCAGAAAGTTGATTTGGTTGTGACGCGCTTTAGCGCGCGTAACACGGTGTTTCGCAGCCTATTATTACAAACCTAATGACAATATTTCCACTTATGTTTGAGAAAGCTTCATTTGAATTTTATAAAAAATGATTTCGAACATGCGCCGACATATTGCCATTAAAATTTAACGTTTTTAATAAAGTTCGATTGCTAAAAAATAATAATTATGTAATTGATCAACATTGGCAACTTATGATGTAGGTATATACTATATAGTTTGATTCAGAAACCATTACATTGGACGAATTGTTACCTATTAAAATGATGTTAGTTTATTAAGTAAATTAAGTTTTCTCAAACATGCGTGGAAATATTGTCATTACGTCCCGTCCTTATTTGAACATTTATAAGTACCTACTTCCACGCATTTTTTGAGAAAAGTAAGTATACATACGGGTCATTATTTAAAGGGGTTGAATTGTGTTCAGACTCAAATTTTCAATCATAATTTAGAAAAATACAGTTTATTTTTTAAAGTTGTTTAGGATGTTATCACTTAAACTTATAGTGAATAGATTTTATTATAATTTATCTTTATTTTGATAATATTTTAAATTTTCTGCACGAACGTCATGTTACGTGGTCCGGTTCGGATCATACCCTGACTACTTTATAATATTGTTAAAAATACAATGTAAACAAAAAATTGCTGTTTACTGTGGGTATATTGTTCATAATTGTGTTATACTATGCATGCAACAAACATAAAAAATTAGGTCATTGATAAGATAAGATTATATTTTTTACATTTCCCGTTGTTCCAAAATACACTATCATTTTCGTGGTCACACTTATTTAGTAATATTTTTAACAATAAAAGGGGTCATAGCAGGCCTGTGTATCATCTTTGTAACTATAAAGCTATTTCGAAATAAGACTGTCTCACATTGAAGGACAATATCAACCGCAATCCATCGTTATTTTTGAATAATTTATGTAAATAAAGGTTCACGCGAAATTTGCGTCAAAGATCGAGCGTCAATTTCGTTACGGTTTTAATTTGGTGAGTATTGAGTAAATAAATATAATGTTACGCTGATGCTGTGTCATTTACAGTTAAATTATACAATATCGATTACATTTTCTTCAAACCTATAGGTTATTTACTGCAAAGCCGCGAAAGTAAGAAGTCCTCTCTTTCGTGGTGCTATAGATCACGAAACTGATTTAAGACCACGATAAAGATTTATTAAGTGTTTTCACCTATAACATGACGGCAAAAATTAAAAAAATCCTGTTCTGGAAGAAGAAAGGTGAAAAGCTAGAGAAAAATATTATATTATAAAACAATAAAGATTCATGAGAGGGCCTTAGCTGATGCGATAAATTTACTGTCCTGATTCTTTTCTGTTCTGACTCACTGCCACCAGTATCGCTTTCCGATTCCCTGTCACTTCTATCGTCTGCTGAATCGCCACAACAGCCAAAGCCAAGAACATCGCGTATACTTCAAACGCCATTTAGTGATTCTGCTAACACCAGTCCTAAAAATCCCATCGCTTCCGACAAACGACGGCTACAGACCTCACCCACTCTGGGCAACAACATGTGTGTACGTCGATCATCTAGAAGTTCAGCTGCTAGCCTTAATGTGCGGTGTGACGGTGAACCATATTGCCGTAAAACGATATTCAAAAATATATTTTCTTCAGACAGCGAAGACTGATCTCAATTGCTTGCAACTGATATCAGTCTTCACTGCAACTTATATGTTAGTCCTTAAAGCTATGTATTTAAGAGGTTACAAAAATGACAATTTGAAGTCATCATTTTCGTGGTCAAATAAAGTTATTTTTTTTATATAAACATCCGTCCGTTAATCTCCGTTTATACATTATTAATTAAATAATGCACATTGTTTTCACTTTATGAACGGATTTCCATTCAAATTGTACAGTTATGAGATTTTAAAATAAACAAAATTTACGACCTCCACTAAATGCATGATCTACTCATAATCAAACAACAAAATATCCGCAAACAAAAGATTATACAAGTATAGCGCCAACTGCGCGCCTCTGGGCTGTATCTTATTCTTTGAACCTCGTGGCGGTGCAGCGATACAAAATTCACGTACGATCGCAGTGAGCGGGGTAAGCGGGTGGTGCGGGTACAGAGCGCTTAGCTCCACCCAGACGCTCAAGGGCATTGGGCCTACCGATCGTCTTAAATGTAAAGTCAAATTTAGCTTTTAAGTACTAAACTAACATTATTTTTAAGTATGTATCTACTAACAAAAATAAGATCATTGTTATCTTTATTAAATAAATAAATAAATTGAATTGAATTGAATTTTCTGAACCCTTTCGAGCAAGAGTATATAAGAATTTTCGAGAGATATGCAAACTGTTGCACTCGTTTCTAATACCTACACTACGAACGAGAGCCGAATATAGAGCGCGCAGAGCTATGGGCGAAAATGGCCGAGAATTACGCAGTACGAATCCCAGTTTTTGAGCCGCCCTCTTAGGGGTCATCCATTAATTACATCACACGTTTAGGGGGAGGGAGGGGGTCAAGAAAATGTGACATATTGTGACATGGGGGAGGGGGGAGACACAAACTTTGTGACGTCACTTTAAATTCATCAGTAACCGAAAATTTATTTAAATTATTTTATTCGCTGTACATTTAAATAACAAGTTTTTAAAACGATAATCGTTTTTATTCGTATAATTTTCTTTCCTAAGCAGTTTTGGGTTATAAAATTACTAATATTTATATCGTCAAAAATATTTTGATAAAATATTAATAATACTTAGGTACTTACTTAATTCGATTTGGTGATTTCGTACAAAAAATGTGACGTCACACTAGGGGGGAGGGGTTTGCCAAATGTGACCAAATGTGACAAGGAGGGGGGGAGGGGTCAAAAAACCTAGAAATTCGTGTGACGTAATTAATGGATGACCCCTTAGCGACATTTATCGCATGTTCGCGGTACGTTAATTGTTGGTCAAACGATGGTCAAACGATACCCCCAGGTTTTCCCCAGGTATTCGTTAGATGAGTACAAAAATAAATATAATAAAAGTAGAGTCGTACTTACTTTTGCTTCTTAGAGCTACGATCCTCGCGCGAATCGTCGCGGGAGCGCTTGTGGCGGTTGCCGGAGAGGCGCTTGCTGTCGCCGGTGGACTTGTTACGTTGGACGTTGGACGTGTCGGTCGACTTGTGGTGCTTCTCGCGGTTCTTTGATGGACTGGAAAGAAATAGTTGTTTGTTTTACAAGAGGGCAAAGTTATTGTTTAACCGCTCGTGCTAATATTGATACCCGAGCAAGGGAAAGATTCCAAAATTCAACCACGAGCGTAGCAAGTAGTTCGAAAATGGAATCTTGAGCGTTGCGAGGGTTTCAAAGCACGAGGGTTAAACAAAATTTGCCCCCCGAGTAAATCACAAAATTTTTCACCACACCAACCCGAAGCAAATATTAGATGTAAAATAGCAAACAAAATCAATAGTAAACTGAAATAAATACTTTCAAATACTTTAGTAAAATCAATAGTGTCCGACCGAAACATGTTTTTTTGCCGAAACCGAAGGTTCGGATTTAGCCCCAGTTTCAGTCGAAACCGAAACCGAACCTTTTGTAGACTTGTGAAAATCGTTGAAAATATGTCACAAACCGCTTTTTAGAGGAGATGCCAATTCGTAGAAATTACCTTATTTACGATTTTCGTAGGACCGAAAAGGTTTATACCGGGTTGGACTAAAGCAAAGGGGGTGCAGCACTTAGAAAAAAAATCATCAGAGTGATGTTATTATGACACCTATTTTTCATGATGTTATCCTAGAGAATACGCTAAAATAAGCATCAACAAGCACCATTTTTGATATTTGAGAAAAGTTATTCCTACAAAACATGCTTATTTTAGCGTATTCTCTACGATAACACAATAAAAAATAGGTGTTATAATGACACAACATTCATCGAAATTCGAAATTTTTAGTCCTAGATTTTCCCCAACTTTCGGGTCAAATATCTTGGCCATTTTCGATTTTAGAGAAAAGTTTTTCCTACAAAACATGCTTATTTTAGCGTTTTGATTGAGTCTTTTACGATTACTATATATTTTGCACTTTTGGTCTAAAAAATTGTGATTTTTGTGCACCCCCTTTGCTTTAGGCCGACCGAAAACATCAAAAAATCACACAATGCAGAGTTGATTTTGAACTGCTCTAGATTGAGAACTACTGAATGGATTATTCTAAAATACATACGAAGTGAAGTGAGTGTGAATATCCTCTATATAATGTTCATTAATTAGGCAGAAATATTAAAAAATAAGAGAAATAGGTACATCAATTTGAATAGCAGTTAATTTACTGTTATGGGAAACTTCTAAAATACTTTTTTTTTACTGAAAACATACCATGTGAGGTATTAAATGAAAGCGATTTATAAGTAAATTACAAATATATAACATACTATAACATTTCCACTATTTGGGCGTTTAAATATATTTGTAATCAGCTGACAAAGGCCTTTCTTTTCATACCCCACATTGGTATGTTTTCAGTAAAAAAAATAGTATTTAGTAGGTAGTCTACTGTACCGCGCGAGCTCGGATTTATACCTACGATTCTGTTCCCGTTCACGGTAGAAAAGCAAGCCAGTTGGTTGCCACACGCGCTCACGTACGCACGTTACCGCGCGCCGCACTGACAATTTTTACGATAGTTACAAGCTACGTAGGTACTATTGAATTACTTTAATTAAACATGTAGTGTTTATTACGACAAATGTACCTATAGTCAGATATCTATTTGAAATATGTAGCTAACTTGGTAAATGATCATTTTATCGACAGTAAGATCTTCATTTTACACCGGAAAATAGGTACTCATTTATGCTCTGGTTATCTTATAATGAATTACATGTAATCATGGGTTCTCTATTATTTTTCTTTATTGTGTAACATTAATCTATATCTGGTTTTAAATGACACGAAGTTTTAAAACTAATTCTTGCTGGGTTCATTGCGTGGTTTATAAAACGGCGTAAACTCTGCGGTCACTGCAGGGACATATGACCTTTTAAAATGAGTATTTCGCAAACACTAATCTAACCTAACGCATAAACGGAATATTATAAATTATTGCAACTTGCTTAAATGTAGTTATTTAACGCTATGCTTTTATATACTTTATGGTAAGTTCTAATGTTAGTTTGATAGTTTGATCAATCGAATTAGACACCGGTCTTCACACGAATTAAAATTTATAAGCGTCGCGTCGGCAACCCTAGCGTTGTGCCGGTGCGCGCGGTGCGGGGAGCGGCGCGCTGAAGGTCAGTCCATTGTATTTTTGTGTAGGTATCAAAACGGTAGGTATTTGCGTTTTCTTTAAGAGATAAGTATCTGTTCGTAAGAACTATTATATAATCTGTGACTGTACCAGGGGGTGTCACTACGCAGTTTAGGTACATTTGGCCGGCGCCCTCCCGGGCAGGGCAGGCGTATGGCAGTGGGCTGCCGCTCGACCGCACGATAGTCGTGTCACGTGACGCTCGTGCAATGAAGATTCACCGTTCGTGCGCGGTTATAAGTTTCAATTTTGTTGCAGGCGGCGAGTATAGGTATAATTTTATACCTAAAGCTGACTTTTGTGAAGGAGTGAATTTTCTGTACGGTAGTACTATTAGTTATTCTGTGACTGTACTAACAGAATATACTGTTATTCAACTTGATGTACTTTTCTTATTTTTGGATATATTTGGTTAATTATTTTTAGACATAGTATAGAGAATATTCACAATCATTTTGTATAAAATTTGGACTAATCCATTCAGCCATTTTCAATTTAGAGCAGTTCAAATTCAACTCTGGTTTGCCATATTTTTACGGCGAAAAATATGGCACATGCCGAAACATGATTTTTTGGCCAAAACTGGCCGAAACCGAAACCGAAACCGAACCTTCGGTCGGACACTAAAAATCAAACCCAAATGAATGTTATTAAATATTTATCATCCAAAATCATCATTTATAAGTCAATTCTACCAGCAAACATAAGAAAACAACTGAAAATTTGCATTTGATTACTTTGCCTCACATGTGAATAAAATGCAACTTTGCTATCAGTTTTTGAAGTGCAAAGTAAGTCTTTCCGCAGCCGCACCGCCAAAGCAACTACGGCAACCATACTATCTATATCCATTCGGATAGCCAGGCGGCACTCTTAGCTCTAACCTCCGATGTCACCACATCGAGGCTGGTTGAGAACTGCACTGCAGGCAACTATTGAACAACCTTGGAGCCAGGAACAAGGTTGTTCTACGTTGGGTCCCGGGGCATGCGGGTATCGTAGTGTGGCAACACTAAGCTGTCATGTTGACACTTGACACACAGAGAAAAAAGCCGGGAAACTACACGTGTATAGGATAAAAGAATTATATGTAACTAGTAAACATTATACCTATTCAACACAACACGGTCGTTATTTAATGTTCCTGCCATCACCTCACAGCACTCCCACATTGGTGACCACCGAAGTTGCGCAGTGGAGGAGCCCGATTTGCTTGCGCGTGCGACTCGTGTCCGACGAGGGCAGATTCCTAGAAGTTTGGTGCCTACATAGTGTTTGGCGTCTTTGCACAGGCCGACAGCTGCCCCGTGATAGCGGGGTGCGAGCCGTGCGAGGAATTAGCGTCAGGTCGACGCTGCCCGGATCAGCACCAGACGCGTTACGCATTTCGCCGTCGAGATCGTCGTGCCGACTGCAGATCGGATTTGTAAGAGTGGTGAAGTGCAAGTGTGCGTAATATATAAGCTTTACGTGAGTGATTTTGCCTAAGGAACCGAACCAGGCCGTGCTACATAACCCAAGGGACACTTGTAAGTAAAATAAGTACCTTTTATAAAAACTGATTCCTACAACGCTATATAATCTCGTGTTCTACGTGTGGTGCATTATATCAAGCTGGTGTTCTGAGGACAATTAACATTTTAACCATTTCATGTACATCATTAATTAATTACCTAACATAACCCGTTTAACTCACCTTTGCTTTTAAATTAAAAAAAAAAAGAATTTTATTGTGTTAACTATTTTATTCATTCATGGACTATTGAGTACTACGTTTGTTTTGCCTTACAAAGCCTTCAAATTAACCTTCATTGCATTTAGTACATACTTATATGTATTTAAAAATAAAATCTGTTTTTGTATCTTAACCTATATTGCTATTTTTTTGTATGAATGTTTTCTGTGTTTGTTTATTATCATAACGTTTGCCTGTTGTACTAACTGAAATTGTTTGTGTGGTGTGTCATATTTAGGCCATATTTGGGTGGTGGCATTTGCATTTGAGCACATATTTTATTCCCCGAACCATGTCGGCAGAGGAACTCAGACAACAGCTGGCAGACCTGCAGAGCAGGAATGAAGCACTACAAGCTCAGCTGCAGGGACATCAAGCTTCCCCCCAACCCACACCTACACCGGCCACTGGAGATAAAGTGTGCAAAGTATCTGTAAAATTACCTCCGTTCTGGGCAGACAAACCTAAAGTATGGTTTGCCCAGGCGGAGTGCCAATTTCATGTTGCAGGAATAAAATGTGATATGACTAAATTCAGTCATGTGATTAGTATTATAGACCAAAAGCTGATTGGAGAGATTGAGGACCTGGTATTAGATCCTCCTAAAGAAGACAAATATGAAACTTTAAAAAAAGAGTTGATTAGACGACTGGCTGTATCAGAGCAGGAATGAGTAGAGAGGCTAGTTAGTGAGGAAGAACTTGGTGACAGCAAGCCTTCTGCTTTCCTCAGACGGCTCCGCTCTCTTGCAGGGACAACAAAAGATGAAACCCTCCTGCGGCAGCTTTGGATGAGGCGCTTACCAAATAATGTTCAGGCTATTCTTGCTGCTCACACTGATCTTTCCCTAGAAAAACTAGCGGGGTTGGCTGACAATATAATCGAGGTGTCACCAGGCTCGTCAAAAGTCAACAAAATTGACAGTAGCTGTCCACCAAGCGAGATGGCCTCGCTCAAAGAGTGCATCGAACAACTGTCCATGCAAGTAGCCAGCCTTGCTGGCTCTAACACCAGAAGCCGCTCCCGTAATCGATCATCTTCAAGAACCAGAAGCCGAAATGGATCCCCGGCAACTCGAAAATGCTGGTACCATAGGAGATATGGCACAAGAGCCAGCAAATGCGTCCCTCCTTGCAACTGGAAGGAAAACTCCAACCGCAATCAGTAAGTGCGGCTACTGATTGCTCCATGTTAAAAACTTATAGCCGCCGCTTATTTATTAGGGATAAATGCACTAATCAAAAGTTTTTAATAGACAGTGGATCTGACTTATGCTGCTACCCTCAACGCTGGCTTAAACACAGAAAACCTACTAACTGGGAACTCAGTGCAGCGAATGAAAGCAGCATAAAAACTTATGGTACAATAAAACTTACCTTGGATTTAGGACTGCGGCGCGAATTTACTTGGCAATTTGTGGTTGCTGATGTCAGCACCGCAATCATAGGATCTGATTTCCTGGCGCACTATCACCTTTTACCAGACTGTCACAAAAAGAAATTAGTCGATGGTACTACGGGTTTAAATGCTGCAGCCTCAGTCGCTATTACAGATCACTCAAGTGTTAAAGCCATAAATTTTCAAAAATCGGTATTTGCACAAGTGCTCACTGAGTTCCCAGATATCGTTAAACCGCCTGGTCTTCCACGCGTTATAAAGCACAATACAGTGCACCACATCCGGACAACAGACGGACCGCCCCTTTCTTGCCGTCCACGTCGTTTAGCGCCCCAAAAACTAACAGCCGCCAAGAAAGAATTTGAGGATTTGGTGCGCAGCGGTATTGCTCGACCTTCTGAAAGCGCTTGGTCCTCACCGCTACATATGGCTTTGAAGAAGGACGAGTCATGGCGCCCGTGCGGCGATTATCGGACTTTAAACGCGAGGACCATTCCAGATCGGTATCCCGTCCGGCATATTAACGATTTCACGCATAATCTCGCCGGAGCCAAGATCTTTTCAACCTTAGACTTGGTTAAAGCATACCATCAGATACCCGTAGCCGAAGAAGATATCCCAAAAACGGCTATCGTTACCCCGTTTGGCCTCTTCGAATTTCCTTTTATGACCTTCGGGTTAAGGAACGCCGGCCAAACTTTTCAAAGATTTATCGACGAGGTCACGCGGGGTCTCGATTTCGTATTCCCCTATGTTGACGACATCTTGGTATTTTCAACAAACGAGACGCTTCATAAAGAACACCTAAATATTTTGTTCAAACGGCTACAAGATTATGGCGTAGTAGTTAATCCGTCAAAATGCGTGTTTGGTGCCAGGGAAGTCAAGTTTTTAGGCTTCCAAATCAGCTCAGAAGGTACTAAGACTCCACAAGATCGAATCCAAGCCCTACTCGATTTTCCCCCTCCGAAGACCGTCCAGGGTGTGCGCCGATTTCTTGGCATGATTAATTATTATCGCAGATTCATACCCCAGGCTGCCCGATCACAAGCTCCTCTCATCGATGTCGCTGCCATAAATGGTAAAGGTGCAAAACCATTCTTATGGACACCCGAACTTTTGCTGCGTTTCGAGGAATGCAAGGCGAGCCTGTCTAAGGCTACCCTATTGCAACACCCCACCGACGGCGCTTCCCTCGGGCTTTTCACAGACGCATCTAGCATCCACATTGGGTCCTGTCTTCAGCAGCTCGTAAACGGTCAATGGTGCCCTCTCGCTTTCTTTAGCAGGAAACTGACCTCCCAGCAGTCGCAGTGGCCGGCATATTATAGAGAGTTGCTAGCGGTGTACGAAAGCGTACAGCATTTCCGCTACATACTCGAGGTTCAGCACGCAACTATCTACACGGACCACAAGCCGCTGCTGTACGCTTTCGTACAGCGTCGAGAGAAGCTTCCACCATCACAGCTGAACCAACTCTCCTTCATAGGACAATTTACTACGGACATTCGTTACATCAAAGGTGAAGACAACGTGGTCGCGGACACAATGTCGCGCATTGAAGCTATTTCACTAGACGTTGATTACGTGGCACTCGCTAAATCACAAGAGTCCGACCAAGACCTCGCGATTTTGTACCAAGGAAATTCCAGCCTTAACCTAACAAGGATCACACTTCCTGGCACAGAAACTTCCATCCAGTGTGACGTATCAACTGGAAAGCCCCGTCCCTACTTAACCCCTTCGTTTCGCCGAGCAGCATTCGAACAGTTGCATAACCTCAGTCACCCGGGAGTCCGCGCCACCATTAAATTGCTGACGAGCCGATATGTTTGGCCATCAATTAAAAACGACGTACGAAGATGGGCCCAGTCGTGCCTCGAGTGCCAACGAGCTAAAGTGACACGTCACATCTCAGCACCCATCGGCCACATTCCTCAGCCATCCGGACGTTTTCAGCACATTCACATAGATATTGTGGGACCAATTCCAGTGTGTAATGAATTTCGTTACTGTTTGACGGCCATAGATAGAGTCTCAAGATGGCCGGAAGTATGGCCCATGCGTACTATCACGGCGGAGGAAGTAGCTGATACATTCATACGAGAGTGGGTGTCTCGTTTCGGCGTGCCGTCAATAATTACAACAGACCAAGGAACTCAATTTGAGTCCGATCTGTTCCGCCGCCTCACACAAACCTTTTCCTCGAAGCGCATCAGGACAACCGCATACCACCCGTGCGCCAATGGTATGATCGAGCGAGTCCATCGGCAGCTGAAGGCCGCTCTCATGTGCCACGCCGATTCTTGGGTAAGAGCTCTACCTCTCGTTCTACTAGGCATGCGGACAGCATTCAAAGAAGACCTTAATGCTACTGCCGCGGAAATGGTCTACGGCGAAAGCTTGCGTTTACCAGGAGATATGTTAAATCCTGCCCTAGCGAGAATGGAAGACCCAGCCGACTATGTCACCCAACTTCGACGAAAAATGGCAGCTCTACAGCCTATTCCAGCCTCACGTCATTCGAAACCAGCTATCTTCATCTCCAAAGCCTTGTCATCAGCGACTCACGTTTTTCTGCGCGACGACACTGTTCGCCGCCCATTACAACCTCCTTACACAGGCCCATACGAAATTGTATCTCGGTCATCCGACGGCAAAACTCTGACACTCCGCATCAAGAGTAGGGAGGTCGCGGTAAGCGTCGACCGAGTAAAGCCAGCCTTCATTGAGGCGAGTGCTACAGAACCGGAAGCCAGGGCACATATTCAGAATAAATTACCCGTTCCTAAGCCTATTGTCAAGCCAGCCGGAGTCCAATCGCCTAAACCTCCTTGCACGGATGAACCCGTCAAAGCTCCCGCGGATGCCACTACCCAAATGCCACCTATCACGCGATCTGGTAGAAAGGTGACATTTAGCAAACGTGATGATTTTTGTTATTTCTAATCGCCTAATGGGTTATTTCTCTCCGTGGGGGGGTGGTGTGGCAACACTAAGCTGTCATGTTGACACTTGACACACAGAGAAAAAAGCCGGGAAACTACACGTGTATAGGATAAGAGAATTATATGTAACTAGTAAACATTATACCTATTCAACACAACACGGTCGTTATTTAATGTTCCTGCCATCACCTCACAGCACTCCCACAGTAGGAAACGAGAAGGCCGATGAACTCGCGCGAGCAGGGGCTAAGGGGAAGAACTACAGTCCTGAGCCCTTTTGTGGTATCCCCAAAAGCCTAACGCGGCTCACCCTAAAGACCTACTGTCACTACAAAACCATTCAACTCTGGAGAGAAACAACAGATTTGAACCATTCCAAAGCGCTTATCAAGGCCTTCAGCAAAAAGGCGTCCTCGAACGCCTTAGACTTGTCTAGGAACCAACTGCGCAACTTGGTAAGGGTGCTTACCGGGCATTGCGGCCTAAATAAGCACATGCGCACCATGGGGAAACGTGACATAGGGCGGTGCAGACTCTGCATGGAGGCGGAGGAGACGCCCTTGCACATCCTCACAGAGTGCCCTTGCCTAATGCGTACTCGTGACCTAATCTTGGGCGGACACATATTACGCCCGGAGGAGGTAAAGTCTCTCGAGACCAAAAGGATCCTGCAGCTATTCGAAGTTGCAGGGTTGGATCGAGAGTTGTAATAGGTGGCGATCACAATAGATCAGGAATGGTCGCAGTGATACATAGGCTTTGGAGCCTTATATAGCCCCTAATAAAGAAGAAGAAGAAGAAGAAGTCTTTCCGAGCTGGTGTGGTGAAAATGTATATATTTCTTAGTGTTTTCGTTGCTAACTGTATTGTAAGGTGCGTTTAGATCTGGCTAGGGTTGCCAGATCGAAAGGCGCTATTATCGGGAAACAATATCAATTTTTCGGGATTTTGGGACTTAATCGGGAAAAAAAAAATTAGAGATGCCACGATTGCCACGATGCCATGATTCGGCAACTATTCGGTATTTGGCCTATTCGGACACTTTGCCCAATATTCGGTATTCGGCCAAATGTTGCCTACTATTCGGCCGAATACCGAATATCTGTTGCATCTACCTAAAAAGAAAAATTACAAAAAAAATTACCAAAAATTTAATATTTAAAATGTACCTATTCTTGGAAAGTAGTTAAATACGAAGGCACTTTTTTGAGCATTTATCGATTACAAAATATTTTATTTTTATCATGGGTCTGATTTGATTGACACTAATATACATTCATTAATTCTGTTCAACATAAAAATATATCTTAGCAAACGTAGTGCTTTATTTGATGGCGAACAGTTTGCATAATAATTGTGACTCAAAATGTTCGCATGTCATGCCGAATATTCGGTCGCCGAATATTCGGTATTCGGCCGAGAGAGGGGCCGAATATTCGGTATTCGGCCGAGAGAGGGGCCGAATATTCGGTATTCGGCCAAATTCACTATTCGGGGCATCTCTAAAAAAAATACATTCAAATTAAAGTAATTGTCACTACGTCAGCTCGCTCGCTCGACGACAGTTCGGAACTTGAAATTATTGTTTTATAACGTGAAGCTGTTTTTCGGGACAGTTTACACTTTGTCGGGAATCGGGAACACCTGCTAAAAATCGGGAGAATCCCGCCAAATCCCGACCATCTGGTAACCCTAGATCTGGCTAATGCGCCTCTCCGAAAGTCTGATCGTATCATGCGTAGTGGGATCATACAGAAAATAGGTTCTCTAGAAAAGTTCAGACCTAATAAAATGCACAGAGCCATATTAGAAAAAGCACTATTTCATTTTCTAGATTTGGACGCGCCTATAATATCGAGGCCGATGTACGTCTAATTCTGATAATAAATACTCGTAAGAGGAATAATATAATATACGACAAATTCTCGTAAGTTGAAAATTATTGCCGCAATGCGACTTATCGCGGCTTACCATGGCATAGTTGTAAAAGCAAATCTATGGCGGGTATACTAAATTATTCATAATTTGTATAATTTTAAAAAGCATAAATTCCTTTTAGTAGTTAACAACCATGGCAATGAAGAACATAGCTCAATATTAGGGTTCCGTACCCAAAGGGTAAAACGGGACCCTATTACTAAGACTTCGCTGTCCGTCCGTCCGTCCGTCCGTCCGTCCGTCCGTCCGTCCGTCCGTCCGTCCGTCCGTCCGTCCGTCCGTCTGTCACCAGGCTGTATCTCACGAACCGTGATAGCTAGACAGTTGAAATTTTCACAGATGATGTATTTCTGTTGCCGCTATAACAACAAATACTAAAAACAGAATAAAATAAAGATTTAAATGGGGCTCCCATACAACAAACGTGAGTTTTGACCAAAGTTAAGCAACGTCGGGAGTGGTCAGTACTTGGATGGGTGACCGTTTTTTTTTTTGCTTTTTTTTGTTTTTTTTTTTTTATATGGTACGGAACCCTTCGTGCGCGAGTCCGACTCGCACTTGCCCGATTTTTAATAGAACATGAACATAAAACAAGGACAGTAACCGCGCGAAAATTTGAAGTTCCCCGGGTTAGTAATTATTTTGGTGACAGAACTCTTAGGAAAAGACTTCCGTATTTCCTAAATAGTCTACCCGAGAATATTCGGCATGAGCCAAATAAGAAAAAATTCAAAAGCGCATTAAAACTGTACCTACTACAAACACTTAAGTGACAATTGCATGCGTGCAAGTGTCACTTAAGTGCTTATATTATCCTCCTGGGGTTCAAAGTGATAATACTAGGACAAAATCAGTTTGCAGTGAAAGCCCAAGAATTTAAACAGAGACTTGGAGCATTGACCCACTGTGATAGTACTAAAACAAAATATTTACTGGCACCTGGTATTTTTATATTACCCGCCATGTCATCTCTACATTGTCGGTTAGTCTGTGGATATATTTGGCATTGTGGCAGCACTGCTTAAAGTGAGCGGGGAGGGGTATCTTCGGTCTTCTGTCACGAAACGTCGCAGCAATGACACGTGAAACGAGAAGAGGTTAGTTCAACTTATTAATATCTTTGAAATCTTTATTTGTAACTTTCTGTATTTTGTATTGATTTGAGAAAAACTAATAATGTTTGTGTAAATACTGTTATTTCACCGCAATGTCGTCATATTCGATATGTATTTTTGACGATAATTTATTTGTACTAGTACTAGTATGCTGCGCGGGTATACAATAAGTTGCTTTTAGGGTTCCGTACCCAAAGGGTAAAACGGGACCCTATTACTAAGACTTCGCTGTCCGTCCGTCCGTCCGTCCGTCCGTCCGTCCGTCCGTCTGTCACCAGGCTGTATCTCACGAACCGTGATAGCTAGACAGTTGAAATTTTCACAGATGATGTATTTCTGTTGCCGCTATAACAACAAACACTAAAAACAGAATAAAATAAAGATTTAAGTGGGGCTCCCATACAACAAACGTGATTTTTGACCGAAGTTAAGCAACGTCGGGCGGGGTCAGTACTTGGATGGGTGACCGTTTTTATAGATAATGGTACGGAACCCTTCGTTTGCGAGTCCGACTCCCACTTGTTTAGTAATATTATGTGTAGAAATTGACATAAGTATCCTACGTGATTATTCAATTCCTATCGTAAAAAAGGCCAATAATGGTAATTACTAGTATTGTTATCGTGTTTATTTTTTGTTAAATTCCCATTCTCAGAAAGATTTTTGAGTTTTTATTTAGAAAAAGGCCAATTATGAGACTTTATGATACAAATATTATTGTTTTATTATTGATTTTGATGAAAAAATTTTAATTTTATGTGTAATATTTGAGCTTTCTAAAACAAAGAAACCTTATTATCGTAACTTAGATAAAGCTGAAAGCTATTTTTGTTGATCTCTACTAGTATTAAGTGTTTAAACACAACCTTTTTATAAGATTTTGAAGACTGTTCGATTCGGTGTAGATTATATGTGTCAGCCCAATGTGCTGAATAAAGAACAAAAGATATTGGTGTTTTTTCTTTTTGTCTGTCAAGCCTAAATCAATATTATAACACCCCTAAAATATGACAGCTAAATATATGTATATGTTGCGGTTAAATAGATACGATCAATTTTTGGTCTGGGCGTTCAGTACTTTATTAATTAGTTCTAATATTAGGACGTTGGGTCTTCCTCGGAAGTACCCTCTTCGAAACTGGGTCGTAGGAGGTTAAAATATCTGGGAGACCGAGCTTTGCTCGGAAAACATAAAAACTCAAAAACGCGCGTTTTCCCAGAGATAAGACCTAGCTAGATCGATTTATCGCCCCCGAGAACCCCCATATAGCAAATTTCATCGAAATCGTTAGAGTCGTTACCGAGATCCCCGAAATATATATACATATAAATAAATAAACAAGAATTGCTCGTTTAAAGGTATAAGATATATTAAATAATAATTAAGTATAATATACCTACGTGTATGTAGAGACTTTTACCTGCAGGCAAACTGTAAATACAGTTTTGCAGGGATCTGTATAGATTCAAGCTCTGTACTGTGTATTAATAAATAAATAATAATAAAATAATAATAATTAGTAATATTTTGAACCTTACCTGCTGCTACTATTCGCCGGGCTCTTATGGCTCGACCTCTTGTGATTAGAGCTGGAACTCTTGTGATTCGAACTCGAGCTCTTATGATTCGAACTGGAGCTTTTTCTGCATTGTAAACAAAGTTCAAGGATAGAAATAACGCAATTCCTTTCAGGCTTTCACGCTAACTATAGTCTAACTACAGATTGCAATTTATTCCATACTTTCCATAGCAACAACAGTTGTTTACATACCTGTCTCTAAAGCTCTCCCTCTGGGTGGCAGAGTTGGTCTGTTGCATGGTCTCTATCTGCTGCGTGACCTCTTCAATCCAGCGGCAGTTGACCAGCTCATGTAGGTGCAAGGAGGCACGGCAGTGAGGGCACTGCGAGCGCGAACGCTTCGCCGTCAGCCACCGCCGAACGCAGGCATAGCAGAACAGCTTCGAGCAGTGCGGACACAGGTGCGCGTCCACCAGCTTGTCCATACATATGAAGCAGCGGAACACCTCCGCCAACGTCTACAAAAATACCCAAACTCGTAAAACACATCCCCTAACTGTTCAACAAAATCTAGGCCAACAATTACCTACCTCCACAATCTGCTCCTCGCCATTTCCATTCCCTTTGTCTCCCCTCGAGGCCATATTTAGGGATTTACTTTCCTTATTCCGGATCCAAACGGTTTATCACCATAATTTAGACATTCATTATCATACTCTTGTTCGGAAAAAAAAAACAATTAGACATTTCACAATACGCTCGTCAACGAGTTCATAGTTCATACGATGCCTTAGAGAATATGACCAAAGACATATTGATATGACCAAGAGATTATATCCTCTAAGTACGATGCAGTACGAAAGGAACCGAGAAACAAACCAACCATACTTATTACTCGACTGCCCAAACAAAAAGAGTGTAATTATTGTTTCCAGCGTTCATGCTTGTATGGTTTGTATGTATATATGTATTTATACTCTTTGAAACCAACTATAAGATGGTCAAGCAAATCTTGTCAGTAGAAAAAGGCGCGTAATTCAATTTTTCTATGAGCCGATATCCCTTCGCGACTAAATTTTTCAAATTTGCCGCCTTTTTCTACTGACAAGATCTGCTTGACCAAGATACTTCCGTGTTCCAATCGCAATCGAATCAAAATAAAAACCAAAGAGCATATAATCACAAAAACAAAAAGGAAATGTTGCCCTACTCAACTGAATAAATTCCCGAAGAATGTGGTTATTATTATTAAGAGTAAGGTTAAGCGCGCACCACGATTTTAATTTTTGCGACACGATTTTAGAATCGCGCTGTAATATCACAGATTATTAAATAGTTATGGTAATATATCGCAGAAAATTCACTGCGCGCACTGCGATGAAAAAGTCGTCGATTTGTTCATTCTCAACATGGATTTCGTACCAGTCGTTTGTCATGAAACGTGTCTTTAATATGCGATCGCCGTATAACTTTGAGTATTTATACCACAAAGGTGATCTCCTTCTATTTCCATAATTAAATGGTCAACATCTAGCGTCTCATCTTGAGACTCCATCGGAGAAGCAGGTTCCGACATGTTGAGGCTTGGAGAGCGAAGTGCCGACTGAGGTCCGGGGTGCGATTTTATTATCGCAGTGCGCGCAGGGCCATACAACTCCCTATGCTGCAATTCACTTTGCGGCAATCGCGTCGCGAGCAGTCGCGGAAAAATGTTACAAATCACAATTTTATAATCGCTGCGATTTTTTTGTCGCATATGCGCGCACTGCCATATAAACACATACGTTACATTTCTGCGACTAAATTATCGCGCGACAAAAAGTCGTGGTGCGCGCTTGGCCTAAGTATAGATACGATTTGAAAAAGAAAATCCGTCGCGCGCAAAGCCCCAACGTTGTCAGTTCGCTTTGGGCGCAGCAACTAGTATCACTTCTCTCTCCGCGCTCTTTTAAAAATGCCATTTGTCAAAAAAGGATAACCATACTGTTGACAAGATGAACTTCAAATCAAGGTGTCGCCGTTTTTGGTGGTTTCAAGCTGTGATAGGCCCCGTTCGCACGGCAGCTTTTTCAACGCGCGTTAAAAAAGCGTTTGAATGACACAAATGGATAACCATGTATGTATTCACACGAAGGCGGTTTTTAAGCGCGGCGCTTTTTTATCGAGCACTGTTCGATTTTCGGCGTTGAGCGTTGGCGTCCAATTGAATAGACCATACGGAAATCCGTGTATCTGTTCTCACAAGCGTTGAAAAAGCGCCGGCGCTGCTGTCAGTTGGCTGTCAAGTGTCAATTTTTGGTGTCAATCGTCAAGATTATTATTAGTTTCACCTTAAAAATGTCAACTTATGCTTACAAATTCCTGAAATATTCAAGCTATATTCAAATAATACGTCGTAATAGCAAATAAAGTATGGCTTTGCTGAGATGCGTACGTAGCAGTACGACTCACAAGTGATTTTTAAGCGTTCATATGAACACAAATATTGGAAACGGTAAAAAAGCGCCAACGTCGGGTTTTAACGCAACGCTTTTTAAGCTGTCGTGCGAATGGGGCCTATGTGTAACGTGTAAACGCGTTTTTAGGGATGTGAAAAGTCTATTTTAATCATGTTATATATCGATAAACGCTACACAGCGGAACGAAATAGGTACCGATTAATTTATGGCGAAATTTCCATTAGATGAAGACCGGTAAGTATTGCTTTAGATACTTTTAGCCTTATTTTGGTGTAGCAGGCTATAAACACATCGAAAATTAGATATTTCATATCCACTTTCATTGTGAACTAGGGATGTACTACAAGTATCGATACGAAGTATCGATATCGACTGCAGCCTAATTTTTTATCAATGTAAATAGTAAATCAAATAAAATGAGTGAATTTCCTGGTAACTTGCATACAACATGACTATAATTATTTCTCCGAATATTTTAAGTGGAAAATTATCTATCATCTGTGTATTAATGGAATGGACATTATATTATATATTTTTGGAATCTAGTAATAGGGGATATTACTGCAATGTTCTGCCGCCAGAGTGAAGCACTACCGACTCTAAAAAATTCATAGACTAACTTAGACATACTCTGCCTTAAACTGTTTTTTGACAAAATTTCACAGACTATAAATTATGACAATGATGCATCAAGGCGGTTTGTTAACAAGGGCCTACTGGTAAACGCGAAAATCGAAATTTAGTTATCTGCCTCTTTATCGCTCGAATATGCAAGAGTGATAGAGAGGTTAGATAACGAAATTTCAATTTTCTTGTTTCGCGGTAGACCCCCAGATTGTGACAGATAGTGGTAGTGGCGCTACCTACGCAGAGTTTTGCGTAATATTCCCTATTAATTAAGACTTTAACCTAAAATATAAGAAAATGTATGTGTGTCTGTTTTAATTATTAAATGTTTTCAGATGCAGGCAGTGGGTCAAATAAGTTGTAAAGGAAGACTTAATTTTATTATTCAAGAATATAATATATAAAAAAAAATCATTTAATCAGGTGAACACACATTTTCCTCTGTTACCTGTGGACCGTCGAACCGTCGGGATGTATTTTAAATTAATTATAATAAATTATTAAAAAAAAATCATTTTACATATTTTTATTTTGACAAATAAAAGTCGTGTTCACATTTAAGTCCAACCATGTATTACTACCACTCAAAGAACACTATATATAACATACGACTTAAATGTGGACTCGATTCTAACCTGATTTCGAGTACGAAATTTGTTGACAGGGGCCAATGTTTCAACCCTCCCCAATTTATCGATATCGATAAAATTCGCAAGCGTGTAGCATACTACACTATTTAAGTATGTTATGTTGGTACTATTGTTCTTTGACAGTTCTTTGTCGTACATGTTGGTAATGATTGGATAACCAAACATATACACAGACCAATCAAGTCGCTAGTATGGAAGTCCCGTCTCTTAGGCCCCGTTCGCACGGCAGCTTTTTCAACGCGCGTTAAAAAAGCGTTTGAATGACACAAATGGATAACCATGCATGTATTCACACGAAGGCGGTTTTTAAGCGCGGCGCTTTTTTATCGAGCACTGTTCGATTTTCGGCGTTGAGCGTTGGCGTCAAATTGAATAGACCATACGGAAATCCGTGTATTTGTTCTCACAAGCGTTGAAAAAGCGCTGGCGCTGCTGTCAGTTGGCTGTCAAGTGTCAATTGTTGGTGTCAATCGTCAAGATTATTATTAGTTTCACCTTAAAAATGTCAACTTATGCTTACAAATTCCTGAAATATTCAAGCTATATTCAAATAATACGTCGTAATAGCAAATAAAGTATGGCTTTGCTGAGATGCGTACGTGGCATTACGACTCACAAGTGATTTTTAAGCGTTCATATGAACACAAATATTGGAAACGGTAAAAAAGCGCCAACGTCGGGTTTTAACGCAACGCTTTTTAAGCTGTCGTGCGAATGGGGCCTCCGTAGTGATTATATTCTCTTTGGTACTTAATTAAAATACATAAATACGCGATATCTCTTTCTGCCTCTTACTTATGTGCGTCCCACAATGACTTTGGTGCGGTGCGGTAGTGTGTTACGGCTATAAAAAGGGGACACCTTGATTTGAAGTCCATCTTGTCAACAGTATGGTTGTCCTTTTTTGACAAACGGCATTTTTAAAAGAGCAAGGAGAGAGAAATGATACTAGTTAGAGAACAGACAACATTGGGGCCTTGTACTTTTGATCGCTAGTGTGAGGCGAGTGTAGTGAATGTATAAAAAAAAAAAGTGCGTCAAGCAAATCTTGTCAGTAGCAATGTAAAGCAAACTAAAGTAGGGCAACACTCAAAGAGCAGTATTGCGCTAAGAAAAGCAGCAATGTACGTCGAGCTAAAACGAATATGATTTTTTTTCCGCTGAGCGCGCCCTACGTACGTCAATTCAAATTGTCATTTGCGGCTTATTGAAAATTTTAGAATTTTTTATTTAATATGGACGGACAATTTAAAAGCCATGTTAGTCAAAATGATTAACAAATTTGAAGATATCAAATTACAATTAGAAGCGGTCTATGCCATTAAACCATTCTGAGAGAACTCAAAATCACCAAACGACTCTCAACAATCTGCCAGGAGAGGGCTCTTAGATTCTTTGGGCACATAATGCGGTCGCCACACCACAGCCTCGAACGTGACATCATACTGGGGCAAGTTGAAGGCAAGCGCGCTACAGGAAGAGCCCCTGCAAGATGGTCGGATTCCATAAAACAAGCATGTGGTTCCATGCAGAGGGCACCCCCATAGCCCTTGTTCGCGATAAATGGAGGGACATAGTACTCGTAATTGGTCACGATCCTCAGTCATGAGGGAACGACAAAGAAGAAGAGATGCCATTAAACTAGAATGTATGAATAAAATCATTGCTTCCGTAGGTAGATGTCCTACTGGATTTTAATATTTTATTATATTTCTCAGTTGGAATTCAATTTTAATCATAGCAAAATGGAAATTGTGGAATATTTGATACTTACAATATAATATGCCACTTGTTAATGTAAATTAGTGTACTTTTCTGGATCAATAATATATCACATACCTACCTGTGTAATATTTTGATTGGTATATATTGTACAATATACATAATAAAAATAAAACAAATGATATTTGGGTGCTTATTTAATTTAAATGTAAGAGAAGATGAGGGTCACTTTAACTTACCTACACTTTAATTCAGGGCATTCATTGAAAAAATATGAAGTTACCAAGGTTACCTGATCACTTCAACCAAGCATCATAATACTCTGTAGTCATCTATTGTATCTTAAGCATAAAACAGATTTGTTACAAAATGTGTAATTTAAGTTTCCAAACATAAGGAGTTAACTCCTTTTATCTTCCCTATATAACTTTAATTAACTTACAATAAACATTTCTTGGGTAAACTAAATATTTTTAGTTTAGTTTAACAGTAATTTGTCTAATTTAACCCTTGGTACCTATTTTATTTCATGGTGCTAAGATATTCTATTCTTCTATTCAAATTATAATTTGTAGGGTTCTGTGGCAGGCATAAAATAGATTCTTTATGTAGTTTGGCCCAGGACTGACTGTCTAAAGACAGAGTGAATCATACTCTTTGTCTTATGCTAAAGCTATGAGTATAATTTTCTTGGATCTGACTAACTGGCTAGTTGTGTTTGCCAGGCTAAAGTTTAGAAAATATGTTTGAGAAATATAACACAATTATAATATTGTTATGTTGTGTATAATTATAGTTCAGGGATACTCTTTACATGCTAGTTTGGTAACATTTTGCTCATGCTGCTGTTTTGTGTATGGGCTAAAAATGTTACACATATCGGCTAAATTATATTTGGTATGCTGATAATTAAACAAGGCATTTATATATCAGGAGAATACTGTTAGGAAATTTTATTAACTTGCACATTAGGCTATTCAAGACTTGTCATTTTGGAAATGTGAAAATACTTTTCTAACATTATACCTACACTGCGTCTAGTGCTCCATATGAATGCTGACTACATTATTTTCTTATATTGAACAAACAGGTATGTAAAGCGACTTAAAACTTCTTTTAAAAAGATACATAGGTACAGTCAACAGCAAAAGTTGCTAAGCGGGCCAGGTATTCAAAATTACCTTGACACACTCTTTTTCTCTTAATAATAAAGTCACGTCAAGATCATTTTGAACACCTGGCCCGCTTAGTAACTTTTGCTGCTGACTGTACCTGTTTCAGCAAGTATAAACTAGGATTTCCCATAGGTATATATGTGCAGTAGCTGAGAGCATGAAACAAATTAGCCTAAATAATATATTTTCTTGATGACTAACATAAGGACAACTTATACAAGAATAATCTATTCCATCAATATTTAAGGTCTCAATATTTTTGTTACATTTTTAAATAATAAATTTATTTTTCGTCTTGGTTGAGCTGTACACGTATATAAACCGCCGTAGTAGTATTGTCTGACTGAACTTCTGAAGAGAAACTACCTACTACGAACGCCTCATATTGAGCGAGATTTAATCCTGCAACAAACATATGTAAGGATTAGGTAATGTTGCGAAAGAACGGCGATATAATCAAAGTTCTTAATACTGTTTTAAAAGTTTACCTTTGTAAATTATGTAGTCGAATCAGTCGCTGAAAATATTAAGATATGTGGGCCTATGGACGGTTTCCAGGACACAATGTGTGGTCTTATTTACATTTACATTACATACTTATTTTTAATTTTATTTATGCCTTTTAACCCTAAAACAAAAAAAACTGCACATAATCTTAAAAGTTCCCAAGTTCTTCCCATGTTCTTCCAGTACTTGTCATAACCTAAAATTTCAGTAATGTGTTCTATCAACGAGTATGATTATACATTGCAGGCTTCGCTTTGCTTAAGGTAATGCACAATCTTATTAAATATCAGAAAATATCACAGGTCACAGCAGAAATATCTCTTGAAATAAAAACGATTCAGAATGTCAACAAACAAGTTGGCCACAGATAAAACACAGATGACACGCGATTTTGGAATTATTCGAACACAGTGTTGCTAGCCCGCGATTTTTCAAATTTGCCGCCTTTTTCTACTGACAAGATTCGCTTGACGCAGTATAGTGATTTTACCCCGTTGTAGCTGAGTAATTACCTAAAATCAAGAAAAAATTTATTGGTATTACTACGAATCTTTTTAAATGCTGCCATTATTTTAACTGTCAGACAATGTTGTTGTGTTGTGAGTGTATACCAGCCTTATAACAATGACATATTTTTTCTAGCAGTTGGTAGCAATGTAATTTATTTGTTTTCATCACGTTTTCACGGTTTTCACACAAATTTTTGAATCTTGATCTGTCACTAATTTTGTGACGTTTTTCTTATCGTGTCGCCCTCGTCCTTCATGATTACCTAAATAACCTCAAATGTTTATAAAATCAATTTTTCTCGTAACTTTTTTAAAAATTGATTACAAACACAATATTATATAACATCTTAACTGTCGCATAATTCTTTATAAGTAAGACATTTTATTTAACGTATAATTTTAACAATTTGTGTGAGTGAATGTGTGTTTTGTGTCTAGTATTCCATCGCTGTTTATCGATTGGTTTTACTATTATTGTTAAATTAATTTATAAAGTTGTTACAAAAGCATATTTATGATCTCAATGTACATAAGCCACATAATTGCACTATTGTGTTGTGAAATTAAGAGTACTCCTGAGACAGTTTATAATTGCTGTTAGCAGTCTGCGATTGTTTAAATATTTATTATTTTTCAGGATGTTGACGTGAAGAATCGTTAAAAAGGGCAACATGTCTTATATAAAGGTGCTCCATTGCACCTTCTGCCTTAAGCATGGAGTGGCCGGAATATCTACTAAGTCTGTGCTCATGAAAATAGGTGTAAGTAATATGAATCATACCAATAGGATAAGCAATTAGTAATTCACATTGCAGTTTCAATTTACTGAACCGTAACATATTTCTTCTTATAATATTTGCAACATGAAATAAGGAAAATTTAATACCTATTAGATATAATTGAATAACACATTTTATCTGTATACTATAATTACTATAAAGTGTTTGATTTTTCCTGTTTATTTATACTTGCTTGTATTATTAAACCATTTAGATTTTGGTACAGATTCATTCAAACCAAGGCTCTTTTTAATTTCAGAATGGTACCTTATCACAGCAGTTGGTTAGAATATCAACATCAAACTGTTGGCAGAGCAAACTGCCGCTTACAACACAGAGTCAGACGGCAACTCCGGCAAAGAAGGCTAAGAATGAGGACACCCGAGTGTGGAAGGAGACCCCGGCTCATGACAGGACCAATAACGTTGGCCAGTACTGCATGATGCTTTCCAAGTTTAGATTAACATGTAAGTTTGGTTTTTGATTAGTTTTAATTATGTTAATAATAATTAGATTACTTAGTCATTCTAAACAAATTATTCTGTCATTTTGTGGAAGTTTGGACTTATTTTATACTATGATTAAAGGTTAAACTAAATTGATATTTGTTTATAATTATCTGTATTATTACTAAAACATAGAGGGGCTTAAAAAAATTACTAGCCTATAGTTCGTTTTTTTTAGCATTAGAAAAAAACTACGCAATCTTGATGTCTTTAATTGAAATACGCTTTTTAAAAATCAGTAACTTATGAAAGCAAAAGAATGTAAATAAACATATGGTTCATAACTGTTGCATATTTGCTGTGATTTAATTTTGAAAAGAGTTTTTCGATAAAAAGACACGTAAAAATTGACCTTTTTTCTAATGCTAAAAAAAACGAACTACAGCAGGTTATACACAGATCTAGGTTTTAAATTGTCTTGTCTGTTCCCAAAAGTTAGAATATAGGCAAAACAAATTCCTTACTTTTGACAGACAACTTTTAGGATTTTTCTGTATTTAACCACTCAGGTTAGTTAAAGCAAACCTGGGCATTTTCCAGAAAATTGACAACCATTCTGCCTATTTTGCGTGAAAAACGAAAAGCGCTACTCTAACCACCCTACCTCCTCCACGAAACCTAGCAGGTTACTGCCTCCTTTAGTGGTACACGGAGACACAACGCTGGCTCAATATTACAAAGTTCTATGTTACGTTTTCAAGATAGTTGAAATTCGACTTAATGTCACTATGATAATGTTCAAATTTCAGTTGGATAAAGTGAAATATAGAACCCTGTAATATAGACCCGGCGACTAGGTACCTGTTCCTGTATAACCTGCTTGCAGTCCAGAAGAATATTTAACCACTATAATATACCACCATACACCAATGATATACAGTATACACCATTTGATTGGTTGTTGCAGCTCTAGTAGTAATGACATCAATGGCGGGCTACGCGCTGGCGCCGGCGCCGTTCTGCCCGACCACGTTCGCGCTGTGCGCCGCGGGCACCGGGCTAGTCTCCGCCGCCGCTAACTCTGTCAACCAGTTCCATGAAGTACCGTTCGACGCGCAGATGTCAAGGACAAAGAACAGAGTGCTGGTCAAGGGGCTGTTAGAGTAAGTTCCGAACTATAACACTTAAAACTCTCACGTGTTGTACACATATTTAATTACACGAACGGGTCTACCGCTATATGATTTCATTGTTTTTACCTAAAATTCCGAATTTAGAACGGTATCCAGACGGGATGATCAAATCGACCGATTTGATCAGAAATTAAATTGGCGTCAATCTCCAATTTAATCACCAATTTTAGATTTATGGTGATATTAGAGCCCTCTGAATTGAAAAAATGCCCCAGAACGAAAATACTGGCGTCACAAATTGGTATTCTTGCGTCCGCATCTCATTTTATCGGTAATATCGGTCATTATCGGCGGTTGAATTCGGCGAGCCAAATTGGCGTTTGCGTCCGCACGTCCGATTCGATCGGGCAATTTAATCAGATTGGTGAAAAATTGACTATTCTGGATAAGCCTTAAGGTAAAAACAAAGAAATCATATCCCAGTAGACCCGCTCGTGTATTTAAATAAGTTCCGTACTAACTTAAACAACCTTTCGTGCCGTAGCATGGACAATTTTTTTTTTGGCATATATTTCATTTTTCGTAGTGGTTATTAGAGCTTCAGTAACGTTTAGTTTGTTTCACGGGTACGGTCACCTGCAGTAATATGTTACTCTTCGAAGGCCGCAAAAATATGTGACACACTCTTATGGCTCTACAAATACGATCGTGTCAGATATTTTTGCGGCCTTCGTTGTGTAACATATTATTGCAGGTGACTGTACTAATGTCATAACTCTTTGCATAACAGGCCAATACACGCAGTGGGTTTCGCGGCTATCACGAGCACGACTGGTCTCAGCTTACTCTACTTCGGCGTCAACCCTTTGACAGCTGCGCTGGGTGCCGGCAACCTCATACTTTATACGTCGGTTTACACGCCGATGAAGCGGATGTCCATACTTAACACTTGGCTGGGATCTGTGGGTTAGTTGCACTAAATAGTAATGCTACTAGTTGTTCATGTACTGCCGCGTCAACCCTTTGACAGCTGCGCTGGGTGCCGGCAACCTCATACTTTACACGTCTGTCTACACGCCGATGAAGCGGATGTCCATACTTAACACTTCGCTGGGATTATGCTACTGGTCTGTTTAATGTACTTATCCTTATGTGTATGAGTATAACTTACACCTATACATATAATTATAATATCTGGGAGACCGAGCTTTGCTTGGAAAACATATAAAAACCCAAAAATGCACGTTTTCCCAGAGATAAGACTTAGCCCATATAGGAAATTTCATCGAAATCGTTAGAGCCGTTTCCGAGATCCCCGAAATATATAAATAAATAAATACTACAAGAATTGCTCGTTTAAAGGTAAATAAGATAATATCATTGCTTTTGCCTCGAATGAGGTAAGTTTTTTACACAGACCGAGCTGCTTGGCGCGGCAATTTTAACGCGAGGCGGTTGGCTCTGTGCATGTGCGCGCGACGCTAGAAGTACGTGCGGGCCACACCAATTTTGGTGTCTAGCAGTAGTAGTTTCCGCGTACCGCTTCAGAACGGACGCCTGCTCACGCTTGCGCCACCTTGCGGTCATATCTGTCGTAATAAACGCGTTTTATTTTATTTTATTTTATTTTATTTTATTCATTTTAGGGATAACAAACAGCTATACAATACAGTGTTACATTTAGTAGTAGAATTAAAATTAACTTAATGCATAACCAACGACATTATCCACGGATTACAACAAAATTATGCAATGGTTGGCACAAAAAAGGGAAACTGATAATTATTTGATGTACATTGTAGGTACCTACTTATTTAAACAGGTCAAAATTATGTGCTAAGTTAGTGACGTCATGCCTTATAAATATAACAAATATGTAATGAAAAAGTTTGCTTAGATCAGATGCAGATACAAAGCTTTAACTTAAACTAAATTAAACTTAAACTAAATTAACTAAACCTAAATTTCACTTAGGAGTTTTAAAGGAATCTAAGATAGCATATTTAAACTTAATCTCGGGTAAATGACATATATCTAAGTGGGTAAAGTGTTGGTTATACGTGGTAAGTAGCCTGCGGAGAGGCGCACGCGCGCCGGCGTTGGTGCGGCAAGTGGCCACCGCGAACAGTCGGTACGCGCGCGTGTCTCGGCGGTTAACAGTTCTGGGCACTATATAACATATTTTATTGACAAGCTGTGCACAGTCAAATTTGTTGTGACACAGTCCGTGAAGGAACATTGCTTGAAGAAAAATTCGTCTATTTTTTAAAGAGACTAATCCATATTTGGATGTTAAGTTACTGTACGTTAATTTGCTGTTTCGGAACAGTTTATAGTTGACATTTTTAAAGAACTTATATTGTATTTTTTCAATAGCTTCAATATATTTATTGTAAAATGGGTCCCAGATGGTGCTTGCATATTCAAGCTTAGGGCGAACTAGACTGTTAAACAAATAAGTATAAGTAGCGGCTATTTTAAAGTCTGTAGCTGCCCTTGTAACAAAGTGTAACATTTTATAACCTTTGGAGACGATCATATCAACATGTTGGTCTAGGTGTAATTTGGAGTCGAGGAGTATTCCGAGGTCTCGCACGTGGTCTACTTGTTGTAGAGGCTCATCACATAGCTTGTATGTATAACTATATTTATTTTTGTTTTTAGTGAAGTTAATTACGCTGCATTTAGAAATACTTAGTTCTAAGTTATTTGCATGACAGTAATCGGTCAGGCGATCCAGGTCATCTTGTAGGAGTTTGCAATCTATTGCATTCGTAATTTTTCGGTATATTTTTAGGTCGTCTGCGTACAATAAGATGCTAGTATTCATGAAACATGTTTTTATATCATTGATGAAAATATTAAATAGCAGGGGACCTAAAATGGAGCCCTGCGGAACTCCAGAAGTAACCTCGACTACGTCCGACCGAAAACCATTCAGCACAACTCTTTGGGTTCTATTTGTAACGTAAGACAGGAACCATCTGAGCAGATTTCCGCGAATGCCATTAAAAGCTATTTTATCGAGGAGCGTTTTGTAAGAAAGTGAACCTTCTGTACCTAGTACCATTATTTATTCTGTGCCTATACTTGTATTTCCAGTGGGCGCGATCCCCCCACTAATGGGCTGGGCGGGCTGCACGGGGTCGCTGGACGCGGGCGCGCTGGTGCTGGGAGTGATCCTGTACTCGTGGCAGTTCCCGCACTTCAACGCGCTGTCCTGGAACCTGCGTCCCGACTACTCAAGGGCTGGCTACAGGATGATGGCGGTCACGGACCCTGGTGAGATATTATCAGTCACCAGTTGGTGTGATCCCCCCGCTAATGGGCTGGGCGGGCTGCACGGGGTCGCTGGACGCGGGCGCGCTGGTGCTGGGAGTGATCATGTACTCGTGGCAGTTCCCGCACTTCAACGCGCTGTCCTGGAACCTGCGTCCCGACTACTCCCGGGCTGGCTACAGGATGATGGCGGTCACGGACCCTGGTAACATTTTACTTAGGATCAGTTGCACCAACCACAATTGATAGGCTGACCAACGGCAATCGACTGTGAACTTTGAAATATCGATACAAATCATAGCATAAACTTCCCAATAATCTACAAATTAAGAGCCCATCAACGTCCACGCGCCACTGCTAAATAATCGTGATTATTTAAATTTAACGACAGGTATTTAAGAAAAGGGGGCCGCTACGTACTGTATTGTGTATTTAAGTACCTTTTGAATACATCAAACTAGTTTTTATGTTGCTGGATTCGTCGAACTAGGACCTCAAAACAAAAACGGTCGTTTTAACTTTGGACGCATAGACACCTTGCTGTCAACTATTGCTATGACATTATGATTGAAAATGTCGATTATTAAGCTGTCGGGCACTGGAGCCTCAACGTTACAATAAAATTAAGCGAATGTTTCAACAGTCACTGATGGTTTGGTGCAATGGACCCTTAAAATGTTGTCTATTTTGCCACTGTCTTCTTTCTTCAACGCTAAGTTCTGGAACCTCTGCCCTGAATACTACAGAGCTGGATATAGAATGATGGCTGTCTCGGATCCTGGCAAGATATTACTATTCTCTAGCCGGTCTGCACTGGGCGGGCTGCTCGGGATCCAGAACAAAATAACCTGCATCTTCACGCTGTTTTGAAAAACCTACCTCTACCTATAGAGATTCGTATTTGACCATATGTGATATTGAAACACAAAATTAAACCTAGTGTATTGTTACAGCATTATGCAGAAGAGTCGCCCTCCGACACACCGGCGTGATCACCGCAACGTGCCTCGCATCCTCTTACCTCGGCGTCACCAATACGTGGTTCGCGTTGGAGTCACTGCCCCTCAACGTCTACTTTATGTACTTAGGTATGTTTTCATAACTTCTGAAATGAATCTTATGGTTTATAAGATAAGCCCTAAAGTTGCACTGTTGCGTGATCACGACTAGTCGACGATTTGCGTCTTGTCCGGGGTTCATTATTCCAAGAAAACTCTTGATAGCGCGATTTAGGAATTTCAGTACACGGATCAGCGCCATCTAGCGAGCGATTCTTAAACTAATAGCATTTATATGAGTCTGGGGTCATTATTAATTGCTCAAGGGTTAACTGGAAGAGATCCCTGAAAGGGATAAGTTCGCCTTTGTACTAATGATGTGTGTTCTTTCATGTTTTATGTTTCTTTTTGTACAATAAAGTATTTTACTACTACTACTACTACTATATCAAGAAAAATCTTAATAGCGCGATTCAGGATTTTTATCACATGGTACAGCGACATCTAAAGAGCGATTTATAAACTAAATGAAATCTCTACGAGTCTGGGTTACTATCCCAAAAAAATCTTAATAGCGCGATTCAGGATTTTTTTATCACACGGTACACCGCCATCTAACGAGCGATTCGTAAAGTAAACAAAATCTATAGTAGTCTGTCATTATATGAATGAATTTGAATGAATAGTAATTCAGAATTATGACTACGATTCAGAATTTTTACTGCGTACGAATAATTTTATTCGCAATGTTATTATTCACATTTTTATATAATGTCCGACACGTGTCTCATACATGTACTACATACTTTATGCGATGTGATGTCGATGATATATGTCTTGACTTAGGTAGTGA
The DNA here is from genome assembly GCF_910591565.1 of Cydia splendana. Taxonomy (NCBI): domain Eukaryota; kingdom Metazoa; phylum Arthropoda; class Insecta; order Lepidoptera; family Tortricidae; genus Cydia; species Cydia splendana. The sequence continues at coordinate 5,128,284 of NC_085967.1, forward strand.
AACTCAACAACGACCCTAATAGTTCCTTATCGGCTCTTTGCCAATAACTCACCACAGTTTTTATTGGCAAGCTCCGGTACTGGCCGATGATAGATATTTAGTCGAGTCATAAGTCTTTCATCAGTTGATCGCTTTATTAAATAAATTACGGATATACCTCGACTCATTGGGATCTTTTAAAATACGTACCCTAATTATATTTCCTTACATGAAAACCAACTCTTAATACTTATATTCGTTATTGTTTACCATACAAATAGCAGTAGAAATAACTTAGCACATGATGTGCCCAACATTGTATCTACACTTTTGTCGAGAAAATATTAAAAGATATTTAAATTTTGTTTTAGCTTCTTTGGGGTCATCCATTAATTACATCACACGTTTAGGGGGTGGGAGGGGGTCAAGAAAATGTGACATGTTGTGACAAGGGGGAGGGGGGAATCATAAACTTTGTGACGTCACTTTAACTTCATCAGTAACCGAAAATGTATTTAAATTATTTTATACGCTAATTATCATTTAAATAACAAGGTTTTGAAACGATAATCGTTTTTATTCGTTTAATTTTATTTCTTTATCAGTTTTGGGCCGAGAGTTTTGGGTTATAAAATTACTAATATTTCTTTTGTCAAAAATATTTGGTAAAATATTAAATAAATATTTGCCGATTTCGTTGAAGAAATGTGACGTCACACCAGGGGGGAGGGGTTTGCCAATTGTGACCAAGTGTGACAAGGAGGGGGGGAGGGGTAAAAAAACCTAGAAATTCGTGTGACGTAATTAATGGATGACCCCTTTTAGTATTTATATACTTCTACCGGGCTAGCACAAGATTGGCGCGACAGTATCTCGCCCGCGAGATAGACTACCCGTCCCTCTAATTAATACAGTTAGAAAAGGGCGGGTAGTCTATCTCGCGGGCGAGATACCGTTGTCGCGCCCCTCCTGTGCTAGGCCTACAGCTGCTGAAAGTATTTATACTTGTATGACCTTATTTTGAAATTGTAGCTAATTCATTTCTTTTGTTTCAGCCTATGAATTCTACAAGAAATCCGACAGCGGTAGTTCTAGAAAACTGTTCAGGTTCTCTCTAATACACCTACCAGCACTGATGTTACTAATGTTAGTCAATAAGAAGTATTGGAGCGCTGGCGAAGGACAGGACCAAAAGGACACCGTAAAGAATATAGATGTGAATAAATTGCCGGGGATCACGGTTATACCACGAGGGCCGGTCGTGGCCGCTCAGGAGACGGACTTAGAGAAATAAGAACACGGATTTTATAGTGAGGTTATGAATGTATTCGTAGAAGTTATTATGACGTGGACGTTTTGCAACAGTCTTAAATGGCAATGTCACAACTGTAAAAGTAACTTATATTCTCTGTAAAGAGATCTTAATTTTTACATGGTAATATGTGGCATTTAATTACCGCCAAGTCTTATAGAACAGTATAAAAGTTGAATGTAATAACATCAACACTAACAGATCATTTTTTATTTGCAATAAGGTTAATGAATTACTAGTTACAGGCAGTACCGTCTTTACCATAAGGGCACACTGGGCCCGTGCCCAGGGCCCCCCTCCTCAGGGGGCCCCGAGATCAGACAGTAACAGTATATTTGATTACCCATAATAAATAGAAGGTCATAGTAGAAAAATGTTAGTTCAATTTTGCTTTCTTTACTTTCCATAAGGGCCCCAAATTATTATGTGCCCAAGGGCCCCAGCATAGTTTAAGACGGCCCTGGTTACAGGACGATGGTAGAAATAATTTTATTTATAGTCCTGAATGCCAGATTGTTTCGACCACGCTACAAAATTTCGTGTTCTGTATATATATTTAATCTACAAAGCTGTAGAAAAGTATTTTTGCTGTAAATAATGTACAATTAATTATGAGAATTTAGAGCGCATGTGATAAGTTAATTAAATCAGTTAACGAGATTTGTTAGACTAACTTATTGTTATTTATTTTTCGCGCGTCATTGACAGAGAAATAAAACATGATGATAATAAAATCTTACATTTATTTCAAGTGTTTTTTATAAATTAAAGTAATGGAATCGAATTGATCTACATACATACAAACAGGCAACCTGATTTTGAACATACAGACGGACATGGTAAATTAACATTAAAATTAATTAAGACGCGAGTCGTGCGTGGATTGAGACCCGTTTAACTCCGCTACTTGAGATGGCTTAACTTCTTATTTCCTGAAACAAGCAATATGCCACCATTACAATTATGCTTATAAATTTACTTTTAAGATCAATCCTTTGAACGCCAAGAACCCTTAACCCTTTTCCAATAGAACAACGCAAGTACATAATTATCGGACTAAAAGGTTTGCAAAATGGACTATTTTTGTTCTTAATAGTGCCATGTTATCGGCAAATGCATCAGCGTCCTGGATCTGTGCAAGAAACTCATTCAACAGTGCAATAGCTCTGGCAGTAGGTGCGTTGCAGGCTTGACGGGTTCGGGTTCGGATTTCTTTATTTCAAACACTAGGTTCGTTAGATGAGTACAAAAATAAATATAAAAGTAGAGTCGTGCTTACTTTTGCTTCTTGGAGCTGCGTTCCTCGCGCGAATCGTCGCGAGAGCGCTTGTGGCGGTCGCCGGAGTGGCGCTTGCTGTCGCCGTTGGACTTGTGGCTGCTCGACTTGTGGTCGCGGTCGTGGTGAGTCGACTTGTGGTGCTTGTCACGGTTCTTTGATGGACTGGAAAGAAAATGCATATATTTCTTAGTGTATTCGTTGCTGATTGTATTGTAAGGTGCGTTTAGATTTGGCTAATACGCCACTGCGAAAGTCTAATCGTATGGGATCTCAGACCTAATAAAATGTACAGAGCCATATTAGAAAATGCGCTATTTCATTTTCTAGATTTGGACGCGCCTCTAATATCGAGGCCGATGTACGCCTAATACTGATAATAAATACTTGTAAGAGGAATAATATGCGACAAATTCTCGTAAGTTGAAGATTATTGCCGCAATGCTACTTATCGCGGCTTACCGTGGTATAATTAGTTATATTTTGAGCCTTACCTGCTGCTACTATGTTTCGACGGGCTCTTATGGCTCGAACTCTTGTGATTAGAGCTCGAGCTCTTATGATTTGAACTCGAGCTCTTATGGTTCGAGCTCGAACTCTTGTGGTACTTGTCGTGTTTGCTCTTCTTGTCGTCGTAGCGCGACATGCCGTGGCCGCCCTTGCATTTGCTGACAAACTTGGCGTTATATCTTAGCTACATTAGTAATATTTAAATCTTACCTGCTGCTACTATGTTTCGACGGGCTCTTATGGCTCGAGCTCTTGTGATTGGAGCTAGAACTCTTGTGATTCGAGCTCGAGCTCTTATGATTCGAACTTGAGCTCTTATGGTTCGAGCTCGAGCTCTTGTGGTTCTTGTCGTGTTTGCTCTTCTTGTCGTCGAAGCGCGACATGTCGCGGCCTCCCTTGCGCTTGCGGTCGAACTCGCTCGCGTCGCCGCGCTCGTAGTTGCGTTCCTTCTTGTCCTCCTCGGCGGCCTCGCGCTCTAAATCTGACCAGTCTTTGCCGGATTCCTCTTCTTCCTCTGTAAAATTAATATATAAATTTAGAATTTATATTGGTGGTACTTTATTGCTCGCTTTACAGTGAGTTTTAATTTGATATAATGTCTTTAAGCAAGCAATTTTGAACTTTTATTTCCAAGTGAGTGTTCAATCTTGTGCAATGTCTGTCACCCTTGTGGCCGTTAAAGGATTCCTCCTTTAACCGGCCGGAAGGGGGACATTGGAATTGGCTCGAATTCGTTAGTGACACCCAAAATGACACCGCTGAACTGGTACCATTTTTATTTATTTTTTATTTATTTATTTGCTAGAATCATGGTTACATAGATGTTAGATAGAAATATAAGTCCAGCACAATTCTGCCGACTTACGGCGTGCAAATTTTACTATACATACTTAATTACTAACATGCATTTACTCTACATATATTTACATTTCACAGATTAATTATTGCTTAATAACAATGTCAATATTTATAAATAGTTCATTACCAAAATGAGAATAATTACATTAACGGATGTCCTACAGAATACTTGCATTAATTAAATTATAATTAGATAAACCATTTTACATAGAATTACATTTGCAGCCCTTTATTGCGCATAATTATTAAATCTACAGTTGGTTTCTTTTAAGAATTCCTTGACTGAGTAAAAGCACTGCTCTTTCAACCATAAATTAAGTTTTTTGCAAAAATTGTTATAATCCATGTCCGTTATTTGTTTTGGTATAGAGTTATAGATTAAACAGGCCATGTAGTAGCAGTTTTTGCGGTACAGTTTTAGTCTTGGGGCGGGCATGGTTAAATTAACTTGAGTTTCAGCTCTCCGGTTGAAATTGTCGTTCGGCTTAAATAGTGACATATTTGCCTTTACTAGTTTAGCTGTTTCAAAGATATACATGCCCGGTAGCGTCATAAATTTATTTTTAATGAAAATTGGATAACATGACTCCATTGTGCCTAGACCCCAAATTGCTTTCAAGCATTTTTTTTGTGCGACAAATGCTCTATTTGCTTCAGAGCAATTCCCCCACAATACGATCCCATAACGTAATTGGGAGCACACATAGGCATGATATACTGAAATAGCTGTTTCTACTGAACTGGTCTTTTTAACAGTTTTCAATGCGTAAATGAATTTGTTTAATTTCTTGCATAGCATATCAATGTGATTATTCCATGTCAGATGATCATCTATATGAATACCTAGAAACACAGTGCTGTCAACTTGTTCAATTTTCTGGTCTTCATACACTATATTCAATTCTGGAGTTCTGTTTCGATTTGCGGAAAAATAAACTAATTTGGTTTTCCCTAAATTAATTTCAAGATTATTATTTGATAACCATGCTATGACACTCCTCAGGGCTGTATTGATGTTGGACTCAAAGGAATTAAGGTCGTTGCCTTGAAACATTATTGTTGCATCATCCGCAAAAAGTATACAGTTTTGTTCTGTCGCTCGTGGGAGGTCATTGACATATATAAGAAAAAGCAATGGTGCCAGGATACTTCCTTGGGGTACCCCTCTAATTACTACCTTAGCATTTGAGTCATAATCTTTTACAGTACTTGACAGTTTGTCTAACTTAGTTACTCGTGTTATTTGTTTTCTATTTAATAAATAAGATTTTAGCCAGTCATACGCTGGTCCTCGTATACCATAGGTCTGCAGCTTTCCGAGTAGAATGGTGTGATCTACAAAGTCGAAGGCTTTGCTTAAATCTAAGAACAATCCCGATGTCAACTTCTTGTCGTTTAAATTATCTAAAATATGTTTTAATAAAACAAATCCAGCTAACGTTGTTGATTTATTGCGTCTAAAGCCAAACTGTTCTGGGATTAATACGTGGTGTCTATCAAAAAAATCTAACATTCTATTATACATAATCCTTTCAAAAATCTTTGATAATGTTGGTATCAGGGCTATTGGTCTATAGTTATTTTTATCGTCTTTTAGTACCCGTAGGCCGTCTTTACGAAGTAATATATAATTCAATGGATTTGAAGGGTTAAGATGACATCTACAATGAAATATTGTCTTGTATGTAAGTTGTAAAATCAGAACTAGAAAGAAATATGCGTAGTAGATAGTAGTTGTAAGGTGGTAATCTTACCTTCGCCTTCACTGGAGCCATCGGACACGTCGGAAGCCTCGGAATCGTACTCGGAATCATCCTCGGATTCCTCCTCCGACTCGACGTCGGTCGGCTCGTACGCGTCGTCCTCCTCTTCTGAATCCTCGTCCGCTTTCTGTAACACATACGAAGGTTTGTTTACGTTGAAAAATACAATCAGGTCCCAAAGAGGCTGCGCTATTTGTTGTAATTAATAAGTAGGTGGCCGTTACGGAATGCTTCAACACAGGTAGTCAGCAGTAGAAGTCGCTGAGGGTGGTATTCAATCTGTCCAATTTCTTTGTCCAATGTCGTTGCGTCTCACTCTCTCGTTAAGCAAAATGTGAGACAAACTACACATTCGCACAGAATAAATAATAGTACTAGGTACAGAAGACTCACTCTCTAACAAAACGCGTCTGTTGCGATCAGCACAGATATTGCCGCTAGGTGACGACAGCGCCACGCGCGGCTTATGGCTAGTCACCAAAATTGGTGTGGAACGGATGTACTTTTAGCTACCTGTAGCAAAGCGACGAAATCGCGGAGTGAGCCACGCTTGACATTGGACAGGTGGAATACCAACCTAAGCGAGTGAAGTTTGTAACTATCCGAAGGCGTCTTTGTTAGGAAAAAAGAGTGTGCATTGTGTGCTGGAGAGGTGCGCCTTACCAGACTCAAAGGAATTTGAGCTTTCTATTCAGTAGTTTAATTTTATATTCAAATGGCTGCGCCGATGGTCGACACAGTTCATGGATTCAAGGCGCAGTGCGGCGTTGCCATTTAAATATGGAACGTAATAAACAATACTTCAGTCTAGCCTAACAAGAAACTGCTCACTCGTGCCTACATAATGGACCCTAATTCATAGATAATAGAGTCGATGCTCACTTGCGCAGCTCCCTCTTCATCCGACTCAGGGTCGAGGAAGGACCAGCCGCCGTTGTCGAAGAAGCCCTCGATGTCGTCCGTGATGGTCTTCATGACTTTGGTCCAGTTGAGAGATTGGATGCCCTCCGAGTAGCGGATGTCGCATGAACTGGAAACAAACATGACAAACATCAGATTTGTTAAGATAAAAACTTCGCTCCAGACATTGTGGCTGCGCGGCCTGTATGCGAGTTTATCTCAGGTGAGGTCCAATTTCCTTCCAAGGCGCCTTGTTCTGTGTGGACCAGCCGAAAAAAGTTTAAAGCGTAAATAATATCTTATGAAAATATGTGATGATGCGTAGTTTTGCAAGCATATCAAATTCTGCAAACATAGCCTTAAATCCCAGCCATTCGATATTGAGTTAGGAAAGTCCTTCATCAGTCAGTAATCAGTGTAATTATTGCTTTCATAGGTTACACAGGTTGGTACATTATATTGGTTCAGCTATGAAACCCTGTAGGGCACTGCAATATACTCGTAACTTAAATCTAACTTAATTACTATGGCTTAATTAAGGCTATCCCTAGTATCTCTAATACATTGTTTATAATAACCATGCGATCATGGATCATATGATAATATATACGTATACAGGTTTTTAGGTTGCAATATCTAAACTACTATGTATATTAAATCCTTCGCCAATACCAATATAATTTTTTTTGATTGGCCCCTATTGGGGGGTTAAAAGAGAGGCAATATAGAATACTCACTTGAGCCATTCTTTAACATGGTCCAGCATATTCATAGGTACAGCATTAACCATGGCCACCTTCTTCGCATAATCCTTAAACACGAACACCATATCGAAGTTCTTGAGATGGAACTGCACTCTCTCAAAATGTACAAGTTCCACGTCTTCTAGTGCGATGACGAAGGGCGGCCACTCGGTGAGGTTGACGAGCGCGCCGGAGGTGGGCTGCAGCAGCACGGTGCTGCGGAACGGCGCACCGGGGAAGCCCAGCTCTCTGCGGAGGGAGATGAAGGTTTAGTACAGGCAGGCTCACTCCGCTATTTCGTCGCGTCGCTACAAGTACATGCGGCCGCACTAATTTTGGTGTCTAGCAGTAGTAGTTGCCGCGCACCGCTATGGAACGGACGCCCGCTCGCGCTTGCGCCACCTTGCGGTCATATCTGTCGTAATAGACGCATTTTGTTAGAGAGTGAACCTTCGGTACCTAGTAGATACTATTATTTATGCTGTGGTACAGGCTTTACGGAGTTTACGGGGGTTTAATACTTGTATACAGTTTTCTGTCACATATAGTCGTTATTCCTATAAACACAAAAGAATATTAAAACGCGTAGAGTAGCCGCATTTTTTTGCAGATAAATTAGAAGCGCTCTACAGTTGTCACTGGCAACAGATTTAGATTCATGCACTTCGACATTTAACACATTCACTGCCAAGAACAAGTATGTGTACGCACCGTACAGCACCAGTGTTAAGACATATAAGACCTTCGAAAGTGGCAGAACGTGAGTAAAGTGTGAACACTCACAGTATAGGCCTGTTGCAAGTAACAAAGAATCATGGAAATAATGGTTTCAAAGAAACATATATGTTAATATGATTCAAAAAAATGGCCCATACTCAGTATAAACTGAAGGATTATTAAGATATTCAATAAAATAAAAGTGCAAAATTCTCCAATCGGCCATTATTACTGAAACGCCAATCAGAAGCGTTCTAAACAGTGACGTCATCAATCCATAACATATTTCTTAGAGCAACATAGACAACCTCATTGACCGAAATCCATACGTCCTCACCAAAGAGTTCGAAAGGTGCAAAACAAATATTATTTCGCCACTAAACATTTATTACGTCCAATAAATATTATTACACTATATAAAATAGATATCTACGTGTTATTATTTAAATAAAATGCTAAATAATACGATATTTCAACAACAAACTTTTTTAATTAGTTGGCTGAATGGAACTATCATTGCCATGTTGGCTGTCGTAACTAGAAAAAATGAAAAATTAAAAAGTAAAACCGGCGCTCGGTGAATTTCACTCAAAATTTACTTGTATCTAAGTAATTCATCTTAAACTGCAACCGTGTGAGAGTTTTTGTGTAAAGTGAGTTATTGTGATAAATTTTTGTAATGTATTTATCATCCCTAATCGTAATATATGGTGCTGAATTAACAATATCATTCGGATTCAAAGGAAATTCGTAACTGTAAGTATGTAAACAATGTCTACCACCCTACCCACCAACTAAATGATGACGTCACAAATGGCATGCGAGGCGTTTTCGCGCGAAGTTTAAACTAGCTATAATAAAATGCAATTATCTATGTTAAATCTTATGAGTATAGCTGAAATATTGTGTTTTTCGGAACCAATACAAGTGTACCGACAATAATAAAAGGGATTTCAAAATTTGTCATCAGGCCTATTGCCGCGGCCTCTCGGTCGTACCATCAATTTATACCGTAATTCTATCTTGCTCTAATTCGCCTAAAAGATCGTTGCAAACATGCATGTTACACGCCAAATTAATCTCGCTTTAAAGTTACCTTTCCTAATCTTACTTCCTATAGAAATACTTAGTTAGCTACTCACCTGAATGGCGTATCAAATTCAATCTCCTGCTTGGTCATATTCTCCACCCTCTCGCAGAAGCTCTTGAACGCTACCTTGAGTTTGTGCCGTAGTTCCCTCTCGCTCTGTTCGGCCGCCAAGTCATCGCGGTCGTGCATGTGTTGGTGTTTGCCGAGATCAGTTGTAATCTCACCCACTTCTGTGTAGAATTGGACGTCAACGTGTTTCTTTTTGCCTGAAAATGTAAGCGGTGCATTGTAAAAAGGCAGGCACACACATTTTTCATTATATACACGTACAGCACATTTAACCTTTTGAACGCCACAGACGGCAATTGACGTCAACGCAAAATCGTGACAACGACGCCAAAGACGGCATTTGACGTCGATCGTTTTTTGATGAAAATCTACTGAAAAACACCCCACTTTTAGGCTGGCATTATTTACTCACAAAACTAAATTTTACCCCCGTAGCGTCAGTGGCACGGCAAATGGATGCGCCGTTTGGTGTTCAAAAGGTTAATAAATAGTGAAATTACTAAAGAATAATATGTCGACTCGTTGACCATTGCTCCTGTTAAGTTCGCTCCAAAACGACACTGCAAAAGATTGTTTCGCAGGACAAGGTGACAATTATCTGCCCTTTCTTAAGTTAAGACCTTTTAAACTGATTCATACTTATATAATGGGTTTTATTATTAAAGTACTGAAGTCTTACCAAACATAATAGCGTGTTTCAAATGGAAATGTAGCAATATGATCATTTCTCCATCACACGGTTGGAAGAACGCGTTCTTTATGTTATTATACAGTATGTCCACTTTGTCTCCTCTCACTGATGTAAATCTGAATCCATTTGTATGCGCTTCGAGCGATCCGCTCATTCTCTTAGTAACTATATTCGGTCTTATGTATAAATCCTTTAATTTCGGGTTTCCTTTGCTCTGTGATAATACTAGCGTGTCTTGTTTGACCAAATCTTCCTTTTCGCGTTCCTCTGCCTCTCTTGTTTTGAATTTCTTTTGGACTTCTTTGATGAGTCGGAAGCCGGTGTTGAGGTTGGCCGATGGTGGGGAGATTTCGCCAGGTTCTTTCGTGTTTGTACTGCGGTATGTGCTGTAATTCAAAAATACCCGTATAAGTGTGTTTTTATTTAACAAAACGAATAGCTATCAAACCTAATCTTACGTATCCCGCCCTTAAAAGTTGTTATGTTTAAGTGATCTAAGTTTTAAATTAAAGATCGAACAGTTGGCTCGGATGCGGGACAAAATGTTTTTTCTAAGATAAGGCACACGTTCGTGAAAAAAAACTCACTCATCGCTATACGCTACTTTCTGACCGCCGTTGATTAGCCTTAGAACAAAGCCGAGTAGAGAGCTTGCCAGGGAAACCTTGGTTTTATACCAAGTTATAAAACCTTGGTTTTATACCAAGGTTTCCCTAGTGGTTCCACACAAAATGAGCCACCTCGAGAGGAAAATGCCGCGAGAAGCACCTTGTTCTGTGTAGACATGTCTCATCCGAGGTAAACGTACGCGTGGCTCAATGTCCCAGGCAAGTTTTCACAGATCAAACTGCTTCGCGTGGCAACTTCCTCACAAGGCGGTTCGTTCTATGTGGACCCTATTATTAAGCAACTTACACTTCTTTAACGAATGTGGCGTCAGGCTGCGCGTAGTTACCGCCCTCGTTCCTTCCCATAGTGGCGCCGGGGTGGAAGAAGTTGATACGCAAGTACGTGTAGTCGCCCTCTACCGACTGGGAGATGTTCTTGATCGTGGAGATGTGGAATGGTACGGGCACGCCGAATACGGGCAGGATTACCGTTTCGTATTTGCGGTCTGTAAAAATAATGATGGTAAATAAATTACACGGCATATTTAAGGATGTGTGGTTATTTCAAAATGTTTGCCTCAAACTTGGAAACATGTTAGATACATTTTAGAATGATTTTTCTATTCCTTCAATAGGTAATCTTTCCATCAATTACGAGTAGAACTTCAACTATTCGGAACTCAAAAAGTATGGGGAAGCAATATTCAACGAAACTTCGGCCACGGAAATCACATTTTAAGTTTTCTATTCTAATCAATAAACCTTCGAACGTCAATAATAACACAGCGCAAGTTGTCGTACTTATTGCACCTAAAACGCTTGTACACGTTATGGCGTATGCTGTCAAAGTAACCTTACTTACATTTCAGAAATTTACTTACTAGCTTGTGTCAATCACATTTTTGGATATGGCCAATTTTCGTTGATGATGAGGCGTTAAATGGAATTGACACATGGAATCTTATAATCCTCAAGTGGTGTACTTATGATGCAAATAATAAAATCGATAATTAAATCCCGCCGCCTAATAGTACATTATACTTTATGGTTTATTGCAATAAGGTCGAAAGTCAAATGTAACATTGGTAACCAATACTTACCAACATAAAGTTTGAGCTCCTTCACCTCATTTTCCCTCGGCATCTGACTAACACTTTTATAAGACACCGTACTCTTCCGTATCTTCTCATTATCCTTCCCACCGGACTGTTTCGCGAGACGCTCCTTAGCTTTCTCGTTTAGAGCGATGGCGAGTTCCCTCTGATGCTCTTTACGTTTTTCCTCTGAAGAGTGCTCTGTGCGAAGCTTGGACTCGATGACGGCTGTGCGTTTGCCTCTGCCTGTAATTTGTTTGTTGAATTAATATTTGCAGATGTAGTTGAATTAGAAGCAATGAAATAAGGCAATTGAATTATATTACTAATCTATTGGCTATGTTTCAAGTCCGTGGCGGGGGAAGTAAAAATGATCATGCTTCATTTCTTATCAATATAAAAATATTCTCTTCTGGATTTAAGAAAGGCTCTGATGATTTTTGGTTACATTGATACTCGGTGGGCCTTAACATTAACACACTAAAGAACAAGAAAACTAGTCATTTTGTATGGAAATATCCACACTATGGTTGTATCCACACATGGAAATACCCATGTTCATTGCTCTTGAGTGTGATACTGACAAGTTTGTTAGAATTCGCTGGGTTACACGCCGTGCAACTGACTCATGCTTATATGGGGTTTGTAGTATAGTCGAGAAACTCACCTCCGTTCTCTATCCGTCCATGATTGCATGTAAGTAAATAAAACAGTATAAATCACACAGCTTTAGTTAATGCAATGTACAATCTTTAACAATATATGTTAAAACTTTGGTAAAAGCTACAACCCCTCAACTGTAAATCATATCAAGATATTTTTTTTATTTTAAACAATTATGTCTTATCAAGTGGACACGAAATGTTTTGTTATGCCAATTATTATTCAAATTAATATGAGAAATTAACAGTCATCTTGTAATACGAGGCGTATGGTTGCTAAAAAGGAAATGAGAACACAACAACTTATGCTATATGTACACCCATTTTTAGGCCTCAGCTATTTCAAAAGATACCATTTGTCAGTGTAAAATAATACAATTATGCAATTATAAATCATCCCCATAGATTTAAATCAGAGACAATCGACAAACGTGGGTACACTGGGTACCCTTTGCGTGAGAGTCACAAATGTTTATTGCCTAACCCTTTTCCAGGCATAGTGCACCTAGCGACCACATACTCGCCAATAGAATTTCAACCTTAGGAATCCATTTTAAGGTTCATATTCGATTGTTCTTTCGGGAAAAGTTACTTATCAAATGAATCATCGAAGCTGCATAAATTTTAATATATTAGCATTTTTTGGAAAAACCTTGTATTTTGGTGTGGCCTGGAAAAGGGTTAAACCAGTGGTTCTTGACCACTGACCAGTGGTCCGCGAACTTATAAACAGAACAACCTTTACTGACTGTATTTCATTGTAAGTAAGTTAGCTTCCAAAGAGTTGGTAGCTTCCAAAGAGTAGGTGGTTATACGAGATATTTTTTGACGAGTAAAGAATGCGGGATCTTTACTTTAATTCATTTCGATGTTGGCTTTTGATTTCGTCACTTGTGATTGCCATATAAACGAAAGAGATGAACCACAAATGTTTGGGCGAATCCCGATAAACTACGATGAAGCGATTTGGCAGCATGAAAGGTAAAGAACCGCTTGGTCTAAACCAGGGGTCTCCAAACCCCGGCCCGCGACGCGTTCCAATCCGGCCCGCCGACACCCAAAGCGAGTGCCCACTGTCCGGCCCGCGGGGCCAGGCTCCAGGGGTTCAGCATTCATTGAGAGTGGAGCATGAAAGGAGGAATAAACATTTGTGAGAGTGGAACTGTTCCTAACAGCAGCAGCCAGACACCCTCCCCCGGCGCAAAAACCGACAGTGGCCAGCGCGAAAGTTTCTTAGGCGCAATATGACCCTCAGGTTTTTACCTTGGAGTTTGGAGACCCCTGGTCTAAACCATAATAAGCCACTCGCACACACCCTCAGCGCCACTCACCAAGTATCTCAGTTTTGTTTTCTTTCTCATCTTCCTCATCCTCATCATCATCCTTGAGGAAGATACCGATGTTTTTGATTTTCTTCTTCGATTGTGTCAGGAGGGATGCCGGCTGTTCTTCGTTTACAAGCACCGTGTCTCCGATAAACAGCGCGTATGTCTGGAAAGAGATAATAAGTGTTTTTAGAATCTACTTCAGAATGTTTTAACTACGTAATAGTCTTAATGCTTTATTACAACCAACGCGTATTACGCCGTTTACTCTTTGCGCATGTTTATGCTACCTGGCCATGATCCGAATGCGAACATGCAGATACACAAGCAAAATGTAAACTCCACTTAAGTCGCTTATCGAAGTAGCTTGTGAATCATAGCTGCTCGAAAAATCGCCTATAAACAGACGGCAACCTCGGGCAGCAGCATGAGAAGGAATATAGGAAGGTGGTTACACAAATGTGTCTACTCCTTGCCCATCCAACGTAAAAAGTGTAAACGTATTAAGCATATCCATTCTAGACCTTTTCGATCCCAACGATCATCTGCGATCAATATGCCAACATGCGAGTCGCACGATTTCATACAAAATGTATAAAAAATAAAAAAACGCCAGAGTTAAGCGGGTTTTGGGATTTTGAAGTGGAGGGATTAATAATCGAATCTGAATCTTATAAGTGGTATAATTACCTTTCCCTCTTTATCAGTGGCGGCACTGTTTGTCAGATTGGAAAGACCGATGTTGATGTTGAACACCATGCCCTTTTTAGCCACCACATTCGTCTTGGGACCGATGACGATGGAGCTTTCCCGAAATTCTATACCCATTGAAAACCTAGAACAAAAAAAAGGTATTAGCAAAGAATTGACAATCATCCATTATTTAGGATTTAGTTTATAATTTATCCTCTTTGCCCAGATCTATAGGCACTTATTTAATCGAGTTAGTTTGTTTTTTCTCATTATTAAGTTTTTTTATTTATTCAATCACCACACACAGCTTATTACTCAGTTTACTCACCCAAAGGACTTTGTGAGATTATCAACCAAATTCGGCTTCTCTTTTTTAGCCAGTTCCAGCCCGGCCTCATAAACCGATGACAACTTCGCTCCGGCCACCAATTTCTTCATCACCTCCTCTTCCAAATTCAACAAGAAGTTATAATTGCTCTGAATCTCGTCCGATGGATTGACCAGCAACGTGCGGACAATGTTAGAGCAGTAAGATTTATATCTAGCGCCAAGAGAGCATACTATTGCACCGAAGTGTAGATGGTTTTTGTCGGAGACTGCACTAAATTTGAGACTGTAGTGGCCTCCGGATTGTATGATGGCGGGGTAGCACATGTCCACTTGGCTTGTGTCGACGCCTGTGACGTATTTCTTGTCTGATATTGCAGCTTCAACGCCTTCAGATAGTTTTGAATGTTTTACTTTCTGGAAAGACAGTAGTTTAAAACATTAGAGTTGAAGCTTTTCTATGCTGCATTGTTGTATAATGAGAGAATGATTATTCAATTGACTTAATAATATTTTTTTTTTATTTAAGGATTACCAACGGATAATACATCTACACAATTACATAGGAACATTAACAGATGCTTAGATTGCTTAGCCACTTATAGGTGACCACAGCTCACAAACTTATGAAAAGGTAGGTACCGTAGATTGAAAATGTGAAATGAAAAACTTTTCCTTTGCTCAGTAAAATTTTAAAACCTAATTCCTTTCACAAATCTTCACAACTCACCTTGTCTGAATCAATAATTTCCATGATCTGGTCTTTTAAATACTTCGTAAAGACATCCACTGTGACCAGACACGCTTTTTTCACTGTAATGATTTCTGAATCCTCCTTCGTAGCCATGAGATGAGCGAATGATGCGCTGACATCCACATTCTCAAACTTTTCGGCTTTGAGTGCCACTTTCCAGCTCTCACAGAATTCGCCGGGGTAATTATCTTTGATGAATAAACCTACTGTTTTGCCATTTTTTGATTTCTTCATCTCCTGTATAAGTTTGTTGATGTTTTCTTTGTCTTTATCTGTCTGTAGAGAGAATTATGACATATTTATTAAAGGAATGTTTAGTCATCCAAAATAACAATTTCACTAGAAAAGTGGTCTGAGTCTTATTTATAATAGGGATGTTACCTGTATTCATAATAAATTATATCACCCCATGAATTTAAACACCATAAAATAATTAGAAAAAGAGCACAGCAGTAATTTTTTGACACAATTTCTATTTAACACTAAAATCAGACAGAACTCTAACTTGACCATGACGTCACTTGTTCTGTTTTTCATAGCTAACTGATTTGACTAGTCAGGCAAATACCTTATTTGTATGTTACTAAAAAAAAATATAAATTTTAAAGATTTTTCCTGTGTTGTCAGTTGATTTTATAATTATAATACATAATCAACTTTAACCCTAAAATTTTGAACAAAAGACAATGGAAACTTACTCTGTCTCGCACAAGTAACTTCGCCGGAGGTAGATCTGAGTCTTCTTTCGCGTTCTCTATGGGTTTGAGGAAGTCAATCTTCTTCTTGCTGGCCAGGAAACACATAGCGTCTTCTGTGAGGACTGTGATTGTGTCTGGCAGCTCATAGCCAAAGAGCCAAGTCTGGAAAATTACAATAAGTTGAAGTGCTTCAGTAATTCCATAGATACAAAATGTGTTAGGTACCTCATTTGATTGAATTAGCAAGATAAGGGCCAAATTTCATAATAAAATACATGCTAATTTCACATACAAAATCACTAATAGTATTAGCTTTGTATTTTATTATGCAATAGGCCCAAGGTGAGCTTGTTCACATTTTTTATAGGTCTTAATCTAGTTAGATTAGGATTAGATCTAAGGAGGATTAGTCTGTTTGTAATCTAGACCTTTATAGATCAATTGCATTATATTGAGCTCTTGTTAATCAGATCTTTGTTATAACAAACTAAAAACAATGTAATGGACATCCGTTACAAAGGTTGTCTGGATGAGATCACTTTAACACTAAGACCACCTGTTGTCTACCATAATTTAATTTATATGCTTAATTTGTATGTCATGTTTCTTTTGACATTGGTGAGTAATAAAGAATAATATCTGGGAGACCGAGCTTTGCTCGGAAAACATATAAAAACTAAAAAATGCGTTTTTTCCCAGAGATAAGACCTAGCTAGATCGATTTATCGTCCCCGAAAATCCCCATATAGCAAATTTCATCGAAATAATTAAAGCCGTTTCCGAGATCCCCGAAATATATATATATATATATATATATATATATAAATAAACAAGAATTGCTTGTTTAAAGGTATAAAGAATATTTGTATTGTATCCATATTTGGGGACAAGAGTTCACCTCAACGAGATGAGTAATCAAAGGCTGAAGTCCAGAAACACTCCTGCTCTACAGATGCCCAATCAACAAACCACTTGGAGTTTGGTGGAGGCGTGGCAAGCAGAATGGGAGCACCATATGGACCAAATAAACCCTCTCGTCTATCTCACACCTCAAACACCTCCTACCGGCTTCAAAGAGCCCCGCCGCGTATGGTCCGCCCTTAATCGCTTCAGAACCGGAATTGGTAAGTGTGCACACCACTGGCACAAATGGGGTTGGAGCGCCTCTCCTGCCTGCGAGTGTGGACACCCAGACCAGACCATCGAACACATAGTGCTGGAATGTCCCCTCACAAAATATATGGGCAATGTGAATGACTTCAATATCCTGGCTGAAGAAGCGGCTGCTTACCTGAGTAGGGCGAAATTTTAATTATAAGTTGCTACGTTGCTAGCATGCTTAATATATTTTTGAATCCAGTGACATGTAACGAAGCCATACGATAAATAAAATAAATAATAACACTAAGACCACCTGTTGTCTACCATAATTTAATTTATATGCTTAATTTGTATGTCATGTTTCTTTTGACATTGGTGAGTAATAAAGAATAATATCTGGGAGACCGAGCTTTGCTCGGAAAACGTAAAAACTAAAAAATGCGTTTTTTCCCAGAGATAAGACCTAGCTAGATCGATTTATCGTCCCCGAAAATCCCCATATAGCAAATTTCATCGAAATAATTAAAGCCGTTTCCGAGATCCCCGAAATATACAGGGTGGAAAGGCACGACGATCCTTTCCGGAAATGGGAGATAGTTTAGCCTAAGCTCTATATTTTCTCCATAGAAACTATGTTAATATGGGCAACCGTTTCTAAATTATGACCTTTTAAACATCCACGCAAAAAACTACTTTGTTCTAACCCTAACAGGTGACAGGGTCAATGAACTTACTTGTAAACAATCAGTATTCGACAGGAAATTATGCTAATTTGTTGCCATCTAACCATTTTTAGGTCTGCTTACAGCACGGTAAGAATCATTGCAGGATTTTCGCTTTCTTAGTGGTTCCACTTGTTCAATACTTGAATGAAATAGTTATGTTATTCCTTAATATTAATAATACTAACCACAACATTGTTTACAACGACAGTTCAAATGGTGACATTGACAACCACTCAAAAGTACGCAATCGTCTTATAAATATCTCTGGTTTCCTTGACTGATAAAAAGGTTTTAGTTTCTTAACACGTTTCACAAAATTATTTTCGAATAATTGGAAACTATCTAAAATAATTAAAAATAACAAGTAGGTTGTGTTAGTTGCACCAAATGAACTTGCAAAAATTAAATACTAAGAATAAATCAAGAATAAATACTTCTTCAATACCAAACTAACAAACCTTCTTGCGTGGTAGGAAATAGACAAGACGTCTGATGTTTGAAATTAAATTTTCATTGAACTATACTTATTGAATGTCATATTCTTCAAATAAAAATGTTAGATGCTCGTGGCTATTTAAATTTGTGGGGCTGTGTAAAAGATATGGTGTACCAAACCAAACGGAATGTGAAACTGCGGACGAAATGAGACAAAGGCTAATTGGTGCTTTCTGCGGAGGATAAATGACGAAGAGCATACACTATATCGCATGTGCATCGACATACTCGGGTACGGGCTGCGGCGGCGTTGTAATACACGGAGGTACATTTGAACACCGTATGTGAAAAGAAGATAGTATTAAATATTGGAAAAAAGTAATTATCTAAGAAAGTAATAAAATTGTTTGTAATATTTTTGCATGCATTTGATTTATTTGACATTTATGCGTCATTCATACATCATTGCGATACTGTCAACGATCGGAAAAAAGTGTAAAGTCCCGAGCTTTCCCGACGGAGATCCTTGATCTAGCCGTCATGTGCACATGCTATAGGGTTATCACCACAGTTAAAAAGTAGTATTTTTGCAATTTTTATTTTTTACTCAATTAACGATTCTTACCATTACCAATAGTCTCTGTATCACTTAAACGACCTAATACTTCCGGGAAGGATCGTCGTGCCTTTCCACCCTGTATATATATAAATAAACAAGAATTGCTTGTTTAAAGGTATAAAGAATATTTGTATTGTATCCATATTTGGGGACAAGAGTTTCCATATAAAATAGCATATTTGAAATGGGTTAAAGTTCTGAGGCAACAAATATCTAGTAAAAAATGCTATTGTGCAATATTGTGTAACAAACTAAAGGCTCCGTCACACAGGCGCGTTTTGCAGGCGCGCCGCTTTTTACATATAAAACGCTCACGCCCTAGGGCGTTCTTAATATTGGATGCCGAGCAGGACATCACTATATAAGCGTATAGTGATGTCTCGCTTATACACTGCTCCAGTGTATAAGCGGATGTGCAGACTCGCATCTGTGTGATAACTTTGTTACTTAGCAGTTAATACTGTATGTGTTAGGATTTCCTTTCCAGGCTTTAATATTTTTTCAATTAGCAGTTATTTAACAATTTTACAATTTTTAGTAAGATTTGTGTTTCGCCCGGACAGTGGAAAAGCAGGAAAACATACTTATTCTCATTTTTCTTCAAATTTAGTATTTCCAGACATTTTTACAGATATTTTCTACATATGTATGTCAATTTAATTAAAGATATTTTTGACTGCTAAAAGTTCTGGGGTGTGAATTTTCCCTAAACCAATGTTTTTTTTTTTTTCAGAATTTACTATGTATTTAAAAATATAACTTATGTTCATACTTGATTATGTACCGTAAAACGGGGTGAAAAGACACGATTTTCAACTTCAAGGACGATTTTCGCCAATAATCCAAATGATAAAAGTAATAATTTTGATATAATTTTTTGAGTCTTGGTTAGTTCTTCAATTTTGCATTTGTGAAATAAATTTTTACCTACCCAATTCAGAGAAAATCAAAGAAAACTACCTCTTTTCTCCATATCCTTAAAACGGGGTCGATAGACACAAGAAAGGGGTGAATAGAAATATTAAGTTTTAGCTGTCATAGGCATCGAATTTGGTCATTATTATGTGGATACTCTATTGACAAATGGTATATAAATCTGTTAAACAGCTATTTAACACAAAATTATTTTTTCGTGTCTTTTAACCCCCAAGGAGTGTCTTTACACCCCTTTGTCGTATCTAATCACCCCCTATGGCGTAACTGTTCACCCCATATGCGTGTCCACTGACCCCTTTAACACGTAAATTTGCTTGTTATTGGTTTTTTGCAAAAAAATGCTTTATTATAGAGAAAATTTGTCATATTATTTAGGTACTACAGATACTATATTACCAGGTTAGCTAACTTTTACTTAGTTAATGTCAAAACATTTACCGCTAGAACAAAGTTCAGACAGGCTTCATTTCTTACCTTGGCGAGACCTTACTTTAGAGTCAAAAAAATCTAACTTTTAGGCAGTTTGCTTACGTTCTTTTGGTATCAATGTAGAATATAAATAGTCTACTTTATATGCATTCCAAAAAATCTAATTTTAGAGATGTACGTTTTTAAATATAACAACTTGAAAGAAAAAGTTCAAAATTTCTCTATTCACCCCGCGATTTCTGTTCACCCCGTTTTACGGTATTAGCATTACAAATAAATAAATAATTGAAATTGCAGGCCCTGATATGCAAAGTCAATGGTGTTGATTTTTACGTTTGTTTACTGAAATTTCAACCTCAAATGTGCCGTCTCTGTCTCACGCCACGATTTGTCAGCTACAGAACAGAGAAGGCACGTGCGCAACGCAATAGGCTTTCGCGCACAAGCTTGTACACACCATGTTATAAGAGAAAAAACTGTATTTAAATAACCAAATTTTAGCACTAATTGCGCATACAGCGAGGCCACTTTAATCACACGACGCAATTTCTAAATACAATTAAAAGAAGCCAGCCTTTAGCTCGATAATTACAAACCTGTAATGCTGTAGACTTGCTGTAAAGTGTTTCCTCGTCAACTCCAACGCATGAGACGATACAATCAACTTTTCCCAATGCATCTTCGCTTTTTGAGTCGGCTGCAGCACTCTGTAAAATAGACAATTTGGTTAAATCTTACCGAAAACGGTGTATTTTGGAACACACGAAATGTAACCCACCTTCCACGCAGAATACAGCTTTTTCATACGTCGGAAAAATGCGTCTTTATCGAGCGTTAAAGACATGGTGGTAAAAACTAAATTATAAACTTAACTTATAAGAATATCTAAATTAAGTGTGTTACGATCTCCCTAAAAAATATTCACGACATCCGTCTGTGTTTTTGACAGCAAACACAAATGGCGGGCGTCGGCGGGATTAGAGCGGTGCTCTTTACCAATACTACCAACCACAAAAGATACACTCGTTTCGTTCATTTCGTTCACTTCTCGTTCGACTGTGAACTGGTAATGTTGTCTAAATTGAATTTAATACAAACTTACGTTGTAAATGAGTACTATCTGTGGTATGCGACTGAAAGGGAACTGTCAGTGTCAAATAAAGAAAACAAAACATTTTGAATTTTGAAAACTGGAAATAACTTTGAATTGGTGAAAGGGAGGGAGGTTTACCATTATAGCAGAAAATATAGGTAAAATGCAAAGGTTAAAAGCCGAGGAGCATGCTCACTTATCTGGGAGCGTGTTAAAATCTTTGGCACAAAATCGCATAACTACAATTTTAGAGTTCCTACAGGAGGATGCAGGAAAGTTATCAACTCTCACAAAATTAACTCTCCCTCAAGTCTTGGACATAAGAAACGCTATTTTAAACAAATATGCGGCTCCTTTAATAAAACTTGGTTCATTAAAACTTGATACTTTAGATAAAAGAAAATGTTTAAACACTGGTATTCTCAGGTAAATGTCTTCTATTTTCAATTTGTTTTAAGTATCGCTATGCTATCGTTGTTTTACAGTTTTCTTATTTTCCAGTTTAGATACTGCTACAGGCGGTGGGATACCAATGGGTTATATTACTGAGTTGTGTGGTCTGGCCGATTCAGGCAAAACACAACTGTGTTTACAACTAGCCATAAACAGTGTAAAGAATTCAGAGAGTAGTGTACTTTATATAGATACCAAAGGAGACTTCTCCGCTGTGAGGGTACAGAAGATATTAGATGCTTGTGGCTATTCACATAAGGTATATAAATAATTTGTACCATATTTATTATGTCAAAAGCATTTTTACAGACCCTCTAACTTTTTCAATTTATTTCAGGAAATGGCATTAATAATGATCAAAATAAAAATAGTCCATGTATGGACAATGGAAGAGCTATTAGATTTCCTCAAGAAACTTAAAAACCAGACAATACACATTGAAAACTTAGTTCTTGTGATAATAGATTCATTGCCTTCGCTGATGTTTCAGTACCTTGGTGATGATAACAAAGTTGGTAAGGTATTTTTTATTTTTGTTATTGGTCCAAGCAATCTAATGCATAAGCAAATAGGAGGCCGAAAACAATTGTAACTGATATTTTCAGTCTTTTCTTGAATATTATTCAAATATTTCCAGGTTTATCGTTTTTGAACACCTTTGTGAATTATGCAAGATACTTGGGCAAACACTTCAACATAGCCTTTATTTGTGTGAATATACAAACACGATGGGTGGATCAAGAAAATGCTGATCTGGAAGGTACAATCCCTTGACTTACACTATCTTTTACACATATTTTATATTTCTAGAAATTATAAGCCATAAGTTTTATTTTATTTTGTTTTAGATGATGGGGAACAGGCTTCTTCATATATGAAAGAAACTCATTACAAAGAAAAAAGAAACCGTTGCCTCGGTAAATACTGGCAAACAATCCCAATGATGGTTTTGTTCTTAGAGAAACAAGAGAGAAATAATAATGATGGGTCTACTCATATCTGTTTAAATATAACTGTGATAAACAATGGTCAACTCTCAGATAGAAGTACTGGCTGTAATGTTATGTTAAATAATTTAGGTGTTACCTGATGTGTGTAAGTCTAGCTTATTTGGTAGTCTTATTACGAATAAAATAAAATATAGTTGCATATTTTATGTTTTCATTCAGTTAAGTAATAAAATTGATACATAAAATCTCATCAAAACTGTTTTGTGTAAAGATCGGTAGTTGCATCTCTTTCGTTAATATGTCAAATGAAAGTAACGCACGACACGTACTTAGTTTAGCCCCCATTCGCACGGGAGCTTTTTCAACGCGCGTTAAAAAAGCGCTTGACTCTGTCTGCACTCTAAATTCGATTTAACGACCAATGCTTAAAGTCGAAAATCCAACAACGTTTGATAAAAAGCGCCACCGCTGTCGTGTGAATACATACATGGTTATCCATTTGTGTCATTCAAACGCTTTTTTAACGCGCGTTGAAAAAGCTGCCGTGCGAATGGGGCCTTATTGTGTACCAAAGCGCTTTTGAATAAAAATTAGGTATTGTGTACACTAGCTTTGGAAAAATCAATTGTAGTCGTTGGATATTTTTTGCATAGCATAGACTATAGACTTCTTCATTCATTCACTTCGCTTGCTGCTCATAATGCTCATAATCTCATTCATTTTACTTTCGCACGCCTGACAGGCGCTGCGTGTCGTACTGTGATGGCTTTTAACACTTTTGTAAATTCAATATTTTTATGATATTTATGTCTTTAGTAACAATAGTCCTGTAATTTAATTTAAATCCATATTAATGTGCTTACACAAAATGGCGAACCAGACGCAGAAAATGGTCTATAAGCTAGTACTTACAGGAGGTGAGTGTCGTATTTAATTTAGCCTGATTTATTTTAATTTCATGATGTAATTATTTTCTTAAGTTACAGTACAGTGGGTTGGAAATATCTCAGTGATTTTAGGTATATCAGGTCAGGGGTTGCCCCTCGGTAAAGTTAATTTTATAAGCTACACGTGGAGCTTCTATTCTCCTAACTGAAACCATTTCATGAAATATTTTAGGACCCTGTGGCGGCAAAACTACTGGACAGTCTCGTCTATGTACGTTCTTCGAGAACTTGGGATGGAAGGTGAGCATTTATTACTCTCCATTTGTTTTATTTTTAATTCTATGCTTGCTATATTTGTCATTTAGCAACTAAAATCAAGATTAACTTAGTATGTGAATAAAATTAAATTATTACCATAGATTATATAAATAAATCATTTTTGAAGTTTATTCTTATTAATAGTAATTATAGAAATAGACGAAATAGTGTCATTAATTCGTTAGCAAATTGTCAACAGAGATGTGCCAAATTATTTTTAAGAATAAAAATAAACAAAATAAGTACTTATTCGTATTATGACTCTGTTTATCGTAAGCACAAATTCTTTATTCCTAATTTAAACCGAAGTTCCCAATTATTTGGCACACCTCTTAAAAAAAAAAATCTAAATCTAATCTCTGTAATAGACTAGCTGTTATTGTACAAAATAGGCAGTTGAATTTGTATTGGTAAATATGGCTGTGTAGGTCATGTGGTTTTGGCTTCTCCATTTGGGGATCCGCAAAGATCGTCGATCCACGTTGTGTTTATTTGCAGGTGTTCCGGGTGCCGGAAACGGCTACCGTCCTCCTCAGGTACGAAGTGTAACCTACACAAATTGATACAGTGCATGTTACGCGAAAATCGCAAAATGTTTGGGTTCCAAAATTGAACATTTGTCTCTTTTTTAACAACTTCCAAAATGGTTCTCAAATCAACTTGATAATATATTTGATGAGGCTATACAATTGTGCTGTTTTGAAGCAAAAGGTAACTACCTCATTGTCAGTTGTTAACAAGGCACTAAAGCCAAAAAGATGCAAAGGTATTATCCTCAATGTGTTTGCTGCCTTTGCTGAAAATGTTATGTTTGCTAAAAAAAATGCTAAAATGTTATTTAAATTGAATCTCTGGAAGTATGTTTTAAAAAAACATTAATTATTTTGCTAGTGTTTTTGATAGTATTAATTGTGTTATTGCAATAGCAATATTGATAGTGAATTAAGTAGATAGACTACTTTATCATATTAAATGCTGTTTTATCATTGAGTCATTAAAGTATATCAAGTGCCAAGGACAGCATCATTTCCCGTAATTGCCTATTATTTGTTTGTTTTGTAGACAGTAATATAAACAAGTAGGTATGTATACAACATGTTTTATGCAAACAGAACAACTTTTTTTTCAAATTAGGGTTTGAAAATAGCTACATACATACTTATAATGTTCATTTTAATCAAAATACTGTATTAAATGTTAGTTTTACTGTTTTTCAAGTTTGAAACCCAAACATTAAACAATGCACTGATTTAATGCATATTTGGACTGCAATAAAAATGGTTCACTTTACTGTATTTTGAGTTTATTTCTGCCGGTGCCGGTATACAATATTACCGACAGATGGTGATACTGATTTGTGAATCGTCACCTGTTATAATTTTGTATGCTTGCTCAATAAATATATTGGGATACTATTTAATGAAATTTATACATATACAAAACAGTAATAAGTCCACGAATATATCGCCATTTTATGTGTCTCTTTTATTTTCAGTGGAGGGGTGAAGTTTGCAGATCTCACGCCAGATGAAGGTGAGTTCATTTCACAATTTGATTACTATAGTACCTACGGCCAAGGAATTTAATTCCAGTATCATTTCGTATCTTGTCACAGTGACAATAGTAGGTATGAGGTCCCTGGTGACATTGATTGTCACTGTGACAAGGTACGAAATGGTAGGGATATTAAATTCTTTGAATATTCTTATTACTTACCATTTAAGCGCGACTGGCTAACAAAGTTGAATAAAATTTATTAAATTCGTAAAAACGACAAAAGATACTTTTATAAATCCCGGTCTTTTGATAGGCTTGCGTGGGGAGATCCAACACTTACAGGCCCTTTGGAGAGCTTAAGTCTCATGTTGTATACAATTTTATTACTAACATTGTTCGCCAGAATGTTCATGAAGCTATTTTTTGGTTTTTAATTTCTTACAAAAGTAATTAAATCATAATCATACCATGCAGTAACAATTTGTATAGGTACTAGTAGGTCACTAATAGTAGGTGCATAGAAAAGCCTACTTAATTTATTACACTACAACTCCTTTCGAACGATTCTAAGTGTGATTCTAGAACAGTAAAAGGTTGTCCAACAAACTTGTTTGTATTAGTCAATCATGTTTCCGTTT
Source organism: Cydia splendana (assembly GCF_910591565.1). Lineage (NCBI taxonomy): Eukaryota > Metazoa > Arthropoda > Insecta > Lepidoptera > Tortricidae > Cydia > Cydia splendana. The sequence continues at coordinate 5,154,434 of NC_085967.1, forward strand.
GTCACAGTCATGCCGAACAATTGGTATTGATTCAGATTCGCTGAAAGATGCTATGAAGAGTTAATAGGTACTTACGTTACGTAGGTAATAAACCCCAGCTAAAACTGCTAGTAGTTTATCTTGATAGAATTGCATACCAATAAATAATCCTATTCATTTATTGAATAAAACGACATAAATCTGTGTTCTGTTGTCTTTGGAACTCTACCAATCATTATTTACTAATACATAGTCTTTCATGTGAATTGTGAAATGCCGGCCGGAAATACTACAGTTATGTTTACTAAAAACTTGCCAAGATAAATCACAAGATTTTTCGCGGCATCGTCACGCCCTCCCGCCGGAAATAGTTTCCCTCCAAAATTATACGTAACCATAGAGAGTGACCTTGATCATAGATAAACGTTATCGCTATTTGATACGTCACCCTAATAGGCGACCTTTCATATTTTTTCGCGCCATTATCAACTTCCGACCAGAAATATTTTCCCTCGAAAACGAAAATATGTACTTACGTAACCATAGACGACCTTGATCATGGATAGCTGCCATTTGCATAAAATACGGCAAATACGCATTGGATATTTGAAATTCAAATCGAAGTCAATGACCCTTGTTCGGCGAGTCTCGAGATCGAATCGTTGATAAGACCCACCAATGCAAGAGGCACTTCGTAATTAGAGAAGTTTCGCAAGTCTTATTCAAGTTTTAAATTTGTCTTTAACAAGATACGTGCTTCGATAAACTTTGATAGGTATAATATAATTTAACGAGGTCCCTACATTTTTTGTTCTCTTTATCTAGCCAGAGAAACTATGTTTATTATACAGTGACCTTGAATTTCATACGGTTCGCAATGTCAACGAGTCCCAATGTCATTTTCCTCCCCTTCTTTCAAGAACAAGGTTTCACCCCTTGAATCATTTTACGATGTCCAGATTGTAGGTCGCGTTTCTAAATTCTTACGAGCATTTGCAGCGGCCGGGCTTAGAGTACTTTACGTTAAATATGTTTTCAATTACCTCTATTTTGTGGCACAGATATTTTTTGCATGCTGTTCTACTCTTACGTTTGTCATTGACGTGAATCTGAATACTATGTGAGTCATTCAGGTCAGCTCAACTTAGGTTACTTACTTTCCTAGCTATAGCAAACCAGTGTAAGTACGATTACCGGGTCCGCACAAATATTACCGAATCGAAGTCAAAGTTACTCTGGTTTGCTTGAAGCTAAAGTTCGGTCAATGATGAGAAAATCTGTTTTGATGACGTCTTCAAACTGTCCTTAAGTCACGCTTTATTTTAGCACATTACGCTCACGTATATCGTGTTAATTAAAGCCACAAGTAAAATTGCTAAGAGATCTCAGTCCATGCCACGAACTTATGACGTTGCAGACATGTGAGATGGGATGGGCAGCGGCCATTCTCTGTGCCAAGTCGGTAATTGCATTTATATTGCGAAATACTGACCCGTTTACTACGTAATATTATTTTTAGATAATGATACTGTCCACAGCTCGTAAAGTCATTTGCAGAAGTTTTATTCCAAACGTCAAGCTGACTAATGAGATTAATTAATAGCATAACTGCGCTCTCCGTTTACGCATTAGTTAGGGTTCTTTAGGTCTTAGGTCACAGTTTCTTTGGTGCGTTCGCTTTGCGTATCCTCTGTAAGCGTTCATATGAATACCTCTATTGGGCTATTACTATTACCGCCGCTCTATTTTGCCTTCCCTCATAGATATCGATGTCACACTTTGTAACTCAAGTATTTTGGTACGATAACCCCTCCACGAGTCTAATGTGTATCAGTTAAGAACGTGGAACTAGCTGTTCATGTTGTTATGGCTTATAACCTTATAGATAAGAGATAATAATTCATACGTATTCCCAATAGTAACCTCCCAGTTTCGATTTCATCTCTCGCATTGCCAAGTCATAAGGAACGAAGTCTAGGTGACTTCATTATAATATGTCGTTTAGCGTGTAAAGGTCGTATCGTAGCCAAATACATTTTTAATTTAAAGGAAGAAGTCTCTTATATAATGTAAATATGTGTTGAATCATATCATAAACCCATTTCACTAACTTGAGTCGAGTACAGACAGTTGTTATAACGTTTATATGTATTATGGATATATACTTCCCTAATGAGCGATACATGACGCCAGTGAGTTTAACGAATGATAACGAAGTTCGATGTATGAAAACGGTTACAGACTCCCCGACTCCCCGAGTTATTGTAGCTATGTTTTTCAAGCCGTGACTGTTTGTTCTATATTATAATATTGTAGGTATATTTTTCTAGTAAATGCTTACAATCCTCATACCCATCATTCTCCAGTAAACGCTTGAAGACATTTACCAGTTATAAAGTCCCGAGTTATCTTATGTATTGTGACGCAATTCTGCGTTCAGGTTCCCGGCTCATCAGACTATTCTCAGCTAACTGTTCCGAAGAGATTGCCAGCAATGTAGGCCGACGTCAAAAATATGTATACATTTTTCGCCTTATTACAAAGTAATAGAATTTAAAAGTGTTCATATATTTTTACGTCGTCTCACGGAGATTAGCCGCGAGGATCAATGGCTTCTGACCCAATTAGGGTTCACAATTCAGAATCTTAATTAAACTTGAGACCTTCAGACACGATCTTCCTTTGAGAAAAATGTTTCGATTAGAATGAAAATAATAGTAACTTAAGAAATTATTCAGGTCATGACTTATTTATTTTATTTTAGCTCCATGAAAAATATTTTTTGCTCACTTAGCTTTTTTTCGTAACCTCGTTCATTTAAATTTATGAAAACTGTGCTACTTGTCCAGAAAGAAAAAACATCTAAGTGTGTCAGTGTCACTCTCAAGCCAAGACTATAAGTAATTCCGATTTTCGTCGCACTTTAGATTTTTGACAGACAATCATGTACATTCTAGACATGTGTTATCCACCTATATACTTATTCATCACGGAAAATGGCTAAGGGTTGAAAAAATCCGAGTTGTTTACCTAAACAGGAGCAATTGTACTCGGAGGTAAATAGTAGCATTCGCTTACATAAATATGGAATATCGCTTAGAACTTGTACCTGTCATTTTGCTTTATAAAATGCGTCGAAGCAGTTTAGCTCGCGCCATGCAACCGTGGAAATCTCCAACACCCCACACCCTCTTTGAATAATACATTTTTCCATCGTAATCTTCTTATAAAAATAGTATTAGTAGGGTTGCCAGATGGTCGGGATTTGGCGGGATTCTCCCGATTTTTAGCATGTATTCCCGATTCCCGACGAAGTGAACATTGTCCCGAAAAACAGCTTCACGTTATAAAACAATAATTTCATGTTCCAAACTGTCGTCGAGCGAGCGAGCGACCCGCGTCGATCGCGTAGCTAACGTAGTGTCAATAATGTAAAATATCGTTGTTTTTAATACAATTACTTTAATTTGAATGTTTTTTTTCCCGACTTAAGTCCCAAAATCCCGAAAAATTTATATTTTTTCCCGATAATAGCGCCTTTCGATCTGGCAACCCTAAGTATTAGCCTCGATGGTTTGCGGGATAGTTACGGGGCTTCCATGTTTTCACGTGAGCGTGTATGTGTGTGTATATATGACGCTCACGGTCACGTTCACGGCCTGTCTTGAAATAAAATGTTGCAAGCACGGCGGATAATAATGGAATTGTTAGGCGGAGATTGAATTGCGCGCTTCATCGATAAGTAATCTCATTTAATATACCTACAGTTAGATAAAGGGTTTCCTGCCTTTCATGATTCTTTATACCTATCGAGAAAACAGAATTACAACGCGCTATGGCGTTCTCGCAACTCGCAACCCGCTAATCAAAAAGTTATTTTAGGCTCTCTCAGCCGTTATAATCAAATATTTATTATAAAAAATGTAGGCACTTCTCGTGACTAACATAAATCACGAATACTAAATCATTAATCGGACATGCCATTCCATCATTGAGGGCGCCAGGGCGCCTTGTATCACGTAGTGTCCAACGGTTGAGCTTCAAATACTATCACCGCATTGACATTTCAAATAAGAATGGGTACACTACCAATATACCTACCTATTTATACATGCCCTGCTTTCCGATTGATTTAGGGTTCATCTTAATAGTGTTTACACCCGGTTGCATCCTCAGATACTAGATTTTTTTCTCTCCACTTTGCGCGATCTTTGCAATCCTAGGTATTCTGTTTTGTAAGACCATCGGAACGCATGCCATCCATCGCAACGTCTTGCGAGCAATCAATTTTATACATGAAATATGTACTGCTTGACTTATAATATAAAACTCCGAAAGCGCGATGTAGAAAATACCTGTTAAAAGTGACGCCACCCAACTCACCTAAACTAGGTCTTTTTTTCGTACCTAATAGGTATAGATAAGTAAACGTGTAACATTCATAAACTGAGCGTGACCAAATATCAGAGAGAACCTCTTTTCCATTTTTAATTCCATAATGTTTTTTCTTTTTATATTTACCACAACAAACTTCAACCGACGCAAACACGTCAAGAGTGATTAATAAATACAAAGTTCCTCGCGTTGTTTCATGCTCCCCTATGCCCGAGCATATTGGAGCATACATAGGCTTCAGTCAGGCGTTGTTTTTACGTTACATTAGGTACCTTTGTAAAGTTTCATTCAGCTTGAAGTTGCTTTGATTACAACTCTTACGGATGGTTGTATTTATGTGTCGAGGAGCGTATCAAAAGACGTGAAATCCGTGCGGATTTAATTATAAATTAATGAGTATATTGTGAAAGGAATGACGACAAATTGGAATAATAAGAATACTTCAGTGGTTCGATATCGTCTTCACTCACTGTTGACTATCGAGCAGCATAAGTACTTATTCCCATTTCCGAGCCTCCGCAGCCTTATCTAGGAAATGCTGCATTTTTGTAATATCATCGGTTTTGATTTTCATATTACTTACTTTTTAAATCAAAATATTCACAACTAACCCGGGATTAAGTCTGGTTATGTTTGACTGAATGAATAAAAGCAATAAAGCATTGCTTATTGAGCTTACCGTGGGACTTAGTCAATTTGTGTAAGAATGCCCCTATAATATTTATTTATTTATGGCTCCCATCTAGGGTTGCCAGATCGAAAGGCGCTATTATCGGGGAACAAAATCAATTTTTCGGGATTTAAGGACTTATCGGAAAAAAAAATACATTCAAATTAAAGTAATTGTATTAAAAACAACGATATTTTACATTATTGGCACTACTTCAGCTCGCTCGCTCGACGACAGATCGGAACTTGAAATAATTGTTTTATAACGTGAAGCTGTTTTTCGGGACAATTTACACTTTGTCGGGAATCGGGAACACCTGCTAAAAATCGGGAGAATCCCGCCAAATCCCGACCATCTGGCAACCCTACTCCCATCTGATCCCCATTTATTACTCATAAATCCCTGCTTAGATACTGTTGGGTGTTGGCAATAAATGTATTGGCTCTATTTACAAGTACAGATGTGTCAATATCCTCGAAGGTTTATTTTCCTCTAAAAACCTTATTATTATTTTGTATCTTGAATTAGCATTAAAAAAAACTTAATGTGTAAACGACGCGCGTTGCCAGAAATACTTTGCCACGAAAATGTATTTAATATTTTGACTTCATCAAGTACCGTACTTTTCTTAGAGCCTTGCACGTTCAAGGGTTAGCCAACTAACTTGGAGTCAACCGTATAAACTCGGGAGTTAATAGTACATTTTAACCCTGTATAAACGATTATAACTCCGAGTTAGTTGACTAACCCAGAAATGCGCAAGTGGCCCTTAGTCACTTACTCCTCTTACTTATATAATATGTAAAATCACTATTTTTTGCGCTTCCGTCTGTCACTCCGTACGGGTTTGTTTAGGTAGTTGATGTGTTTATCTTTCACACTATATTTAGATTTTGTGTGAAAAAAATATCAACCATTGTGATTGTGACGCACGTTACATATTAGCATAAGTAGCATAACAGAAGAATCGTTTTCATTTCAACCTATTTAAGGGGCTCCCCCACGCCAATGACCTTCGATCTGAATCCCTTAGTTTCATATTTTTTTGTAACTTATCATATTTACAGCAACGGCTTTAAGCAATATAGTATCCCATATTAACTTCAAAGTTCAATGTCTTCGAGATATTTGGCATCAAAGTTGAACTATTTTAGGCTAAAAAACTGGTTTTCTGGCCATAACTTTTGTGTTAATTAGTTTAAAATTTTTCGAGACGTCAAAGACGAACCCATATATGTAGATTTCGTACATGTAAGGGCTTGTGCACAAATCACGCGAGGTTCGATAGGGGGGGGTTGGGCTCAGGAAAAAATCACGACAGATCACGTTGGGGGAGGGGGGTATAAGGAGACCTCACGTGTATTTTTCTACAGTGAACGTAACTAAGAAAAAATACATTCCACATGAGAAGATACTTTTTCTCGGTTTCTTTAAACATAAATTGTCACTCCGCACTTCAAAATAGCGAGTCTTTTGTGTTTAAAAATTCATAAAAAAATAAGTATTCATTTCTTTCAAAATGCGGTAGACAAAAACGGAGACAAAAGATTGAAGAACCGATAACCGTTTGTCTTATAATTCTATCTGTAGTGCAAAAACAAAAAAAAAAGGAGGTACGATTCAAAACTTGTCAAAAATCGATGAAAACTCCGGGTAACCCCTTAATGGTAATCCATATTATAATTATAAGTACGTAAAAGTCGTTTAAAATATGATTTATGTTATTCTTTAGAATTCTGCCTTCAAGCATTCATGACGAGGTTGTAAACAAAAGGACACGCAATAGGTATTGAGAAATGTCATAGTATAATAATGGGGTTATTGACATGGAATTGGTTGAAGTAGTGAAGGTTGCGCAGCCTGCATGGAACTATTAGACAAAATGAAAACGTGGTCAATCAACGTAACAAAAGAATCAATTTGTATTGTTGATAAAACGTTCACTTTTTCTAGGCTTTTAGTGTCGCAATCTGATACAGTTGAGGGACCTTGCGCTCGATTCCTATAAGAAGTTTAGAGCTGAGTAGTTGTTGATATTAAGGCGCTCTTATACTCGAGTTTTACGTTTTCAAGGGGGTGAAGCAGACGCGTGGTAGAACGGGCAGGCGGGCGCCCCGCGCGGCGCACCGCACCATGCCCGCGCAGCACGTCTACGTCCTTATTCTGACGACATCGGTATTCTGAATTGTCAGTTCCGGGATTTTTTCCGGCAATTAATATTGAATAAGATTTATTAGCAAATTCGAATTTTGATGAGTACTTAATGAAATTAAAAATGGTAGGTAAGACGGTGAGTGTAAATAATTATTAATTATATACAATATAAGTGTATACCGCGACAAACTGAGAATCTAATCAAATGATACCAAATTATTATGAGACAAAAAATAGTACTTATACTAATAGACATTAAAAATGTAATAGAGCTAGACCAAGAAAAATCTGCAACGATTTTGATTGCACACGCAGTGCAAGTGTTATTTTAAACGTCAATCTTCTATGAAATTATGAATAACACTTGCACTGCCTATGCTATCAAAATTGTTGCAGACTTGGTCTAACTCTAGCAGTCAATTTCGGGCAAGTAGGTAGTGAAAATAAGGAAGAATACTAGCAAAGCTAAGATTATTTGTGGGACTATTGAGTTATGCATAGCTCCAATAAGTACATAAAATTAGCTGTCTCCACAAGAAAGAATTATAACAATTTATAACTCTAACTGTCATACTTACTATTTTTCTAATTTTGAATTGACGAGTAAAAGTCAAGCATTTAAAGATTGTAATGACAAAAAACACTTCTACTTCGACATTCGAGTTTGTTAATAGCTCAAGAAAATAAAAAAAATCTGCGGAAATAATTCGTATAATTTTGAAAATTGGCACAGTTATACCTTGTGGTGTCCAGATAACCATACTTAATGTCCTCGAGCTTAGCGGGTGTGCTGAGGGTGTAGGGGTGAGGGGGGGGGGGGGGGGGGTGAAGGTCCCTTTTTTTAGTTTTTCGTAAATAACTCGTAAATGGTGGCCAATATTAAAAAATCTTGTTAAACGTTAATAATCTACACAAAATGTTGTACAAAAAAGATTCAGTACACTTTTAGCAGGGATCAATATTTAAAAAGATAATAAAGAGAGAAAGTTAATTATATTAAATTCTAAGGTTCCTTGTTTTTATTTTTTCGTTAATAATTTGAAAAGTATGACTCATAGCAAAAAAAATCTTATACATAAATAATAAACATAAAAGTTCCTACAAGAAACATGTAGGACACTTTTCGCTAGGATCAATATTAAAAAAAACCGGGCAAGTGCGAGTCGGACTCGCGCACGAAGGGTTCCGTACCATAATGCAAAAAAAAAAACGGAAAAAAATGCAAAAAGAAAACGGTCACCCATCCAAGTACTGACCACGCCCGACGTTGCTTAACTTTGGTCAAAAATCACGTTTGCTGTATGGGAGCCCCACTTAAATCTTTATTTTATTCTGTTTTTAGTATTTGTTGTTATAGCGGCAACAGAAATACATCATCTGTGAAAATTTCAACTGTCTAGGTCACGGTTCGTGAGATACAGCCTGGTGACAGACGGACGGACGGACGGACGGACGGACGGACGGACAGCGAAGTCTTAGTAATAGGGTCCCGTTTTACCCTTTGGGTACGGAACCCTAAAAAGACAAAGCAGCGGGTAAGTTGTTATTTATGTATAAGATTTTTTTTGCAATGAGTCATACTTTTCAAATTATTAACGAAAAAATACAAACAAGGAACCTTAGAATTTATTATAATTAACTTTCCTTCTTTATTATCTTTTTAAATATTGATCCCTGCGAAAAGTATACTAAATCTTTTTTGTACAAAATTTTGTGTAAATTATTAACGTTTTACAACATTTTTTGATATTGGCCACCGTTTACGAGTTATTTACGAAAAACTAAAAAAAGGGACCTTAGAAGTGATTATAATTGAATTTTCCGCGTTAATATCTCTTTGAATATTGATCCTAGCAAAAAATTGTACTAAATCTTTCTGGTATGCAATTTTATGCAGATTACTTATGTAATAGAATATGTTTTGCTATGCGCCACCGTTTAAGAGTTATTTACGAAAAACTAAAAAAAGGGTCCTTTAATATCAAATATCTCACTTCCGGTCAAGAATTCGATCAAGCAACCGGCAAATTCTGATTCAGCGGGGTCTAATTAGGTTAAAAAACCCGGTTGCCAAAAAGTAATACGATTTGCCAGTCGAAATCGATATTATGAAAAATATGACCAGCCTAAAATATTTGAATCTTGTATATCTATGTTTAAAAATTATTCAATTTGATTAATTTTATAGCTTTTTAAAATATGTTTACACAATTTATCAATCGTGACTGAATTCCGGATTGGTTAGATGGGTGTGTGCCTTTGCTGCCCAACTTGTTATAAAATGACAATATGACGGACGAATGTCTGAAATGTCACCGTATTTAAGAATTATTTTGCTTTTCTTCGTAAGCATGTTGAAAAACATTGTGTGTATAACATATTTGCGTATTTATACTGTGATTACCCATTTTATGAAACGTCCGCTAAACTAGCATAGGTCCGACGCCGACAGTGGTCACGGGCGTACTGGCGTGAGGAATGGGCGCAAGGTATTGCCGCGTAGGGTGTAATTTAGTAAGCAAAATGTTGAATTCATCAAATGATGAATGAAAACATTAACGTTTCGATTAAAGGACAAGCAATAATGAAGATTTACTTAAAAGCTATCGACTGAAGTAAGTTTCATATACATTTTCGTCGTAGTACTTCTAACATAAGGAAATAAAGACAGTGTTAGGCATGTTTTCAACTTAAGATTCTATCGAGAAAATTATGAGCCGTCGTGTTTCTGACAAGCAATAACGTAGTTCAAGGACTGAAGTTATACATACTAGAAAATAATGCATGAAATCCTTGTAAAAGTCTGTAAATATGGTGACAAAAAAGCGCATTTTACTACACACCGCGCCTTAAATTAATACACATTCATTCATTGATAATCGGCCATAACATTTATACATCAAAATGAATCCAAGTTTAAAAGATTTTATTGGTTCTCTCTCTCTCGCTGTGTCTCTAAAATGTTAGCCTACAGTACATTTTAATATGTTCAATCAAGCTGAAATTTTACGTTTTCACATGATGTAATGTGTTTGAATTAGCACTAATACGTATTGATAAATACACAATCCCGTTATTACATTAACATTTTGTTCTTATGACTATGTCTCGAAGGAGGCGGTCGTAGGAACTCTGTAAAAACAACGCAGCTCCATCCAGTGTATTTTAATTGTGATCCTTAAGCGTCATTTCTAAATATGACGCAAATAAAGTACTGTAAGCAATTACAACTTTTTTTTACACAAATCATAGCTAGTTTCACTCTATGCCACTATATGTACACAAAATGTATCTTTATTAATGATGTTGTAGCTCGAAGTGTTACAGGCGATGTATGCCAGACGGCTTGCAAACTTTGCACCGCCGCGGCTGTGGCCCAGGCCACCCAGGGTAGCAGCGGTGAGTTGGAACTTGGAACCCGTAACGAGCTATAAGCCAGATCATGAGTCTTAAAGCCAACCCATTAAGAGCTAGATTCGAGTAATCTAATCATGTTACGTGTTAGTAATTGCATCGCACACGATTTCTTGCAGTCATATTCATATCATAATACAGCAGCTCATTTCATCATATACCTAAGACATATGAGCAGCTTTGATATTGTACTTTTAAAAAACAAGCAAGAAATAGCTCTGTCTTTTAAATTAAGTTTGACTTGACGCAATGCCTCTGATGCTTGATTATACACCCTTAGAATTGGCGGTAAAAGATCTGTGCGGCATCAGTGGGCCAACCTGATTGGATGCGGCTCGGCTGGCTCCCAATTAGGAATAAATACTGCATACTTATTGCTCTGATTGCGTAATTGCTCAACTTCGGACGGCGCCGAGCAAAAGGTGGATGGGCTGCAGCTAGTCCAGGGAGGGTATCTAATATAATATTTCATTCCTGTAACCATTATTGCATCGCTACAAGAAGTCGTGTGCGAAGGCTCCTACCGTAATGCTATGCTCTGTAAATGAATACCAACGATTCGTTTTGGCATTGTCATTTACTAGGATTCGGTGTCCATGTCCGCTCATTATAGTCCGTATTTCTGTCATCATCACTAACGACGCCTTTGTTCTCACATGTGACACGTGTTTTAGTACTTGTATTCGTTATCCACGAGTCGCCTAATGGATTGAACATTTAGTCGTAATTGTTACGCTAAAATTTGATAACAGGTGTAATAGTTAGAAAACAGACAGGCTTATTGTAATTGAAGTTTTACGACTTAACCATACTAGGTACATAATACTGCCGTAATCCGCTCGCATGACATACAATCGTAATTGTAAATACAGTAAAAAATACAGTAAAACCTGCCTTGTACGATTATGAACTGCAGAGACATACTTCTAGAGTGTAAGGACAGAGAACTAGATCGATCTAAAAAATTTAACATTTTACACATAGGTACATAATTAAAAATTTAATATTATTGTAATTAAGTGTAATCTTGACAATTTTCACTCTTTGTGAGCACAGAATTCCTGGTAGGTGTAGAACGGGTGCTCGCCAGCGTTTATATACAGCGAGTTTAATACCGACTTATAGTCTGTATCTTTAGGTATTTAAATAAAAGTAAATAAACAATTTGTACATTTTCGGGTAGTTATAACATTTACGTATTCATTAACCAACCAAATACAAAACCGCCTGGATCAGTCACTGAACGATCTGACTTTAACCTACATTATTTGATCGTGTAATGTTTTCATCTACCCTCAACTGCCTTAAGGGGCCATTTGAGGGCAGATTTTGTTTACTTTTATTGAAATACCTCAAGATACAGAGTATAGGTAGGTACCTACTTTACCAAAATGCGTCAACAACACAGATAACAGAAAAAAATACTAGTCGGCTTATTTAATCTAATTGGCTCTACTAGTAACGCTCGACTTGCTAATTAACTTTAATTACCCATAGGCTGTAATAATACATCTTAATACTTGGTACATAATCGTCCCACATACGTCATCGGAGGCGTGTGGCTCAGGCCAATGTCCATAGGAACTTTGCCAAACTAATTCATATTCACGAATATCCGTCCGGCCTCCCGTCTGAGCTTACTCCATTGAGAGCAATTGTAATTTCAAAATCTTTGACGTCATTCAACGTTTGTTGCTCTTTAAGTTTAGAGTACATTGACAGTCTTCCTTCGTCGACGTCAAACGTTATGGCCCTCCGTAGTTCTGACGTGGTCTAGAAGCATGTGGGTAGTCCTCGCCTCCTCGGACCCTCCTGCATTTGTCCTCGACTTGGTCTATGATGCTTGTTTCAAGTTGATTTTGGTCATAGGTAATGTCAATATAATTTAACGCTTACGATGATTCGGCAAAGCAGCTTGGATGTATTTTTCTTTGAAGGGCACGAGGTATACCATAATTACTTACCTGATAGTGATATTTGACATGTTTACCTAAATAATCCAAATTAATTAAAGTGGTTATATCCACAAATTGATTAATTGCTGAAACCCCAAATGATACAGTAGATAATGATAATGGCTAATAAACGATCGATGCAAATTATACCAATGTTTGTGTTTACCCAAGCTGTAATAACTTAGCCATTGTGGGCAATTTACTTCCAGTAATGGAAATCGAACAATGCACGAAAGTTGACGATAATTCGACTCTAACGGAATCAAAACACGCGACATGTCCGTATGAATTACGCTCTGCTTCGGTTACATCTAAATATTTTAATGTGTTTATTTCATTATTCGTTTAATTGTGTTTATTTTATTATTCGTTTTATTTTGTGTTTATTTTTGTATTATTGAAATATCTAAACACCTGCGTTTCCTGGTTACAATTTCGAATTGTAACCAAGAGGATGATAATCGCTAAGGCGTAGTGCACAAATTATGCGAGGTGTTTTCGGTTACTTTTTGACTACCCCCCTTCCCCCACATAACCTCACGTGTGTTCTGCCCGGAAACGACACAGTTTACTGGTATAATTTAGTCTGCGTGTTGAGATTAGGTACGTTAAGGTTCAAATAAGTGTCATCGACATTCTAACTCTGTAATCAGTCTTAATAGGTACTCATAAATCTCGCAACATAACTCAAGCAGAGATTACTCGAAGATAACAGTGAACTGCACGCCTGTTATCTATTTCACAAAATAATTTGACTAATGTATGGTCTTACCTAGTATAACTTGATCTCAAAATCCGTTACAGCTACTCATTATCGCATATCACACTCATATTGGTTCATTGCAAAAGCGTTTTCTGAATAACTGCCCTGAGGGTCTACCGCGAACCACGTTGCCTCCCTGTCACACTTACGTACGAATTTACAAGTGCGAGAGGGCAACACGTCAAACGTGCTTCGCGGTAGGCCCTCTGGACTGGACTTCGATCCAGTTTGAACTAGCCACTAAAGCGATAAACTACAACTTATTGCCCGACGCTGTTGGTCCCATCATAATATTTTAAGATTATAGCCACGCCGGCACATACGAGCTCGTAATGGATTGTGTTTGATTTTGATTACGATACGTAGTCATAAAACTTCCATATAGCCTCGTCCTTGGAACGAAAGTAACGTCCGACCTTTAGAAACACTATCAATAATCTAGTACGCTGGCTTTGTCCTTTCAAACAAAAACAACCTTATTTTTCTCCGACTCTAACCCTGACCTTGTCTAGGTCTGATCCTGAAATACGACTGACTAAATAATTAAACAAGAATTGATTCAACATTGCCTCATTCCATTTTGCTTTTATTGAAAACGTGCTCTAAGATTTTCCTGGTCTTTCAATCGTTATTTCCTTTTAAATCACCAATTTTCTTGAACAGGAAAACTTTTTATAGGAAGCAGGAAATTGTAATTGTATTTTCCTTCTAAGGCCGACAATCCTTTGAAGTGCACAGCTGAATGATAAAGTTTCCTAATTCCTTCCGCCATTTTACTTTATATATTTTAGTTATCTCTAGAATTGCATGACGCAGTTTCGTAAAACAGACAAGTAATTATGTAATGATGTATGTAGTCAACGTATTGAGTAATGTACGTTGCAGTGCCTGAAAAAGTTCACGGTCATTGTTATCAAATATTATCAATGTTAACTTAGCGCTCTAGATATAATTCTGACGCTGTTATATGACTGTTATAGCGTTATTATGTGGCCATAAATAAAGCAAGCTTATACTTAACTCGTTAAAATAATAAATTAACATAAATCCCCATTGTACACAAGTCAGTTTAACGTTACACTGAATAATATTTATGAATCAAAATCACTGCAATTTCCATCGCTAAGTTTTACGACGATTCTATTCGAATACTGATCGTAACATTCGTAGCATGTAGAATGTAAATAAAATGTTACGATTGTTTTCAATGCCTCGTAAATCTCTCCTTGAATCTACGCAGTTGACGCCCGACGTCTCGCCACGGAGCATTTAACTTTTTTTTTCTTTATTTCACTAAAATTCACATGTTATTGTCGGCATAAAAACGTCGTTCTCAATGTGTCACGTCTGTGCTATGATCCTACACTTAGGTACTAAGTTTAGCTACAGTTTCTCTCAATTTAACCTTCAGGTAGTTATAATTTCTAAATGTCACAAAAATAGAAGAAAGGCTGTGGTTTTCAAAGAACTTCTTTTGATTTCTGTCTACCGCGGGATTCTGTTTTGCCACCTATGCGTGATGACTCTATTATCGACGGCACCTTTTTCGTGACTCTATAACCCCTCATTTGAGGGGTTGTAAGTTATTGCATACTTGTAAGTTATTTCTAATGTGAGCCTTGTACTGTCAAGTGATTGTTTGCCCTCCAAAGCATTAAATCCTAGTCCGATCTGATCTGTGGTTTCATCAAAATATTCATGTTATCTTGATTCCATTAACTAGAATTTTGCCAAGATAAGAGTAATACATAATAGTACATAATAACTATTTACAGATTATATAACCTGATCATATTAATAAGACCCGTTGTTCGGAGTTCATTGGCAAGGTGGCTGAAAATAAAACTCGAGCAGACATCACGGCCGCGCCTCGCGGACTTTGAAAACGTATCGAATAATGCTCGAAATAATGTTAGCCTCTACTTGTCACATGACAATCGTATTTCGACACATGTCGGCAACATGTTTTAAGATTTTTCTTGAATGTACGATGCCAGTAATCTGCGCTTCAGACTCCACGTATCTGGTAGATTGAGTCTCTTTTAACGAGATATATATCGATACCATAACAATGCGTTAGTTATCTAAGGTCGTGGGCTTCGAAACCTAGCCAACCGCTGAGTTGGATAAGAAATGATGTATGGAATTTCAGTCAATTTACAGTATTTACACCACTAACTTTTCTTTAACTTCGCTCATTCTTGGAATCGCAGCTACTGTTCATGAAACGTCACACAGATTCATTCGTAATACCTTTCTCGTCACATGACTCATCCCTCCGCATTACATGCCCTTATACCACGCTAGGCAATTTGCCCTTACTTTTTCTGTTATGGGTGCAACTTTCAGGCTTCCTCTTATATACTCATTCCTTATCCTATCCATTCTCGTCACGCCACACATCCATCTTAACATTCTCATCTCCGCTACATGATATCTCTTTCCATCCGTCACCTTTAGGGCCCAACACTGATCCATACATAACGACAGGTCTTATGATTGATTTATAAATTTTACCCTTCAACCGAAGAGGCATTCGGGCGTCGCAAATGGTTCCCGTGACCTGTCGCCATTGCATCCATCCTGTGCTAATCCGGTTTTTCACGTTACGGTCAATATCGCCATCGCACTGTACGAGCGAACCGAGGTACTTAAAGTCGGAGCAGCATACCTACATTACATATCGACCAGAATCAAACATATTCTTGTCTACAATGCACATGTAACCCATAACTATATGACATCTTCGGTATTAGCATGACTTTCATTTAATTTATTAAAGGGTCGCTAATGACCTATTCGAGGTGCCAAAACTTCAGCTAATTTTGTACAAATATATACTTACCTTTAAAAAAATCCAAAACTTTTACATCTTATTCCATTGCAATAGAGCGTAAAATGTATAGATACATATCTTTGTTCAAACATTTTACGATTTTGGCTACGATGTTAATGGAACTACGCGCTTCCTCTCATTAATAGACATTTAAATCTACTTCTGTCATGTTAAAACCGCCCATTACTACAATATATTTCATATTTAAGGCAAACTCTTGGAAGAAAGGCAAGCTCCAATCATATAACTTGTCATTTGAGGGCTTTGAGGTAAAACGGTAGACATATATACCGTTGCACACAGTTAGTGCGGATCCCGAGGTCCTCATCGTCTTGGCTAGTCTGAGGAGTTGCACTTATTGAGGAATAGTATTTAACAACAACATCTCAATCTCTATACTTTCTTCGAAAGTGATTCTCACGGGAGAGTTCATTTCTTGAACGAACCTATAGTCCTCATATCTCTGCTTACAGTGCTTACACTTACTTAGTTAGTCCCCTTTCCTGTTCCTTGGTTCTATTCTGGGCCAATGGCTCAATAGCCATCGCATCTTTAGTTTACTTCTAAGGAAAGAACGAGTCAAAGCTGCCGCTTTAATATGACCATTATGCCCAATCCACTTCCATTGAATTTGTTGGCGACGTCTTCTTACTCGGCCACGGACATGTTAACAACTTATAGTTCGGTCTGCCCTCGGCTCATCCGCAAGATCGGAATGTTTTCCCAGTTCTGTGGAATCTGTGGTGTGTGTGTAATTGTGTATGAACATGATCACTGTATGTGAGTTCGTTGGCGTGCTGACAAGCCATTACGATGCACAATGGGTGACGACGCCCTCTGAATCGAGCTGAAATAGGAATCGTCTTACAGAAACGAGATCGCTCGAGATTTTCAATTATGTACTTCACTTGTAACCAGTACACACGAGTAATCATTAGACATTCATTCTAATGTTCTACGCCTGTGTTTACATTTGAATTCGTTGGCAATGGCAACAGATTCATCAAGAAGATGTTTTCCGGTTGGCTGTAGGTACTCGACACCACGTTTCGTTTATTTTTGTAAACACTGTGGTTTTAATTATGGTCATTGTTGTCGTCCGATCAGTTATCATTGAATGTTATCCTCATATTGGCTGCAAAATAGATCGGATGTCATATCATAGATATCAAGCCAACGGTGACTAAGTGCGAATAGATGTACTATTTCAAATGAAATACCTAGTCTCTTCAGAGGTCGAATCATTCAACATTATAATAAATGTGGCCCAGTTATGTCGAGTGTTTAGGATAATTTTGTACATTCCTCTACAAATATTTATTCATCTATTCTCGTTGCATTAGTTTTTTCTCCCTCGGTAACTTTACCTGTAAAATTGTATAAAAAGACGTAGTAAGAATTTCAGCAGTATTTTTAGGAAATAATCGTATGACGTGTAAACGCATACCTAACATTGTAATGCTAGCCTTTATCGCTATGTGTAGACAATCTCTTGCTCAACACAAATTCCATCTATACTAGATTTTTCCTGCTTGAATTTCGCCTAGTCATGAAATTATTCGTTTATCCATTAATCAGGAGTTGTAATCATACAATTACCAGTATAGCCCCAATAATGACCGTAATATTATCCACTTTAGTGAATTTGCGGAACCGGTCACGTTTTACTGAAACGTGGTAGACTTATTTACACTTATTTGCAGAATCGTTTGTAAATCGACTCTAAGCGCCACTTGCACCATCCCATTAACCCGGGGTTAACCGGTTAAACCTGGAGTCACCATGGTTACCAGTACAATTTGACACTAGTTTAACGGGTTAACCCCGGATTAGTGGGATGGTGCAAGTGGCGCTAAGTGACCTACTTGTGATTAATCCTATGGTAGATAAGTGTTAGATAAAATATTGGCAAAGTAGGTCTGTTAGCACAGTAGGAGTCAACATAATTTTAAGCTCCCTCTCAGGGCCGTCTTAAGCTATGCTGGGGCCCATGGGCACAAGAATTTGGGGCCCTTTTGGAAAGTAAAGAAAGCGAATTAGAATTATTATGGGTAACCAAATACACTGTTACTGTCTGTCCTTCGAGGCCCCCTGAGGATGGGGGCCCTGGGCACGGGCCCCGTGTGCCCTTATGGTAAAGACGGTACTGCTCCCTCGAGTAAAACAAATCTAAATCTAAGATGACAAAAACGTACTGCGCTGTTGCCATTTATATAAATATCTAAACAATATAATTTACTAGCATTCATAGAAAATTAATAGTGATGCTGTGTTGGTCTGTTCCATTTATAATCTCAACACCATAATTTATTTTGACTCTGTCTAATTCGGGTATTTTATTTAAAGAGGAGTTGATCGTTCGCTAGTACTTGTGAACATAAAATAAAATTAACATAAAATTTCCCTTCAAAGGCAAGCCAATTGAAGAACTGCTTCGAGCAACACGGAAGGGAGGCGGCATCGGCATTCGCACTATTTCCCCTCTGCCGAGCTACAAGATTAGCGCGTCAATCTAATCTAGCGCGGGTAATAAAACTAGTTGCACTTGGATTTTTCACTAGACCAAGTCCAGACGCGCGCGTGAACACTGCTGCACAAAAATGCCTGTTTGCTCGGTTTATTGTTATAAAAAGAGGTCGGGGACATCAAATTTACAAAAAGAAAGTGTTACATTTCACATGTAATATTTTTTTTAACATATCATACGTTTAATTACATTCAAACACAATTATTATATTTTAGTCTCATGTAATTGTTGGATTTATCGATTTTGCTCGCTCAGTACAAATTGCGGATCGGTCGAGCGACAAATCCGACTTCTCATCTCTCAGAATACAATAACATACTTCAACGAAAATGTGTTAGTGTGCGTGTTGTGACACTTGTCACTCGTCCGTACACAAAAAGAGATCGAGGTTTGCAAGATTTGTCTTTGACGTGTCATTTTCTATGTATTTGTGTCGTCATTACAGATTGGATTTTGTATGTAAGTGTGTGAGAAGTGCGACTGTGTGCACCTTTCCCCCCGCGAAAAATGGCAGAAAGATTTGTACGGTGAGATATCGCTTGGGCTCCTCCCTTCCGATGTGTCGGAAGCCGGTGTTGCTCGAAGAAGAACTGAGTTTTATGAAGGAATCCAGCAACTAATAGGAAAAGTTACCGCAACTAAGTGCTGATCTATTGTATAGTGTGTTCACCCCAATGGGGTGAAGGATCGCAGGCATTTTGCCAGTACAGCGTCTTATAAATTTGTCTTTTTGCCTCGACGAAGCAACGATCTAGTTGATTTACATGTTCATACTCATAACTGTATTTAATCTTGTAACTTCGTGCCAAATAGGAGCCAATCCTCTGGCAATATCATAAACTCCGATAAGATGATCTCATTCTCAATATTTAAAAGGTTCCTTTAATAAAATGACCACGGAAGAGACTCAACTAGCAGTTTCTCCAATATTTTGGAAAAGCGATATATAGGTGATTAATATGATACGACTGCAGGATCACAGCCAATTTAGCCCAAATCTTATTCTCAAATGTTTAGAGTTAGTCTAAAATAACTTTGCAGCGATTTTGATAGCATAGACTGCTGCAAAAGACGTAGTAAGAATTTCAGCAGTATTTTTAGGAAATAATCGTACGTTGCAGGAAATCTAAACTAAGTATAAGATTTTCAAGTCATGGCGTACCTATTCAGATTCTCAAAATATGATGCTACTGTAATCTCAGTAGTATGTCACCATGTTTTGTGCATGCATCATTGAGTGAGATTGATATTAAATTGGTACAAATCTGAATACACTTCCTAATTTAATAGTTCCTAATCGTACATCTACGACGTCGTATTGTGTTACGATTTGTCGTTGGCCTGTGAATTTTGGCACAAGCAACAATGACAAGCATGGTGTGTCGGTCGTTACCAGTGATTTGTGGGTGATAATGCGTTCCGCGACGCGCGCGGCGCGGCGCTTGCGTCACGGCGCACGTGGTTTTGTTTAAATATGCGAATGCGTAACGATATTACACGATTATGCCGGTTGTATACCAACTCTGTAATCGGTAACAATCTTGTAATGATGGTATGAAATCTCACTGATGTAGTCTATGTTGGATATGTATAATTTAATAGCATAGGTACGAATCTTCGTGAAAGTCGGATAGAGCAAATGAAAAAATACTTGTTCCTTAAGTTTTGTAAATCTTAAAATATGTAATATCCTTATGGTACAGAATTGTAAGTAAGCGATAAAGTTAGAGTTAGACCCAGAAAACTTTGTAGCTATTTTGATAACTCAGACTGTGCAATTGTGCATGTGTCATTTTAAACGTCAAACTTCTATGAAATTAAATAATAAATAAATATTATAGGGACAATCTTACACAAATTGACTAAGTCCCACCGGGACTTGAACCCACCTTACCGGGATTTGAACCCAGGACCATAGGCTTCACAGGCAGGGTCACTACCCACTAGGCCAGACGGGTCGTCGAAATTATGACGTATAAGTAACACTTGCACAGCAGTCTATGCTATCAAAATCGCTGCAAAGTTATTTTAGACTAACTCTAAACATTTGAGAATAAGATTTGGGCTAAATTGGCTGTGATCCTGCAGTCGTATCATATTAATCACCTATATATCGCTTTTCCAAAATATTGGAGAAACTGCTAGTTGAGTCTCTTCCGTGGTCATTTTATTAAAGGAACCTTTTAAATATTGAGAATGAGATCATCTTATCGGAGTTTATGATATTGCCAGAGGATTGGCTCCTATTTGGCACGAAGTTACAAGATTAAATACAGTTATGAGTATGAACATGTAAATCAACTAGATCGTTGCTTCGTCGAGGCAAAAAGACAAATTTATAAGACGCTGTACTGGCAAAATGCCTGCGATCCTTCACCCCATTGGGGTGAACACACTATACAATAGATCAGCACTTAGTTGCGGTAACTTTTCCTATTAGTTGCTGGATTCCTTCATAAAACTCAGTTCTTCTTCGAGCAACACCGGCTTCCGACACATCGGAAGGGAGGAGCCCAAGCGATATCTCACCGTACAAATCTTTCTGCCATTTTTCGCGGGGGGAAAGGTGCACACAGTCGCACTTCTCACACACTTACATACAAAATCCAATCTGTAATGACGACACAAATACATAGAAAATGACACGTCAAAGACAAATCTTGCAAACCTCGATCTCTTTTTGTGTACGGACGAGTGACAAGTGTCACAACACGCACACTAACACATTTTCGTTGAAGTATGTTATTGTATTCTGAGAGATGAGAAGTCGGATTTGTCGCTCGACCGATCCGCAATTTGTACTGAGCGAGCAAAATCGATAAATCCAACAATTACATGAGACTAAAATATAATAATTGTGTTTGAATGTAATTAAACGTATGATATGTTAAAAAAAATATTACATGTGAAATGTAACACTTTCTTTTTGTAAATTTGATGTCCCCGACCTCTTTTTATAACAATAAACCGAGCAAACAGGCATTTTTGTGCAGCAGTGTTCACGCGCGCGTCTGGACTTGGTCTAGTGAAAAATCCAAGTGCAACTAGTTTTATTACCCGCGCTAGATTAGATTGACGCGCTAATCTTGTAGCTCGGCAGAGGGGAAATAGTGCGAATGCCGATGCCGCCTCCCTTCCGTGTTGCTCGAAGCAGTTCTTCAATTGGCTTGCCTTTGAAGGGAAATTTTATGTTAATTTTATTTTATGTTCACAAGTGCGAACGATCAACTCCTCTTTAAATAAAATACCCGAATTAGACAGAGTCAAAATAAATTATGGTGTTGAGATTATAAATGGAACAGACCAACACAGCATCACTATTAATTTTCTATGAATGCTAGTAAATTATATTGTTTAGATATTTATATAAATGGCAACAGCGCAGTACGTTTTTGTCATCTTAGATTTAGATTTGTTTTACTCGAGGGAGCAGTACCGTCTTTACCATAAGGGCACACGGGGCCCGTGCCCAGGGCCCCCATCCTCAGGGGGCCTCGAAGGACAGACAGTAACAGTGTATTTGGTTACCCATAATAATTCTCGGCAGAGGGGAAATAGTGCGAATGCCGATGCCGCCTCCCTTCCGTGTTGCTCGAAGCAGTTCTTCAATTGGCTTGCCTTTGAAGGGAAATTTTATGTTAATTTTATTTTATGTTCACAAGTGCGAACGATCAACTCCTCTTTAAATAAAATACCCGAATTAGACAGAGTCAAAATAAATTATGGTGTTGAGATTATAAATGGAACAGACCAACACAGCATCACTATTAATTTTCTATGAATGCTAGTAAATTATATTGTTTAGATATTTATATAAATGGCAACAGCGCAGTACGTTTTTGTCATCTTAGATTTAGATTTGTTTTACTCGAGGGAGCAGTACCGTCTTTACCATAAGGGCACACGGGGCCCGTGCCCAGGGCCCCCATCCTCAGGGGGCCTCGAAGGACAGACAGTAACAGTGTATTTGGTTACCCATAATAATTCTAATTCGCTTTCTTTACTTTCCAAAAGGGCCCCAAATTCTTGTGCCCATGGGCCCCAGCATAGCTTAAGACGGCCCTGAGAGGGAGCTTAAAATTATGTTGACTCCTACTGTGCTAACAGACCTACTTTGCCAATATTTTATCTAACACTTATCTACCATAGGATTAATCACAAGTAGGTCACTTAGCGCCACTTGCACCATCCCACTAATCCGGGGTTAACCCGTTAAACTAGTGTCAAATTGTACTGGTAACCATGGTGACTCCAGGTTTAACCGGTTAACCCCGGGTTAATGGGATGGTGCAAGTGGCGCTTAGAGTCGATTTACAAACGATTCTGCAAATAAGTGTAAATAAGTCTACCACGTTTCAGTAAAACGTGACCGGTTCCGCAAATTCACTAAAGTGGATAATATTACGGTCATTATTGGGGCTATACTGGTAATTGTATGATTACAACTCCTGATTAATGGATAAACGAATAATTTCATGACTAGGCGAAATTCAAGCAGGAAAAATCTAGTATAGATGGAATTTGTGTTGAGCAAGAGATTGTCTACACATAGCGATAAAGGCTAGCATTACAATGTTAGGTATGCGTTTACACGTCATGATTATAATATACACGTGACTTCTGATTTAGTCACTTCTTACTTCACTGAATGACTCTGCCAGCCCTGTTATTGTCATTTGAACCCATCGAGCGAACCACTGTAAAGGTAAAACCGGGCAAGTGCGAGTCGGACTCGCGCACGAAGGGTTCCGTACCATAATGCAAAAAAAAAAAACTAAAAAAAAAGCAAAAAAAAAACGGTCACCCATCCAAGTACTGACCACTCCCGACGTTGCTTAACTTTGGTCAAAAATCACGTTTGTTGTATGGGAGCCCCATTTAAATCTTTATTTTATTCTGTTTTTAGTATTTGTTGTTATAGCGGCAACAGAAATACATCATCTGTGAAAATTTCAACTGTCTAGCTATCACGGTTCGTGAGATACAGCCTGGTGACAGACGGACGGACGGACGGACGGACGGACGGACAGCGAAGTCTTAGTAATAGGGTCCCGTTTTACCCTTTGGGTACGGAACCCTAAAAACGCACCAGATGCGTAACGCAGCACCGCTCCAAGCTGCAGCCTCTACGCTGCACACTCCAATTTTAATAAATGGAATTATGTCACTTGTCATATCGCTTGCGTCCCTGTAGACCCATAGGCCCACTCGATGGGAACAACTGTTGTAAATTGTAACGTTCAACCAAACAAGGCAAGCAAGACTCATTTCATCTATCATGTTTTCTTTACCGCTTATCTATCCATCATACATTATGTAGCCTAAATAATGCGTTTATTTACAGCTAATATTTACCACACATTGCACAGTTTGCCTTGGATTACAATACATCGTGTTCAGAATTGGAGGAATGCCGACAGTGATCTCTATAGCATTATTAGTTTTCTAAACGTGAAGGATGTTGTTACAAATTCATTTGGAGATAAGTAGAGATAACACTATTAGGAATTTATAAAACGCATATGAATAAGGGCCAAACAAAGGTCAGTCTATAAGTATCCTGTTTTTTTTACTGGACATTTAATTTACATTTCTCTCTTTCTCTCGTTGTTTGAGACTTTGTGTTTGGCTCGAAAATTTCATTGTAACATTTCCAATTGAAACATTGTCAGAAAACAACAGATGTTTTATGTTAGCGATAAACGCTGGTCAGATAACTGTTGGTCCATTATCTCCTGCCAAAACCAGAAGGTTTCATACTAGTTTGCTAAAACATTAGAAACCAGCTATGAGTATATGGTGTCTTGGCAAGGGAATACCATCTTATTTCCATTGTAATTGCCGCATTAGAAACACTCGCTGTGTTTTGGCTTTTATTCAAACTTCATTAGTGTTATAAATTTCAATGAGAAAATCTCTAGACACGTCCCGAACAACTTTCTTTCTTCCGGGAGTTTATTTCCATGATTCAATATCTTAGAACTTGGTCTCCCTTCTGCTCTGTTAATCCCGTAAACTGTGTACTAATCACAGGGTATATCTATAGAATATGTGACCATCTGACGGTCAGCGTCAGTGGGAAAACAAGATGTGACAAAACCACTATCTAAATCTAAGAGTGATCTGAGTCATCTCTGATTACGCATAGCTGTTACGGATCTGTAGTTCACCCTTGAACTTGACTTCTAACAAAATAAAACAACAATTCTACCATTCCAATCAATGAAATCTGCGCGTCACCCATCCATCACATTATCCTCATTTTTAAGGGTATATTTCTTTGTTACAGCGACAAAATTCCAAGAAAACCTACTGAAGACCATGATTCAGATCGAGAACACATTCTTCGAGCTGGGCAGGACGTGTCAGAGGAATTGTCTGATCATCTGCGATAGGGGAGCTATGGACGCGAGTGCATGTAAGTGTCTTACCCCCTTATTCATAAAACTTTACGGGCCTGCTTTAGTTAAATTATGATTTATCCCTTTCTTACAAATACATACGTCAAAATGACAGATAAAGACAAACGATTCATAGCTAATTCAGGCCAGTAACGCGTTTATGAATAACGCCATTCATAGTTACTCTCGGCATGAGAGATCCTTGCTTTCCAAGACTATAGAATATGAAACTGATTAAATAATCGGCATATCAGACTAAAACATCCATTGCTGCTTACATGAAATTGTAAGTGTTGGAGTAAAATTGACAAACAACATAGGATGCACGTAGAAATCATACCTATATATTCTATTCGTTGATCTTTAAATATCCAGGAAATGTTTTGCGAAGCTTATTTGTATGGATACGACTAGACTTGGCAATAAAATGATAAGGTATACTGAAGTGTTTGTGATATTCATTATGACGCAGGTTGTAAACTGAATCTATTAGATAATGTTGATATCTTAATCATTGAAAGGGGAACTTGAAGAATGTCGCGTTTTTCTTTTTATAATAAAATCGTTACCTCATCATATGTGCATAACAAACCTACCTAAACTTATAGGTACGTTCAACAAGAATAAACAGATGCATTACAACTGATAAAACAAAATCCCATTTAACAAATAACGATTTCGTCACAAATGTCGGTTTTATATCTCCATTTGTTCATGTAGTTCAGTCGTGATCATGCAAGATAGGTATAATAATACCTGTATACTGTCTGTCACTATTTTTAGGATGCTAACTTACATGGGGTTACGTGTTTGCTTTATAAATAGCGTTACAATAATATTTACCTGAGCTCAAGGTACCTAATTTTGCTTGCTTTCCATAATAACGTTCAATATTTTAATGATCTCCTTTTGATGTTACCGATTCATTAATTTCATTACTCATCGTCCATAATGTAAATATTCCTTAGTTGGGGGTTGGACTATGCCGACCTGTGTAAGATTATTCCTAAATATTTCTTTAATCAATTTAATCATAAGCCGGGTCGGTTCAAGGTCGTCCGGCTAGAACCGGTTATCGTTGGGCCGGTTGCTTTCTATCGATGCACACACGTGGCCCCTGATGTCCGTTTCTGGAATTGTATCAAACTATAATATACTCAGCAATCAGCATATGGATTTATGAGGGGTGCCACTTTATTCTATCTTGAATGTGCATCTTAATACCGGAGGCCTATTCATATAGTAGTTTGTTGTTATGAAACGGTTATGTATTATGATCTGTCAGCTGTCAACAGTGACATTTCTGGTTGAGGAATCAACAGAGATCATATTCATAACCGTTTGATAACAAGAATATAAAATTCTCTCTCAATTCTCAAACTCTTGATCTCAATAGGGGGATACAGAATACAGATGTAGTGCATAATTATTTTCCACCGTATTTTCACGGAAACGTACGAACGTGTCTTGCTATTTCAGTCACTTTCGGTACAAAAAGTACTGAGGTTGACTGAAATAGCATAACAAATACGAACGTTTCCGAGAAAATACGATGGAAAACAATTATGCCCTGCATCTGTATTAGTATGGCAAGACAAGTATGTTGCACACAGTAGAACGGGATTTCCATTTTATTCATCCGGTGGCATTCTTAAGAAGCCTAGGGACCGCCCGGCTTCCCAAGTGTAGGCATTTGGTTTACGAAAGCGACTGCTATCTGGCTTCCCGGCGGGATTTTCCTGTAAGTGATTGTGTAGCAACAATCGTGCGGTAAGCATACCTAAAGATGCTGGGATTCCCCAATTAAATAAGTGTTTCGGTTATTTTATTGCAACTTACAGTTGTGATGAATAAACAGATAGGTAGAGGAAACTGTGTTAGTGACAAACCAGAACAAAAACTCGGAAGTAAACACGCAATTTGTGCCATCGCCCGTGTGGGCCCGTGGGACCTTATGCCTTTGGTAATAAGGTCCACCGATGCGATGTACAGTTAGGAGTGTTGCTGTTTGTATGACATTCTCAACAAATGTTTGAAAGAACGTTTAGAAATATTCGAAGAACCTCAAGAACCCATACTTGGACATAAGACAACGGATTATTATTTTTTTTAATGTATAAACTCAGCTGGAAATGTGCTCTGTGGAGAAGTATCTACCAGTGTGTCACATCAGTTGTGTATACAAATGAACCAGACAGAACTTGCCACATTTATGCGCAATTGTTTTTCATCCACATTTGTTTAAATAGCTCCTTTCTGGTTTCTGTACTACTTAATTTGTCCATGCAACTTGGTTCTACTAGTACATACTGTAGTAATCTTCGACTCGAGGGCCACGACTAGGACCTCGGCTCTCCTGTATCCCTTTCGCGGGTCAAAATCAAGGGCTGTAGTTGTGAGCCCTCTTTACTCGCGTATCCTAAACGGCTTTAGCCTCGTAAAGACCCAGGGCAATTTTGGCGCTTTTGAATTTGGAACTTTCTTTCATTTCTATATGAGTTCAAAACTCGAATTAAATTTGTACTGGTACAAGTACACGGGGACTTACGAGGTTAATTGATTTTTCAGTTATATCTAAGGAGAAGTGGGAGGCGATGCTGAACGCCAACAGCTGGAACAGCGTGGAGCTGCGAGACAACCGGTACAACCACATCGTGCACATGGTCTCCGCTGCCAACGGGGCCGAAGACTTCTACTCCACTGAGGTAATGAGGAAAATTATTCCAGTCTATGTGAGGTCAATTCGAGTCTCAGGGATCAAATATTACTAGCCAAAAAACGACCTTGATGATTTAATATTATAATTGAATTTTGAATGTAGCGAGTAAGTAAGAGCAATGGATGGACTTTAAGTACTTTAACCCAGGGACTGTTTTAATGTTCATGAGAGTTTTACTCCCTTAATCATGGCTTAGCAAACATCACAGCTCTTTCTATCACATACAACTGTCAGTATGACGATAGGTATAAACGACTGTCGATTATCAACGGATTCTTAGACTTTTTTTCTATGTTATAACACTTATAACTATAAATATGTTCGCTTAATTTCACCACAAGTAATATACACGTGGCGTACTCTATAACGCTTTCTAGATAAAATCATCATAACACAAATAATCCTCCCTTGGCGGGCCAAGATAAGCAAATGCGAAACATGCCGATTTATCACAATATTGATCATTGAAAATAGACTTAAGCCGCTGCGAAGGCCAATCGTACCACGATCAGTCAGGGAAAACCCCATTGTGTGGAAATGTAATGGATTTTTTTATCAAAACAAATATTACGATATGAGATGACGTGATAACTTTACATAGAAAAGCAATTAAATTATAAAAAGATATAGTACTACTGATGATACATAGAAATTGTAATTAATTATTGTCTTTAATGTCATGAGGACTGCCACTAGAGAGAGACCGCGTGCTTCGTAAAAGAGCAAATATTATCCATCTCTCTATATTTAATACAGAGCGAAAGTATCGAGTGATCGCTCGACAAACGAAGTCCATGCCAATTGTGCTAGCCCCCTAGATAAGTTCAATCGTATGATTCAAACTGTGCCTCTGAAAAATGCAAGCAATGTTTCCACTTAACGTGACATTGACATATCGTTGGCTTAAAGCCATTCTCTTGGCGATAAAATCTTATCGGCATTTTCACATCATGTCCACGTGAAGATAACCATATCATGATCTTGTCTCGTTTCAAGGTTGCAAATTATAAAAACAAAGAATAAGTCAACGTACGTCATTTCTCAATCAACACACGCAAATTGTATTTGTAAACAGGAATGTTGTTTGTTTACAGGACCACGCGTGCCGGTCGGAGGGTGTGGAGCTGGCGCGCGAGCTGGACTACAACGCGGCCGCCGCCTGGATCGGCCACCCCTACTTCGACGTCATCGACAACTCCACAGACTTCGACAAGAAGATGAACCGACTCATCGCCTGCGTCTGCCAAAAGATCGGCATCGAGACCGGGGACCGGCTCAACGTCAACTCCAAGAAACGCAAGTTCCTCGTCAAGGGACCCCTCCCGCCGGACTCCGAGTTCCCCGCCTTCCAAGATTTCGACGTGGTGCATAACTACTTGCAGAGCGATGTCCGCAAAGCCCAAGTCAGGCTTCGCAAGCGTGGACAGAAAGGCCACTGGTCGTATATTCACACGCTTCGGAAATTCCATCCCAGTAACGGTCAGTCCGTGGAGGTGCGGACGCAGCTCACGCACAGGGATTACCTGAACATGTTGCCGCAGCGCGACGACGCCCACTTCACTATCTTCAAGAAACGCCGGTGTTTCATCTTCAACAATCAGTACTACCAGCTGGACATCTACAGGCAGCCCACTCATCCGAGGTGATTTGTCGTTCCATTATCTCTATCAAATATGTTTACGTATTCATCCGAGTATATATGCATTAATTATAATAAAATTGTTGTTATTTAGAGTCTTATTATTTTCGACCTCGAACAAAAATAGCAGCTCAGCTTTATACAGGTAAATTTTGGCATGGGCTTGACTTCGTAGTGATAGATTAGTTACTTAGATCGTATATATTTTTATATTTCTTTTTTTTTTCATATGTAACGGTTGTTAAAACATTTTGTAACGTTGCAGGTGCCGAGGCCTAGTCCTTTTGGAGACGTACAGCGCGGCGTACGACCAGGACTCGCTGCTGGCGACGCTGCCGAAGTTCCTCACGATCGAGCGCGAGGTGACCGGCGACCCCGCCTTCTCCATGTACAATCTCTCGCTGAAGGAAGACTGGAAGACCTCGAAAAGGTACTATGCGGGTCAAAAAGATGCGGGCACTGAGTGCCATGGTGAGTTATTAATGTGCTTTTATATCATCCTAAGTTGCCATTTACAAAATTTTACATTCTGTTATCCCTTTCCAATCCTTAATTTAAAAATCAATTTTGAGGTGCATTCGGTTGGAATTCAGATTTTTCGCGCTGATATAAAATGTCACTTAAACCCAAACAAATAATATAGAAAACTAAACTGTTTATTTGTGGCAAACCTAGCAATATAGTAAGCAAACTTGATTAAACATGATTCATGATGAACAGAAAACTGTTATCATTCTATTGTGATAGTTTTCATCATGATGGTGATGTTTTTTCATCACTCCGATATTGAATTCCACCCGTTTGGACCATATTTTGCAGCAATATGTGGAAGGCTTGACTATAGCTGATTTACTCCTAGTTTCCTTCTAGTGCGAGACGTCCGTAGTAGTCTAGCACATATTGCTGAGATATTATTACTCTTATATTCCCCATTAATCCAACCATGAAAACATGATTTACCGAGGTTGAGTTTGAGTAACTCGACGGTCCTGAAAGCTGGCCTTGTTTGTAGGGTTTCGTCCAGCTAAATGTAAAAACGAAACCATTAGCGTAGCGAATAATTCTTAAAATAAAAAATGTTCTATTTTCGGGTTACAAACTTTGCCTTTAATTTAATAGTATTACTCGTATGTTTGCATGATCATATAGAAATAGAGAATCTTAACACTGGCGTAATTGTGATAGAGATAGATTAGCTAGTCACATTAGTGTAGAGCATTAGTTCATAGACAAATTTTATATTTCCTAATTCAATTTATATTTTGTAGCACTTTTTAATGTCCCGCACCGTAGTGAGTGTCGTGCAAGTGACGTTCCCCTGCCCCGCGATGGCGCCCTTTAAATATTAAAGACGCGTAATTTTACAGATTCGAAAGCTGTCATTCTGGGCCATAAGTTTTGCGATATCAATTCGACCGATACCTCTAATTTGGACAACACGAATTTAGGAGCGGCAACTAACAAACGCAAACCAAGTGGTAGTAAACATTAGAAACTGTAGTGTTCGACACGATGTGACTAACATTATTCCGCCAGTGTTCAGATGAGAGTGCGAGGGGTTAAACGACGTTTTCTTTTGGTTTATCAGGGCAGGCTAAGTGGTCGTTGAATGGTCACGCTGACAAACACAATGGGCATGCGTGTAAAGTCAATGGGCATGGTGAAAAGTTGAACGGACATGCGAAAGTCAACGGGTGTGGCGAGAATGTGAACGGCCACCACGAGAACGGCGTCAACGGCCGCCATGACACCCTCGACGGCCACTCCATGGATCTCCCGTCACCAAAGATTCCTAAAAAGGTCGCTGTTAAGATTTAAATCGCCGTTATGTACCTCTATGTACTAGGTAATTTTAGGACTATAATTTTGACTTTTTTCCACTACTCGATGCTAAACTGTACTAAGGCGGAAACTTAAAATATTTGATGAAACTGTAATATTGAACCATGATGTATAAAACGTGTACTTATTCGTTATGAATTTATAATTGTATAAATTGCCAAATGAAACTATTTTTTATAGAAAATATGTATCAAATGAAATACCCAATGCACTTAAAGTGACTCAGGATACTTAAGACATAGCTTAACTGTTTCATATTGTTTGTGCCTTTACAACAAGTTGTATATTTGAATATATTTCGTGTTTATATCATCTATAACATGCAAATGAAGTTTTAGTACTTAATTATTGCAATAATATTATGGGCTTAGTATTGTTGTGGTTTAGATTATTGTGAAGTATTTTAGGTTTTATATTACCTGATACAATATAGCATTTGTTTTGTTGTTTTAAGACTTATCAAAAAGGCAAACTCGAATAAAATGAAATTTTACATGAAAAAGAACACCACCATTGAACTTGATTTGTAGATTGACTAGTGAATTTATATGTCTTGGTGTTGTAACGTGACTGTAGAATGTTTTACTTGAAATCGTTTTAGGGGTCCAACGTGAACTTCAATCAGAAAATGTACAAATACACCCCTAATAATTATAGTGGCCTTTTACCAATGAAATTCATATGCTAGATAATTTATTTTTATGACACAGAGTTACTATTGTGTGGCATAGGGGCTATTCATAAATTACGTCATTTCAAATTAGGGGGGGGGGGTCTGGACATCGGATGACGGTAGCATGAAGTAGGAGGAAATGGGGTCATTTGAAGCATGATTTTTGGATGATTATAGGGGGGGGGGGGGTCAAAAATCGTCAAAAATCGATGACGTAATTTATGGACAGCCCCATAGTAAGTAATCGATGTAGAAATTGATGTCGTCTAAAGATATTTTTGTTGTGTCGGAATCAAATGAAGATCATTTTATAGTAACTTATAAAGTATTGAAGCCGTCAGTAGTGTAATTTATAATTAATTAAGATGTGAGTATTACTCTCAACGGATTCTGCTCAGCCCGGAGCTTGGCCACGGTCCAGGCTATCTAGATGGCTGTGCTATGTAATTTTACGATTGATAAATATACCACCAATGTTGGCTGTAATATCTAACGCCAAGTAAATGTATCTTATAAGCTTTTTGGACGTAAAAATCTCTAAATTGCATGTCTATCTGCATTTTATCTTCTTGATTAAAGAAAAAATGCGACCTTGAAGCTTTGTTTTTATTTATACCCAACCCATTGATTGGGTCCGAGACAAATTCGTGTTTCGAATATTACATATAGATGGCGCTGTACGACTATGCGATAACGCTGGTAGACAAAAGTTGATGTTTAACAAACATTACAGCTACTACAAAAAGAAAAGCACTCTTGTTGCCTCGCACAGCGCCATCTACTTAAGATGTCGAACTCGGGCAAACCCACTTGCACTTCACATCTCTGAGGTGAGTTTCAAGATTACATGTTCATTATTATCCCCAAAAAATCTTGATAGCACCAATTAGCACTTGAGGATTTTGATTACAAAGAACAGTGCCATCTAGCGTTAGATTTTTCTACAAGTCATTATCACAAGAAAAATCTTAAGTGTGATTCAGAATTTTGGCCACACGGTACAGCGACATCTAACGTGTTATTCATGTACTAAGCAAAATCCGCAGAAGTCAGAGGACTGGTCAGATGTTATTAGGTATTGCTTGATATTGCAGAAAAAATCTTAATCGCGCGATTCAGAACTTACATACAATATTGATTTGTTGCTATAATCTTTGTAATAGTTCAACTAGTAAATACTTACTATGAACTGAACTGTGTTTAACCTCTTGTCCTGTGTATGATAAGGATTCTGACGGATTTTTTTTCGAGAATGATGTTCCTGCTCTATATTTCTGAGGTTTGATACTGCGATTTTTGACGGTGGTGGACACATGAAAGGTCCATGTGTTTCATGGACCTTTCATGTGTCCACCGTATGTGTTTCAGGTATCAGGATTGCCTAAGAATAAATAAAAGGATCTATTGTATTCAAGATTTTTTAATGCTATCCCGAATTTTTTGCTCTTTGTACATTTTTATGACTTTCTTCCCTGGCACTAAACCCTGGCTGAGACCAGGTCTCTTCAGCTTTCTCCTGTCTGCTTCACCCTCCCAAGTATCTTCCTCATTATCCAAAACCACTTGTGGTGGTGGAACAGAGCTCATTGTTCCTGAACCTTCACAGACAACTGTTTTCAATTTCTGAAAAGAAAGAATTTGATTATATAAGATGGCATTTGAAGTGGTGACAAAGAGGTTAAGTAATAGTACTAAAATGACTTAAAATACCGTCATATAGTAGGTATCGTACAACTTAAATCATAATTCAGTTCCATAAGATTAAAAAAAAATTACTGTAAAATCAATTCATATTCATTCCAGCTCTCATGACCGAACTGAACTAAAGGAACTAAAAGACCGAACTAGTTCCTTTGACCAATTGACCACGAGTGCTCTCTATAGTGACCAGGCACAAGCCTACAAATATCTGATCAAAGCCTTTATTTTTAAAATGTTTAAGTGCATGTTCACATCTCCAAGTGGTAAAACGCCACCCCTATTGTGTGAATAGCATGAAGGTTGATATTGGGCTGTAGCTGCCTGTGCACATCAGTTGACATCTTTGGATCAATTATAATAGTACCAGCTTCATTTACCTGTTTCTCTGCTTGCAGCTCCTCAGCAGTTTTCTGAATATCAGAATCATGTGCATATTTGCAGTTGTGTCCAAACCGACACCTCCCTTTCCGGTAGTTCCAGCATATCTTCTTGCCGTTGATCATCTGTGTGTTGGCTTTACCTGGAACCTTAACAGTCATGGCCTATGTACTTGACGATTGTATGCACAATTAGATACAACGTTTTCCTACATTTGCTCCTATTTTAAGATTAAATGTTGTACCAAAAGAAAACATTTTCATTAATCATGTACTTTAGTGAAAATAAAAAGAGAACATATTACGATATAATATTCTGGCAAAACGTAAACAATGTTTACGTTAAGTGTTCTGTGCAAAACTTTGTTCACGGAACAGTACATGACATCAAGTGGATTAATATTTGTTTACAAAATCTCCTAGTTTTAAAAGCAATAGAAAGTCAACATATACCATTTTGACGTGTTTCTCCAATATCGCTGCCTTGGCCAATTCAGCTTCGACGAATGGGTTCGAGAAGACCGAGGTTTGTAGCGAGCTCTCTCCAAGCGCTGGTTTTGGTAACTTTGGTTTGGAAGCATCCTCAGTAGGTCTACAAACAAACATTACCGCCTTAACTAAAAAATGTATGATCGTTGTCCCTGCATTCTATAAACATTCAGCAACAATACAATAAGTATATTATATAGGTTACGAAATTGTTACGAAAGCATGAAGATTCCAAGATTGTGCAAGAGGGCTATGCATTGAATACTGAAATACTCACTTTTCGTCTGGAGATTCTTCGTTATCCTCATCAGAACTCCCCGACGATGACGTACCATAATCTAATAAAGCGTTCATATTCACAAAGCTTTAACTAGAATTCCGTGTTTTCATTCCCAAACGAAATAATTTTAATATTTAAATCAAGCTTGTGATTTGTTTACGCTTCATTCATCTCGTTCGTGCACACTAGCACAGATTATATTAGGCGTCCTAGAGAGGACCGCGAATGATATATAATTTATAAGAAATAATAAAATGAAATCATTCATGCCAATCTACAGGCGAAAATAAAATTGGCCATGGATAAAAAATAAAAGTGTCATAAACAAAGTGATACCACAGTAAAAAAATTGTTTTTATGGTAGTTTTTGTTACATAAAAAAGGGTCTTGGCCTAGTCTTGGCAAGTTGTTTTAATTGTTTTTTTAAGTATATTTAAACATATAAGTAGACTGGCAAACAACATTGTTAGTAGAAAAAGGCGTGATATTATAACTTTCTATGGGACCCTTTATGCCTGCATTTTTGAAATTTGCTGCTTTTTTAGGGTTCCTTACCTCAAAAGGAAAAAAATGGAGCCCTTATAGGATCACTCGTGCGTCTGTCTGTCTGTCACAGCCCATTTTCTCCAAAACTCGTGGACCAATTAAATTGAAATTTAGTACACATGTAAATTTGTGACCCAAAGACGGACATGTAACGTAAACAAATGCATTTTAAACATGGGAGCCACTTTTGAGGGATAAACATAGCTTTATATAGTTCGACCACAGTAACTTTGCAGCGCTAGATAAAAAGTCGTTTTTAAAAACCGGGCAAGTGCGAGTCGGGCTCGCCCACAAAGGGTTCCGTACCATAATGCAAAAACGGCAAAAAAAAAAACGGTCACCCATCCAAGTACTGACCCCGCCCGACGTTGCTTAACTTCGGTCAAAATCACGTTTGTTGTATGGGAGCCCCACTTAAATCTTTATTTTATTCTGTTTTTAGTATTTGTTGTTATAGCGGCAACAGAAATACATCATCTGTGAAAATTTCAACTGTCTAGCTATCACGGTTCGTGAGATACAGCCTGGTGACAGACGGACGGACGGACGGACAGACGGAAGGACGGACGGACAACGAAGTCTTAGTAATAAGGTCCCGTTTTACCCTTTGGGTACGGAACCCTAAAAATCAGTATGTGACAACACCACAGAAAATGGATTAAAGAGTCTTGATACTTGTGAAATTTCTACCATATTTGACCGTCTGAAAAACTTAAGCTGTGCATTTATGGTTAAATAAATTTAATTCCAACAATATATGTCACTATTAATATGTATACATATACTAAATGTTCATAAATAATATTGGGAGATTTGGGAGAATATGACATTTGGCTTCATCAAAATTATTGAGCTTTTGTAATATCCGCGA
This sequence comes from Cydia splendana, assembly GCF_910591565.1. Classification (NCBI taxonomy): domain Eukaryota; kingdom Metazoa; phylum Arthropoda; class Insecta; order Lepidoptera; family Tortricidae; genus Cydia; species Cydia splendana. The sequence continues at coordinate 5,190,665 of NC_085967.1, forward strand.
CGGCCTAGCGGTAAATAGGTACAAAGAGCCTACCGCAAATACCGGAGTTCGCAAATTGCGAGCATCATTCTCTTTTACTCCCATTAAGGCGTAATTATATTGAAAAAGAAATTGCCCGCAATTCGCGAACTTCGGATTTCGGAAAAACTAAATAAACCATTAAAACATACATTCAAAATAAATTTAAGCTTTAACTAGTAGTCACCCATGCCGTAAGCATGGAGGTTGTGGGTTAGAGGACTTCTATCTCAAAACCCAGCTCGAACCAATGGGTTTCTCGAAATGTTAGAGGAAGTTCATAAGGTAATAGTATGCCTATACCTATTAGGTGTGTTCAATTTGCCGTGAAACCTTAGTCTAAACCAAGTCTAAACCAATATTATAATAATATATTATCTATTCATGTAATAGACATGGTGCAAGTATTAAAATGTTTCATTCCACTTACCCGTCATCAACTCAAAATTTTGTAAACATTGTCGTTTTTGAGCTTGAATCGCCTAGTGCTGATTTTTTACTAGTCTTAATTATTCGTCACGCGGAAACCCGGCACGCCGATTTTGTAAGGTTTCACCATGTTTTTTCCGTTAATCACAAAAAACAACGAATATTTAAACGATTTTGACAAACACGTACCATAGACAATGACGTTTACTGTCTGCTAGAAAACATTGCCATATATAGTTTTTTAATTCGCTGTCAAATTATTGCGCTGCAAAGTTTCTGTGGTCGAACTCTAACTACTACTTTCAGTAGAAATAGTAGATTTATGTGGTATCCCTAAAATTTCTTCTTTTTTCTTGTGCAAGCGAGATAGCAAATAGTGCCAGTCTTCTCCTCGTAGTGAAGGCGGCATCAATTTCTGAATTAATTACCATTTGTCGCGAAACTGCGCGTCCTCTATCTTTTCTAGACCTAAATCTCTAATCTTATCCCTGCTTGTGTTAAATAGTGTTCTAAATGGCTTCAGATGATGAAGTAGACGGTTCATTTGCAGGTAAACGTTGAATATCTATTAGCATGTCATAGGTAAGCCGCGAATAGCGGTATCATGTGTTTACTTGCGGTATAAGCAATTAAAAATTTGAAGATTTTGGTTTTCAAATTGAAGTGTTAAAAACAAACAGCAACCAACGACAGTATGTGTTCTTAAAACATCTTATAGTGCAGTTTAATGGTGTAATCGTTTTCGGTGGGTTGTAAATATTTTGTGAGTGGCAGTTCGTGACAGAAAAGAACATGCAATTCTGCTCATTACTACTTAACAAAATGGACGCCGCCAAACAAAGGGATTAGTGACCTTAACCGCTAGGAGCGCGCGTGTTTCGGAAAATACTGGGTTCTCATGGGTTTGCCGGTGCGGGACAGGTGGTGAGCATGGTTGCAGTGGTTTGACCAGTTTATTTTATTTCGTTTTAGGCGACGAGGACGTGGAGGAAGGTGAAGGTCAGAATGAAAATTCTGGGGAAAGTGATGAAGCACCACCTAAGGTAAGAGGTTAATTTTATTATTAGGTGTTCTCTTAATACATTTCATTAAAAGCCAGCATTGGTTTATTTGTAAACAAAAGTGCTTGATAACACTAAATTGGCACATTCAGAAGGTGATTAGAGAGATCCCTGATGTACTGATAAATAATAATGACAGTGTAAAACCTATTTATCATAAATTATTTATTTTTAAAACCACCAATGAGGTGTAATGCCCATCTGTAAGTCTTCTAAACCAATGCATAATTTTTCACATCTTTACTTTCATTTTGTAAACAAAATAAAATAAACTTTCCCTAGGAGGATGATGAATACTCTCCAGAAGATGCCAGAAAGAAGAAGAAGGGTAAGAAAAGAAAGGCCCGTGGAGAAGACAAAAAGGGCAGAAAGAAAAAGAAGAAGCGAAAGAATGAGAGTGAAGAAGTAAGTACTTTTTATATAGAAAAACTGCTGCCTGCAAATTTGTTGTTAGAAAAGTTCACAAACATAAATTCTATATCATTACTGGAGTACTAATGTTACTCAACAACTAATGTTGTAATGTTACTGAAGCTCACTGCGGGACCAAAATGGAGAAGAGTTGCCCAAGACCGGAAACAATGGAAGCTATTGGAGGAGGCCTTTGCCAACAGGCACACTGAGTTGAGAGATTTTTTATAGAAACAGAAGTCAGCAACCAACACCTACAAATTTCTCTCACCCAGTCTAAGGGGCTATATAAATAAATAAATAAATGTTACTCAACAGCCTCCTAGCCTAGTTAACCTGCCTTCATAGGAGGTTGCAGGTTTGAATCCTGGTAACAGCATTTATTTTTATGTTTGTCACATATTTCCTTCTGATCCATGTGATGAAAACCTGACATCAAAAATATCTTTTTTTAGTTTTATTAATGGTTCCATGAGTCATTGGTGAAAAATATTGGCTTTGGCTGAAATATTTAAATATGTTCAATCTTTAAATTAACAAAAAAAAACAGTGTTTAATTAATTTTTCCTGTAAAACTTTCAAGTTCAAGCCAATTTAATTAGGCAAGCTAACCAGTAAAAGTACTAATTATCCTTATGCTTATTACCTTGATATTACAATGGCTCCTGTTATGTCATAATTTCAGATAAACATAACAAGGAAACATTTGAAAAGCATTACAGTACAAAAGGTTTAGCCACTAGTATAATAACATGGGTTTTATTAGCATAAACATTAATTCATTTGAAATCTTACAAGTTTTCAAATCTGCATCTAGTAGGTTTCATTGGTCCTCTAGAATTATACAGAGATGATCTCATTGATATTTCTGGTTTGCTGAAATTGAGTTAAAAAAAAAAACTGTCCAAGTTTGAGTTGTACTTGCACCCAGGGGCCCATTGCTCAAATGGCATTAGACTAATATTATTAGTTCACGTACTGTCAAATCGTATGGGTTGCCATGGTGACGCACTAATAATTAGCCTGATACCTTGAGAATAGGCCCCTGTAGTCATCAAATACATCGGAGCGGCTAAAGTGCTCACAAATCAGAACGCTATTATCTGGAGGTTATAGTGCCTGTTCTTTATCTGATGAAGACTACATGCAGATTTTTATTAAATAATAAAATCGAGTTACACTTAAGATATCATTCAGAGAGAAAGAAGTATATCATTTTACATTTAGAAATGTAACCCCTGGAGTCCCAAGGATTTAAATTATCAGCCAAACAACGACAGGGTTTAAGTATTGAATTGAATTTTGATTATTCCTTCTCAAGGAATTACTTTACACATGTACAGGAAAAGCACAGACATTAAAGATCCAAGAATTACTAACACAGAATTAATGAGGTCTTGTATTTGTCCAGGATGACGAGTTTGGGTTGGAGATTGAAGCGGAAGGTGACAGTGACTATGCGCTAAGCGCTATGACAAGCAAGAAATCGCGCAAGGGCCGCGGCAGCAGGCACAACACTACGCCCTCTACACCTGCCGCTTCTGACTCTGGCTCTGGTGAGTTGTAACCTAGTTCATCTTGGGGGTTGATGCAGGAGGTGACGGTGAGTATTCACTAAGTGCAGTGATAAGTAAGAAATCGCGCAAGGGCCGCGGCAGCAGGCACAACACTACGCCCTCTACACCTGCCGCTTCTGACTCTGGCTCTGGTGAGTTGTAACCTAGTTCATCTTGGGGGTTGATGCAGGAGGTGACGGTGAGTATTCACTAAGTGCAGTGATAAGTAAGAAATCGCGCAAGGGCCGCGGCAGCAGGCACAACACTACGCCCTCTACACCTGCCGCTTCTGACTCTGGCTCTGGTAAGTTGTAACCTAGTTCATCTTGGGGGTTGAACCAGCAGGTGACATTGAGTATTCACTAAGCGCAGTGATAAGTACGAAGTCGCGCAAGGGCCGCGGCAGCAAGTACATCTTACGCACTTTATACCTGCCTCTGAATCGGACTGGTGAGTGATAACACGGAATATTATACACTGTTTTACTTTTATAGAGTTTATACTAAGACCAAGTTCACCACGCACAGACGATCTTTTACTTGTTTGTAAATACGCCGCCGTAAACTAATGACTAAGTTGACTGCTGGGCCATTTTCTATTACAATAACAAACCATCTTCTTGATGAGTAAAGGTTGTAAACATAAACGCAACTGAAATAAGCAATCACTAAATCCTACCAAATCAATATGTTATTAGGTAAGATATCGTGTAGTATTATTGCGGGCTATTAGTGACAAGTACAATATTATTATCCTAGAATAAAGTGCTTTATGCAGTGTGTGAAATCAGCACTTCTCTGCATTTTCATTCAAAATATACAGTCACAATAGTGTAGTAGTATAAGTAGGTACATACTTTTTTTATAAACATGATTTGTACTCTTTTTCTTTATTATGTATCATTCGGTAGCGTCCATTAAGGCCTGTCTCCATATTGCGCGGCAACTATCGAACATTGGCTCGATCAGATCGCGTTGGCTCGCGAGCCAACCCGGTATCCATTGCGCGCGGCTGCCTCGCGAGCCAATGTTCGATAGTTTGCCGCGCAATATGGAGACAGGCCTTAAGATGAACTGTTCCTAGGCGGGGAATCACAAGGGAACATTATATAGTCTTATTATATTCCATTGGTATCTTCAGCGAGCACGAAATCTAGGTAATAATAATAATAATCTTGAAGTCATGCTATTTATTTTACACTCGCGAACTAAAAAATCCACGATCTAAAATCCAAAAAAAAACCTGCAAAACATATATGTATGTTTATTTGGTTCTAAACATTTGAAAGGGTATCGTCTTGGGTCGTCCCATTCGTTTTTCGTCAAGTTCTTAAATTAGTCCTATTCTGCTTTCGTCACTCATTCTACATTCGTCACAATCGTCGGTGGCTTTCAATGTAGAATGAGTGACGAAGGCAGAATAGGACTAATTTAAGAACTTGACAAAAAACGAATGGGACGACCCAAGACGATACCTTTGAAAGTGATAAATATGATGAATTTGAAAACGATATCGTTGTTTAAAGTAGCATTGAAATAAAATCATCATCATCATCATACCAGCCTTTTATTGCCCACTGCTGAGCATAGGCCTACTCTCTTCGAGTACGCCACTTATCCCGGTCCGGATAAATAAATAAATAAATATTATAGGACAATTTTACACAGATCAATCTAGATCAATCGGATATGTGAGAAGAAGTCAATCGTGCATCTTACTCGATATTTTTAGGGTTCCGTACCCAAAGGGTAAAACGGGACCCTATTACTAAGACTCCGCTGTCCGTCCGTCCGTCTGTCACCAGGCTGTATTTCACGAACCGTGATAGCTAGACAGTTGAAATTTTCACAGATGATGTATTTCTGTTGCCGCTATAACAACAAATACTAAAAACAGAATAAAATAAAGATTTAAGTGGGGCTCCCATACAACAAACGTGATTTTTGACCGAAGTTAAGCAACGTCGGGCGGGGTCAGTACTTGGATGGGTGTCCGTTTTTATAGATAATGGTACCGGAACCCTTCGTGTGCGAGTCCGACTCGCACTTGGCCGGTTTTTTTTTTCTCTTGCGACTGCAGAAAAAGTTATTGCAGTTAAAGTAAAAGTAGTTGATCTAGTACAGTCACCTGCAATAATATGTTACTCTTCGAATGCTGTAAAAATATGTGACACGCTCTTATGGCTCTACGAATAAGATCGTGTCAGATATTTTTGCGGCCTTCGTTGTGTAACATATTATTGCAGGTGACTGTACCATCGTCCACACAGTTAACTGTACATCAGCGGACCTTAAGCCTTTTGTAATAAGGTCCACCGATGTACAGTTAGGAGCGTTGCTGTTTGTACTTACAATAACAATAGTCTTAATTTATTTTATTTTATTTTAAACAGTTTTGTTAAACATTCATGAATCATGATACTTTTTAGGGTTCCGTACCCAAAGGGTAAAAACGGGACCCTATTACTAAGACTTCGCTGTCCGTCTGTCTGTCACCAGGCTGTATCTCATGAGCCGTGATAGCTAGGCACTTACCCAACATTAGATAGCAATTATGAATGAACGATTCGCTTCCCGCAATGCAACCTAATAGAAGTATTGGCGTTCGAAGGTCGGGGTCGTTGTCCCCGCGCGACGAGACTAGAGTAACAATTATAGAGCGTTGGTATTGTACCCGCGTAGCCTCCACGCTCTCACTGGCTGGGAATGCTGAGATTATCACTTTTTTTGACAAAAACAAAATAATCGAGACGAAAGTTGCATTTGAGTTTTTTATATCATTAGGGATTGTAAAATGTCGGTTAATTTAGTAGGAATATAAAAATAGTACAATTTAGAAACTACGTCAAACTAAATGTAATAGAGCCGCTAGCTTTGTGAGCTAGAACGCGACCCCCAATTGCTAAACTATTATGAAAAAAATAAAATAACGTAAGCGATAAAATATATCCTAAGGGCTGATTTAGAAGGCGCGCGAACTCGCATGCGATTTTAGTTACATTGCGGACTGTTGGTTACGTCCAATTCAAACGACCGATCTAAAACCGCAATGTAATGAAACTCGCATGCGAGTTCTCGCATCGTCTAAATGAGCCCTTAATAAATAATAATCATCGAACCAGCTTGCAAGAGTGTAGAGATGAACAGCTGGACATGCGAAAACATTTCTGCTCAAACTGAAATGGAGACATTCACTTCGATCGGCCACAAAAATGTTGCAATACTTAAGTATCTGTTTGTTGTGGAAGTAAATAATTTCCACACCTTCCTAAAGTTGCAGTACGTGTTAATTTAAGTAGTATTTTTAAAAATTGACAGCTTTTAAAGTTAAAGCGTATTTTATAATTTTTATACAGCTATGCTGCTGACTATTTTAGCATCTATTATGTCTATATATTTTAGCATCTATATGCATCTATTATGGAAATTTAATTTCTGAAATAAATAATTATTTAATTTAATTTAATTTAGCAATTCGATTTTACTATTATTTCGCTATTGTATCTTTAGATGATCAAAATAAAATCGTAGGGATACCCCTGACAAAAACTGTCCGGGTTTTACCTGTGAGCTTCCCTGACGGGCATTCAACTAGGACTCATCTGGGGAAACCCGAACTGATGTCAGCGAAATATTAGTCATAATATTGTAGTTTTTATACTCCTGTAAAATTTTTATGGTATCTGGTTTCCACCTGTCCAATTTCTTGGTCCAATGTGCATTTGCAAATATTCAAAGATTTTATTTGTTCAGCATAGGTAAGTTACAAGATGTTGAATAAATATTTCAGTATCACTGTTGTGCCTATTGGCATACAAATTCAATAAAAAATACACACTCTAATCATATCACAGATCAACAATAATAGTCAAAACAGGTAGCAGGTAGGTAATAGTTATCTCATGCATTCAATCTTAATAGGTAATTAGAAGAATAATCTTAATATTATGTGATAATAGTGGTCAGGATCCATTGTCAATACATTTTAATTTACAAATCAGTCAAAAATTCCCAATTTTTGCTTAATGAAAATAAGATGCAATAACATTAGACTACCATATTGGACAGATGGAATACCAACCTGTAATGTTTTTTTTTTGCAGGCATGCCGACAGTGGAGGAAGTCTGCTCGTCGTTCGGACTCTCAGACGTGGACATCGAGTACACGGACGCAGACTTCGAGAACTTGACGTCCTACAAGCTTTTCCAGCAGCATGTCCGACCGTTGCTGGTTAAGGAAAATCCAAAGGTCATTATTATTCATTAATTTTTAACAACCAGAAACGTCTATTATATCGTCAGAATAATGCTATTAACCTTTAAATGCATAGTGAATTGTATTTATACATCACAACATAAACATGAAATTTTATGCATATTTAAACAAATTCTATTTATTCCTGTTTATTATTTCAATAGTAAAACTAATCCATTTTCTAAATTATTACATAAATTTACGCAGTATTTTAATTTATAAAATTTACATTTGTTTAAAGACGAAATGTCGGAAAACTTGGAAAACCCTGGAAGTTGATGATTTTTAGTGTGTTATTTTGGGCAGATTTTTCGGGGTTTGTAATTATTTTATATTTACAAACTTTAGGAATATCACAAATAGTGTACCTTTCTGATGGCAGTAAATTTTTTCCCATGCCCCTTACTAATAGCTATATATTTACAAAAATATGATTTAGCCTATGCAACTTCTAACACTGATTTCCCAGTGAAAATCGATGATATATTTTTTTTACTATTTTTCCTAGAATCGGCAAATAATTATGTGATACATATATTAATTTCGGACAAAAAGAAAAAATCATGCATTTAAGGGTTAAGCACCTAAACCCACTAACCCCAAGCACCAAAGGCAGTAATTTTTCCACCATTAAATTTATTATTATTCATATTTGTTTCTATTAGAATGTTAAGAATGTAGATATCATTATTGCTCATTCATCACTTAGCTTTGGTTAGGTTCTTATCAAATTACCATTATAAATATTACTGAAAAAATAACTAACTGGTTTTTCCGAGTAGACATATAATTCGTTAAATTTATCCTGATTAAAATCTAGCGTCAGTATTTTGTTTTATAGAGCATTCCATTGGTCCAATTCCGTACACTAACACGTTTATTAGCGAAGTTGTGACATTTGGGACTCCTTTTTATAACTGCCTTTAACTTTACTGAAGTCTATAAAACAATCGTTACACAGTAGACAATTTCGTGTAGTCATCCTTTTCTAAACCCCCTTTTTTCAACGCACAAGCAAGCTCGTTATCTGCCACATGCTTTGTCGCTAACCCTAACCCCAACTTAGCAAACCCTTTAATAACATTGTTATATGTCGATTAGGTGCCAGTATCGAAACTGATGATGCTGGTAGCCGCCAAATGGCGGTTGTTCTGCGAGAGCAACCCCAACCTGGGCGGCGGCTCAAACATGGGCTCTGAGGAGAACACCAACACGTCCACGGCCTCCGACTACGTGCCCAAAGCTAGGGCTGGACGCCCGCCTAAGGAACCAAAGGTTAGTGTAAACTTTACTTGCCACTTAGGCCAGGGGTCGCCAAACTTTTGAAGAAGAGCCAACCGCAATAGGAATCACGAGTTTTATGAAAGTCAAAGAGCCGCAAATGGTCAATCAGCGTTTTAAGAGCATCTGATGTTTTTTTAGTCGCTTGAAGAGCCGTAATTTACCCCCAAAGAGCCACATGCGTCTCGCGAGCCGTGGTTTGCCAACCCCTGACTTAAGCCCTTCGCCGACGCATCCGAAAGGTGAAAGCATACGTACGCATCTTCATACTAACGAGCGATTTCTAAAAGTGGCTCGATGCTTACAGATGTGATTCCACCCTCTTACTATGGCGTACTTTACTACACCTTATAAAAGAAAGTTCCCCGCCGCTTCTGTCTGTTTGTGTGTATGTATGTTCGCGATAAACTCAAAAACTACTGAACAGATTTTCATGCGGTTTTCACATATCAATAGAGCGATTCTTGAGGAAGGTTTAGGTGTACAATTTATTAAGGTTTTGTGTAACCCGTGCGAAGCCGGGGCGGGTCGCTAGTGTTTATATAATAGCGGACAGGCAATAACAATTGGTGTATTATGTCAGAACGAGGACACAGTGGAGGACGTGGAGGAGGAGGAGGAGGAGGCGGACAGCGACGGCGGCACGCCCGCGCCCCGCAAGCGCGGCCGCAAGGCCAAGCACGGCCCGCGCGGCAAGCCCGGCCGCAAGCCTAAAGTGCCCACGCTCAAGATCAAGTTCAGCAAGCGCAAGCGGACCAGCAGTGTGAGTACTTAGATATAGTGGTTCATGTGTGTGGATTGTAGTTTCAGGGGCCTACCGCGAAATCAGAATGATGAGTCAATCATTGGTAGGATAATAATAGAGATAAAGTCGGATTAAGTTAACTCTGAAGATCGATGAATGGATTTATTGTTTGTGCCAAAGCTCGGAAAGGATGAGCTTTTTGCCTTATAATATGACGTAAGACATGTCCAATTATAAGGTAAATAGCTCACCCTGTCCGACCTCTGCCGAGTACGCACGTATGAAGGACATGACATTGTCATAAATTTACTCTTCTATAATTTAACTTTACTCTTCTATAGTTGAATATGACAACTAATCCAAACCCATTTTAATTTGAATTGTTATATGGCTTTGTCAAATCTATAATAATATCAAACGGTTTGTTAAAGAATTTCCATTACCATCATCACCGTTTATTTCAATCAGCCGGGCTAGCACATGATTGGCGCGACAGTATTTGCCCGCAAGATAGACTACTCGTCCTTCTTTAATTACAGTTTAAAAAAACCGGCGAGATACTGTCGCGCCAATCATATGCTAGGCCCATATTATAAGATCCATACAAGTATTATTGAAAAGTTTCATGCTTTACTGTGAATTTCCTGCTTAAATATTGCAATTGATGCTTTTATTTGACGCTTTTTCAGGACAAAATTGGCAAGGCGGTGGACGATTCGCTTTTTAATACAGCTTAAAACGTGTGGCAGCCGAACCGATTCTTACAAACGATACTTTAACACTTTCCCCAACTTATTTAGATCCATTCATCACAGGAGGAGGACCCGGAGGGCAGCGCGGGGGCCAACTCGGAGTCGGACGCGGAGTTCGAGCAGATGCTCGCCGAGGCCGAGGAGCCCAAGCCGCAGCCGCCGCCGCCGGCCGCCGACGACGCCGCCGCACAGCCCGCCGCGGACGGCACGCCGGTGTGTACACTACCACTACCACTAGCGCTAGCACAACACTGATGATCTGACGGAGGACATCAGAATAACTAACATTCATACGAAATGGCTATGCACGACTCTGCCCCTCACTTACCCGACGGCCTCGCACTTAAGGGGGCCTCGCAAAGCAACCTGGGAAAACACATTCAAAAGGGCCTCGCATATGTGATTTTCGCCCACGGCTAGATTGGTTCACGCTACGTCACTGGGTCGTAGGTCTAACCTAACCTAACCCACTTTTCAACGGCGACGTCTGAGGTTAATATTTGTTTAAGTTTCGAGGAAACATTTATTCTATTGGCAAAACAAACACATACCTCGCTATGCATACTGGGTGCGAGACGGCGACGTCGGAAAATTCAAAATGCCAGTGTATCCCTAAAGAACTTTGACGAGTATCAGACATTTCGTGCGTCGAAAGGCACTAAACCGATTTCCGCACTGTGGCGTGTCCGTCCTATGGCACTATCTCTTGCCAGCTAACTTCGTAACACCACATGTCGTTGCAATAAGTTTAAAGAATTTTCAATTAAGCAATGCGGGTAATGCTACATTTTTTGTTATCTTTTAGTAAAAAATATCTATGCTTTTTATTTATTTTGCACGATACGTAGATGTATCAATAGCGGGCTTTGCCGAATGCATTCTCTGCATCAAAGGGCAGCTTAAAAAAGACCACCTTCTAGACAGAACCTATTTTTAGGGTTCCGTACCTCAAAAGGAAAAAACGGAACCCTTATAGGATCACTCGTGCGTCTGTCTGTCCGTCTGTCACAGCCTATTTGCTCCGAAACTACTGGACCAATTACGTTGAAATTTGGTACACATATGTAAGTCTGTGACCCAAAGACGGACATGTAACGTCAACAAATGAATTTTTAACATAGGGGCTACTTTTGGGGGGTAAATAAGAAAATTAAAAAACAAAGTTTAGCAAACTATATCGTGTTATATATCAAACGAAAGGGCTCATTGTGAGAATCTCAAGTATATTTTTTTTATAATTTTAGGATAAATAGAAGTTATTCAAGAAAGTAGACAAAAAATGACCATTCCCCCCCCCCCTCTATCTCCGAAACTACTGGGTCTAAAATTTTGAAAAAAATACACAAAATAGTTCTTTACCGAAAGATGACAGGAAAACCTATTAGAAATCTACAGTCAAGTGTGAGACGGATTTAGGAACAAAAATGCGTTTAGGTAATTTTAGGGACGCAGCAGCAATGGTTAAGTGAAAAGTGGCGTAGACAGCTATTGCGAAGGCCCTAGGCCGATATCTGCATAAGGCCGAAGGTCTGAAGCGTCCCGAAGAAGTGTGCCTTTAGGTTCAAGCGTGAGTCCGATTGAAGACAAAAAATGTCGACTAGGCTGTATCTGGCACACAGCCGCAATGGTTCTTGTACTATTGATTGATTAGGTACTTGTACTGTTGTTTTAGCATTTAACACCTGGGAGACCGAGCTTTGCTCGGAAAACATAAAAACTCAAAGATGCACGTTTTCCCGGAGATAAGACCTAGCTAGATCGATTTTTCGCCCCCGAAAACTCCCATATAGCAAATATAATCCCAATCGTTAGAGCCGTTTCCGAGATTCCGAAATATAAATACAAATAAATATATAAAATAAATAAATAAATAAATATTGGGGACATCTTACACAGATCGACCTAACTCCAACCTAAGCATAGCTTGTACTATGGGTACTAGGCGACGATATAAACATACAAATATAGATAAATACATACTTATACATATACATATACATAGAAAACAGCCATGACTCAGGAACAAATATCTGTGTTCATTACACAAATAAATGCCCTTACCGGGATTCGAACCCAGGACCATGCACAGAATTGCTCGTTTAAAAATATAAGATATGTTTATCTCTTTTCGACCTTCGCTTTTAAAATACTTGCGGAAGTTTTGGGAAGCGCCAACCCGCCGGACGCTCAGAGCTTTCAGCCCTACGCGGAGCTCGGCCTTCAGTCTTCGCATTTGGACACTTGTACTATTGTTCGGCATTTAATATTCCTATCCAAGCTACTTTGCTACTTTGCATAGTTGCAGAGATATAAGCCATCGCGCCATAACACTTCATGTTACATCAGCTGGTTTTTGAACTGACCCATTCGGGTATTTCAAAGTTTCACTCACGTTACACGTACAAAAAAAATTGCTATAAATTGTGTGATGTACGGAACCCTTGAAACGCGAGTACGACTCGCACTTGACCAGTTTTTAAATCTGTTCTCTATTAATTGTATTGTCCTGTTAACACATGACACATTGATTACAGGCGCCAAAGAAGAAAGCCAAGACCAAGATTGGTAACAAGAGCAAGAAGAAGAGGAACAAGCTCAAGACCACCAACAAGTTCCCTGACGGCGCGGAGGGCGAGCAGGAGCACCAGGACTATTGCGAGGTAACATTCTTTATTCATACTCATTCAATATCTATGAACCTTAAGCTCTGGTTTCCTAGGATAGTGATGCCGTAATATAGCGGCCGTCTCCATATAAAATACCTACTACGACATCCATATTTAGCCGTATTATTTTGTATGGAGACGCTATATGACGGCACCGCTATCCTAGGAAAACCGAGCTTTAGTGCTTGCAAAGGAATCCTAAGACAGATAAAGTAATGCAAAATAAAATATTGAAGTCATTTGACAGCTGACTTTAATGACGTTGTATATCTATACAGGTTTTTTTGGTAAAAACTGTAAAAGTAAAAAACTTGTGTAAAGGACCATCTACTTCAAAATCAAATTTGTGGTTATCATGTATCATGTGTTGCACTTCATAATTTATATTTACATCCCTTGCATCCCTCATACTCCGACTAAAAAAGTAGGAAAAGATTCATAAAGGGAATATATTTTTTAGCCCATATTACGTTTGAGACTTAATTAAATGAGATTTTTCTCTAATTTGCCACAATCCCACAGGTGTGCCAACAAGGCGGCGAGATAATCCTCTGCGACACGTGCCCGCGCGCCTACCACTTGGTGTGCCTGGAGCCCGAGCTGGAGGAGACGCCCGAGGGCCGCTGGTCGTGCCCGCACTGCGAGGCCGAAGGCAACCAGGACCAGGACGATGATGACGAGCATCAGGAGTTCTGCAGGTCTCTATACTATTAGCTATCTTCACATTTATCATCTATAGGATCTACTTTATAAAGCAACAAGGATAGGATTACAGATGTGTACAGTCACCTGCAATAATATGTTACTCGTCGAAGGCCGCAAAGATATGTGACACGAATGACACGATCTTATGACTCTACAAATAACATCGTGTCAGATATATTTGCGGCCTGCGTTATGTAACATATTATTGCGGGTGACTGTACAGTCACCTGTAATGATACTCTTCGAAGACCGCAAAAAGATGTGACACGCTCTTATGGCTGTACATATAAGTCGTGTCAGATATTTTTGCGGCCTTCGTTGTGAAACATATTATTGCAGGTGACTGTACATGGATGTGATTGACACACGCTTGACAATAGTTCTACACAGAACGGGCGAGCCACGTCTAGCGTCTAGCTAGACACCCCGAAAAAATTACCGCTCGAAGCGGCTCATTCTTTGTGGCCCAATGGCGAGAGACTTTTTGTGTTGTGATGCAGATTATGTGCATACCTGAAATTTAAATTCAACTTGACTAAAATGGGGTTTACAGTTCCATCTAACCTATAATATCAGCGCTCTGATATAGTTACTGTTGTATGTGAAGATTAATTAGCTATTAACAAAGTTTTGATTTATTAAAATTACCTTTGGGTTTCTATTCTTACATATATGAGAATGAAAAGATCTTTCATAAAAGTCTTTGATCTTATACAGAATTTGCAAGGACGGCGGCGAACTGCTCTGCTGCGACTCATGCCCGTCGGCCTACCACCGCTTCTGCCTCAACCCACCGCTCGAGGAGGTGCCGGACGGGGAATGGAAATGTCCGCGGTGCAGTGTGAGTATATGCCCATTTCTGACAAGCTTTTCCTTGAACTGGATGAACTGTTTGAGAGATTACGAAAAGGAAGTGTTTTCCCAAGAAAATGGAATAAGGTTGAGCAGATGATTATGATTAACCCAATGTGTCAAGGATTCTCATAAAAGCAGCATATAATTTATTTTAAATACAGTCAAATACCCTATAGTCTGCTAAATTACAATTTACGGGTCTATTTTTCACCCCCGACGCAAAAAGAGGGATGTTATAAGTTTCACTCCAATGTCTGTCTGTCTGTGGCATCGTAGTTCGCCAACGGGTGGACCGATTTCGATACGGTTTTCCTTACGGTGGTTCTTAGCAATGTTTGATGAAATCGATTCAGCAGTTTGAAGAGTGTTTGCTCTTTTCAAAATGATGTAAGGCATTTTTGACAAAATGTGTAGGGAGTTTTTTAAATTTACAATTTAATAGATATTATTATAAGAATTGACGCGAGATTTGTCCAAATTTTCATTTATCGCTTCGTTTTGTGAATCTGTACATATCTTTTGCCAGCATGCATGGTGTGTATACGTTTCAGCACTGTTTAAAAACGATTCAGTGTACTCTTTAAATACCCTTCATCTAATAATATATCCTAAATATATATCATTCATCCATTAAAGTTGTGACATGTTATTTTTCGACGACCGGTCTGGCCTAGCGGGTAGTGACCCTGCCTGTGAAGCCGATGGTCCTGGGTTCGAATCCCAGTAAGGGCATTTATTTGTGTGTTGACGATGACACAGATATTGGTTCCTGAGTCATGGTTGTTTTCTATGTATTTAAGTATTTATATATTATATATATCGTTGTCGGAGTACCCACAACACAAGCCTTCTTGAGCTTACCGTGGGGCTTAGTCAATTTGTGTTAAAATGTCCTATAATATTTATTTATTTTTTATTTGCAGTGTCCTCCAATAGATGGCAAAGTAAACAAGATCCTAACATGGCGGTGGAAGGAGCACTCGGCCAAGTCCAAGGCGCCGCGCGAGCGAGAGTTCTTCGTAAAGTGGTTCGAACGCTCCTACTGGCACTGCAGCTGGATATCAGAACTGCAGGTATGTACCAAATAACATAGAACAAGCGATATTGAACCTTATATGCAAGTAATAGAGGTCGGCAAGTTATTGATGACTCTCACTTTATTGTTGATTGCCTTTAAATAAGCTTGCCGCAAATATTGGCACAAAGGTGTACATGGTACAAAATATTTGTCAAAGAGATCATTTTGTGTTAACTGAATCGTCAAATGTTAGCGCTGGTCAACCCAGTTTAAATATCGCAGTTACCATAAGAGATGACATTACTTTTGATTACATTTGTCAGTGACATGATGTTTAGTAAGTCATCAAAACTTTATTTTACCATTGATTAATTAAATCAAATTCTGTTAACAGTTGGACGTGTTCCATCCACTGATGTATCGCTACTACATGCGCAAATACGACACGGAGGAACCGCCGAAGCTAGAAGAGCCCCTCGACGAACAAGACGGCCGATACAAGCGCATCAAGAGCAAGCAGGGCCAGGATTCTGACGAGAAGGCACTGGAGGAGAAATACTACAGGTTAGTAAGTAGACAAGGATGTTGTACGTGCGCAAATACGATATGGAGCAACCACTGAATGAAGAAGAGCCGCTATATGCGTTTCAAGAGCAAGTATGGCCAGGATTCCGACGACACGTTATTAGCCAGTAATGTTTTAATAACAGTCTGGTGGCAAATAAGCATACAATCGCTCGAATTGCACGCGAGCAGTAAGTGTTCCTAACGCAAAATAAATCATTTGCCAATAGCCAATATCAATGCCTTGGACAAGACACGTTAACAGCTACACAAATTGAGTTGCTTCTCGCGGCAATTTCCTCGCGAGGTTGCTCGATCTGTGTGGATCTTGCCAGCGGCTTGTCCGGCCACAACTTCACGCGGCGGCGCCAGCGGCGAGCTGTGGCCATAGGAGGGAGTCAAAAACAGCGATCCGATCTTTGGTTGGATTGGTTGTCGCTAGTTTTGGCCAAAATTTACACGTTTACCTGGCAAAAGCAGTGTTCTGAATTGAGATGTTTGTTGTCCAGATACGGCGTGAAGCCGGAGTGGCTGATCGTGCACCGCGTGATCAACCACCGCACGAGCCGCGACGGCACCACGTACTACCTGGTGAAGTGGCGCGACCTGTCCTACGACCAGGCCACCTGGGAGTCCGAGCACGCCGACATCGTGGGCCTCAAGCAGGCCGTCGACTATTATCAGGTTAGTATGTTCATTCCGTTCACTCCAAAGACATTTTTAAATTTTAAGCGCTAGGGAATAGAGGAGTTAAATTTAGCTTCGGCCATTTTTACCAACGTATGTTTTTGTCGCAGGATATGCGTTCCTTCATCACTTCGGAAGGCAAATCAAAGGGAAGCAAAGGCAAAAAGGCCGGGCGCAAGAGCAAGACCCGCGACCCCATCGACGACGACGAGAGCAGCAACGGCCAGCAGGTGAAGGTGGCCGGCCACAAATACTGCCCGCCACCCGACAAGCCCGTCTCCAACCTCAACAAGAAGTACGAGGAGCAGCCGGCCTTCGTCTACGAGACCGGCATGCAGCTGCACCCCTACCAGCTCGAGGGGCTCAACTGGCTGCGCTACTCCTGGGGGCAGGGCATCGACACCATCCTCGCCGACGAGATGGGGCTCGGCAAGACCATCCAGACCGTCACCTTCCTCTACTCCCTCTTCAAGGAGGGCCACTGCAAGGGGCCGTTCTTGGTCTCCGTTCCTCTTTCCACCATCATCAATTGGGAGAGAGAATTCGAACTGTGGGCGCCGGACCTATACTGCATCACTTACGTCGGTGACAAGGATTCAAGAGCGGTCATTAGAGAGAACGAGTTGACGTTCGACGATGGCGCTAATAGAGGCGGCAGACCGTCAAAAATCAAGTCTCAGGTCAAATTTAATGTCTTGCTCACTTCATACGAATTGGTTTCTATCGACGCTACGTGTCTCGGCTCCATCGACTGGGCCGTGTTAGTCGTCGACGAAGCCCACAGACTAAAGAGCAACCAGTCTAAATTCTTTAGGCTGCTCGCCGGCTACCACATCAACTACAAACTTTTGCTCACCGGTACTCCCCTTCAGAACAACCTCGAGGAGTTGTTCCATCTTTTGAATTTCTTGAACAAGGACAAATTTAACGATCTCGCCGCGTTCCAGAACGAGTTCGCGGACGTTTCAAAAGAGGAGCAAGTCAAGAGGCTTCACGAAATGCTGGGGCCGCATATGCTGCGACGACTTAAAGCCGACGTGCTGAAGAACATGCCTACCAAGTCCGAGTTCATCGTGCGCGTCGAGCTGTCTCCCATGCAGAAGAAATATTACAAATACATTTTGACGAGGAATTACGAAGCTCTAAACCCGAGGAGTGGAGGTCAGACCGTGTCTCTGTTGAACGTGATGATGGATTTGAAGAAATGTTGCAACCATCCTTATCTCTTCCCCGTGGCAGCGGAAGAAGCACCGCTAGGAACCCACGGTAACTACGACACGTCTGCTCTGATCAAAGCTTCGGGAAAACTCGTTCTTTTGGCTAAAATGTTGCAGAAACTCAAGGAGCAAGGCCACAGAGTTCTTATTTTCTCACAGATGACAAAAATGTTGGATATCCTCGAAGACTTCTTAGAAGGCGCCGGTTACAAGTATGAAAGAATTGACGGTGGCATCACTGGACCCACCCGTCAGGAAGCCATCGATAGGTTCAACGCTCCAGGCGCCCAACAGTTCGTGTTCTTGCTGTCCACGAGGGCAGGTGGTCTGGGTATCAACTTGGCGACCGCTGACACTGTCATCATTTACGACTCCGATTGGAATCCTCACAACGACATCCAGGCGTTCTCCCGTGCCCATCGTATCGGTCAAGCGAACAAAGTGATGATCTACCGCTTCGTCACGCGCAACAGTGTCGAGGAGCGAGTCACACAGGTCGCCAAGAGGAAGATGATGTTGACCCACTTGGTCGTACGCCCCGGCATGGGCGGCAAAGGCGCCAATTTCACCAAACAGGAGTTGGACGATATCCTCCGATTCGGTACCGAAGAGTTATTCAAAGAAGAGGAGGGCAAAGAAGAAGCCATCCATTACGACGATAAAGCTGTATCAGACCTGCTCGATCGATCGAAGGAGGGTATCGAATCGAAGGAATCGTGGGCTAACGAATATCTCAGTTCCTTCAAAGTGGCCAGCTACTCCACAAAGGAAGGTGAAAACGAGGAGGAAGTCGACACGGAAATCATCAAACAGGAAGCCGAGAACACCGACCCGGCGTACTGGATCAAACTGCTCCGGCACCATTACGAGCAGCACCAGGAAGACCAGGCGCGGACTCTCGGCAAAGGCAAGCGAGTGCGCAAACAGGTCAACTACAACGACGGCAGCGTCGCGCAAACAGAAAACAGGGAGGACTCGACGTGGCAGGAGAACGGCTCGGATTACAACTCCGACTTCTCCCAGGGCAGCGAGGACGATAAGGAAGACGACGATTTCGATGAGAAGAATGACAACGGAGATCTGCTCAGCCGCCGCAGCAAGCGACGCCTCGAGAGACGGGAGGAGCGCGACCGACCGCTGCCGCCGCTGCTCGCTCGTGTCGGAGGAAACATGGAAGTCCTCGGCTTCAACGCTCGCCAGAGGAAGTCCTTCCTCAACGCCATCATGCGATACGGCATGCCGCCCCAGGACGCGTTCAACTCGCAATGGCTAGTGCGCGATCTCCGAGGCAAATCCGAGAGGAACTTCAAAGCCTACGTGTCGCTGTTCATGCGGCATCTGTGCGAGCCCGGCGCGGATAACGCGGAAACGTTCGCCGACGGCGTGCCCCGCGAGGGCCTGTCGCGGCAGCACGTGCTGACGAGGATCGGCGTCATGAGCCTGATAAGGAAGAAGGTGCAGGAGTTCGAGCACATCAACGGGTACTACAGCATGCCGGAACTGATCCGCAAACCGGTAGAGCCGGTGAAGATCGCGGGAGCCGCCGGGGAGAGCGCGGCCGCGAGCCCCGCGCCCTCCGGCGCCACGCCGCTCGCGTCCGCCGCGGCCTCGCCCCAGGCCCCGCCGGCGCCCGCTGTCGCCGCCGCCGCCGACACCACCGACAAAGAGAAGGAAGAGGCGCCTAAGGAGGAGAAATCCGACAAGGAACCTAAAGACGAGCCGATGGACACGAGCGACAAGGAGGAGCGCGAGAAATCCGCAGAAAAAGAGACTCCGAAAGAGGAGCCGGCCGAGGCTAAACCCGAGCCGGAGCGTCGCATGTCCGTCGACGAGGAGCCTCCTAAGGAGGAGGAGAAGAAGGAGGAGGTTAAAGAGGAGGCTCAAGAGGAAGCCGAGAAGGAGAAGCCTAAGGAGGAGCCTAAAGAGGACGATAAGAAGGAGGAGGACAAGAAGAGCGAGAAGGCGGACTCTGAGGCCTCCGAGAAGCCGAGCAAAGATGAGAAGAAGGATGACGACGATGATGATGTCGTGCTGGTCAAGGAGGAGGACGATCTCAAGGTTAGTAAGAACTTGCTTTTCATAATAATATTGTATCAGATTACGTATTCTTAAACAGTACACTTTTTTCCTTTTTACTGCTTTTTACTAATAGCGGCTGAAAAGGTTTCGCGAGCAGAGAGGTGACTCAATCAAGACACAAACAACTGTAACCCCTTGAGTAGGGTGTTGCTTATTTCGTCGAAATTGAAATTTTCTATGTCTCACCCCCTTAAATTGTTCTCTTTCACTAAAAAACAAATGTGGATTTATTTCAGAATTTTTTTTTCGTAGGGGTCGCTACCGAATTTAGAAAATTTGGATCCTTCATATATTATGATTGTTTTTTTTTAATTTGTCGTTTTTTTTTTAGTGAGACAGTGAGTCAAAGCATATGGAAGCTATTTTTATGTAATTCAATACTAAGTATAGTCAATATATATTTTTAAATAATTTTATTCCTGTTTTAGGAGCGTGCACTGCTGAATGAATATTTAGAACGCCTAAAAGACGCATAATAAGCTTAAAAAAATGTGGTATTATTTTATGTTTAACTGCACATTACTATACCCTGACCCGTTGTCTCATAAACAAAAAACGAGAATATAAAACAAAAAAAAAATAATCTTGTATGGAGGGTCCAAATTTTCAAAATTCGGTAGCGACCCCTAAAACGTAATTGAAAATTCTGAAAAAAAATCCACATTTGTTTTTTAGTGAAAGAGAACAATTTAAGGGGGTGAGACATAGAAAATTTCAATTTCGACGAAATAAGCAACACCCTACCCTTGAGCCAAGATCAAGTTTACTCAAAAACTCTACATACAGTCATACTCAACTGTACACTCATACAAGCACTTATAGTAGTAGCGGTTGACCAAAATCAGCTGCAAATGGTGTTAAAGGTATGAAAATCGGCATGATTAATCTTTAGGCCATTTGAATCAATTTGACCCGTAGCACCAAAAAAAAAAAACAAACGGAAAGGAGTTATGACGTCATCTTTTTTTTGTATGGAGAATAAAAAAAATTGTTCAGAAACCTATCGTGTGGTATTAAATGAAAGGGTATTTTAAGCCGGTTCTAAAAATATATCAAATTATTATATTTCCGTCACTTGCATTCAATTAAAATAAAAAGAATTTTCAAAACATACCAAGTTTGGGCTCCTCCAAATACGAAACCGTTGAATTATTTTATGTAAAATATACCTCAAGTAATACCCAATATCCTTATATCTAACCCCAAGAAATTAATTTCGAAAATATTTAGTTTTAGTATTTGTTTTAAATTTTTTATTATTACAAATTCTGATCTATCAATCTATCAATGAAACGGCCTCCTAGCCTAGTCGATAGTGACCCTGCCTATGAAACAGGAGGTCCCAGGTTCGAATCCTGGTAAGGGCATTTATTTGTGTGTCCATCATCATCATCACACAAATAAATGCCCATATACACATATATACAAGCCCTGGTAAGGGCATTTATTTGTGTGATGATGATGATGAACACAAATAAATGCCCTTACCAAGATTCGAACCTGGGACCTCCTGCTTCATAGGCAGGGTCACTATCGACTAGGCTAGGAGGAGTAGGAGGCCGTTTCATTGATAGATTGATAGATTGATTTGTAATAATAATTTGTAATGATTTGTAATTTGTAATAATAATAACTATTTGAAGGCGGTAATTTTGGACACGGCGCGTATAGTACGTCGGTTGCTCACTCTGCGGCCCTGACCACCGGCAGCTTGGGCCAAGCCCCGCTGCCGGCGGCAATCTAGGTTAGGTTTTTTATAATGTGTTTATATGTATTTTATATTGTTTTGTAAATGTTTTTATATTTTACTTTTATATTCATATTATAAATAACCTAACTTAAGAGGAGAAATAAATAAGGAGAATAACTATTTGTAATAATAAAAAAATAAAAATAAATACTAAAACAAAATATTTTCGAAATTAATTTCTTGGGGTTAGATATGAGGATATTGGGTATTACTTGAGGTATATTTTACAAAAAAGAATTCAACGATTTCGTATCTGGAGGAGCCCAAACTTGGTATGTTATAAAAATTATTTTAATTTTAATTGAATGCAAGTGACGGAAATATTATAATTTGATATATTTTTAGAACTGGCTCAAAATGCCCTTTCATTTAATATCACACACGATAGGTTTCTGAACAATTTTTTTTATTTTTCCGTACAAAAAAAAGATGACGTCATAACTCCTTTCCGTTTGTTATTTTTTTTTGGTGCTACGGGTCAAATTGATTTAAATGGCCTAAAGATTAATCGTGCCGATTTTCATACCTTTAACACCATTTGCAGCTGATTCCCGAATTTCAGGGTGTACCGCTATCGCTATTAGTAAAGCAGTTTTGTGAAAGTTGCTTTACAGAACCGATATTTCAATTGTTAGTTTATCTTTAACACTAGCTTAATTCAAAGCAGCTATTGCACATAACAATTGTCTCTTGATACTATCAATGTTGTATCTACCCAGGTGGAGCGACGCAAGTTCATGTTCAACATCGCCGACGGAGGCTTCACGGAGCTGCACACGCTGTGGCTCAACGAGGAGCGCGCCGCCGCGCCCGGCCGCGAGTACGAGATCTGGCACCGCCGCCACGACTACTGGCTGCTCGCCGGCATCGTCACGCACGGCTACGGCCGCTGGCAGGACATACAGAACGACCTGCGCTTCGCCATCATCAACGAGCCCTTCAAGATGGATGTCGGCAAAGGAAACTTCCTTGAGATCAAGAACAAGTTCCTTGCGAGGAGATTCAAGGTAAGAGATTAGGTAGAAAACCAGCGCTGAAACCACGCAGCAAAGGCGGGGTTTCCAGCACATTAGCTGAGACTGTCCTATTGTCACGTAGATTGTAATTTGAGCTTATTTATACACATGTTAAATTAATTGTAAATTAAAACCCTTGTTGTGGCAATAAATTGATTATCTATCTATCTATCTAGAATACTGGAATATAGAGTAAATTATACGAGATTTACCAACGAACAGCCCTTTGGAATTTTCACATACATAATAATGAGCCGTTCACAGTGGCCGCAGCAATGGGGAATTTTGATTCAATATTTGATATTTATATAAAGGTTTAATTTGCAATATCTATTTTGTATAGCTGTTGGAACAAGCGCTGGTAATCGAGGAGCAACTCAGGCGAGCGGCGTACCTGAACTTAACCCAGGACCCGAACCACCCCGCCATGTCGCTGAACGCGCGCTTCGCCGAGGTGGAGTGCCTCGCCGAGTCCCACCAGCACCTCAGCAAGGAGTCGCTCGCGGGCAACAAGCCGGCCAACGCCGTGCTGCACAAGGTACTGTGCCGTCACACCGCTGGGTTCATTTCTTTTAGAAATTCGGTTACGTTTGCGGCGATTAATATTTTAACTTGTTTGCTGAAGTTGATTTATTCAAACATACGGGGAATATTGGTCTTGTAAACTATGATGGTAACCTACACCCACGCCATGGTAAGCCCACCTGATGGTAAGCTACAACCGTAGCTTATGGATGCCTCGAATATTACATGCGCGTTGCCGACCTTTTAAAAACCTCGTACCCGGTACACTCCTTTTTTGATGAACCCCATATTGTAGTCCTTCGAGAAAACCTTGACGCGGGAGCTCTTTCCACAGTCGGAGCGTGTGCTGGAGGAATTATTGGCTTTTAAGAATTATTTCCGCGCATTAATTTGAGAAAAGCTCTAGGTATACATAGCGTGAAAAAGGGATCTCCAGCCTCGTATCTACTTGACTGTTAGTCCCTATCTCTGTACAGGTCGATGGTCCTGGGTTCGAATCCCGGTAAAGGCATTTATTTGTGTGATGAACACAGACATTTGTTCCTGAGTCATGGTTGTTTTCTATGTATTTATCGTCGCCTAGTACCCATAGTGCTTGTACTATGCTTAGTTTGGGGCTAGGTCGACCTGTGTAAGATATCCCCAATATGTATTTATTTATTGTGGTGTGCAGGTGCTGAACCAGCTGGAGGAGCTGCTGTCGGACATGAAGTCGGACGTGTCGCGGCTGCCGGCCACGCTGGCGCGCATCCCGCCCGTGGCGCAGCGCCTACAGATGTCGGAGCGCTCCATCCTGTCCCGCCTCGCCGCCACCGCCGGCAACCCCGTGCCCGCCGGTAACTAACGTCTAATACTGTTTTCACCACACCAGCTCGGAAAGGCTTACTTTGCACTTCTAAAACTGATAGCAAAGTTGCATTTTATTCACATGTGAGGCAAAGTAATCAAATGAAAATTTCGAGTTGTTTTCTTATGTTTGCTGGTAGAATTGACTTTTAAATGATGATTTTGGATGATAAATATTTAATAACATTTGATTTGGTGTGATTTTGTTTGTTATTTTACATTTCATATTTGCTTCAGGTTGGTGTGGTGAAAAATTTTGTGTTTCACTCGGGGGCAAATTTTGTTTAACCCTCGTGCCTTGAAACCCTCGCAACGCTCAAGATTCCACTTTTCGAACCCCTCGCTACGCTCGTGGTTCCAATTTGGAATCTTTCGCTTGCTCGGGTATCAATATTAGCACGAGCGGTTAAACAACAACTTTGCCCCCTTGTAAAACAAATAACTATTGTTTTATAAGGACAGTCAACAACAAAGAGAGCTTGCATATTAAAGTGATAGAGGCAGAGAAAGAAATATCTATTTTCGGTTTTTAGCGGAAGGGTCTCTGTTCACTTGCATCATGAGATTGAATCTTGATTCTAAGATCACTAGCCTACCTTAGCACATCAGTTTAAAGAATCGCTTAACGTTTGCTGACGTTAACGCTAACGCTTAACTGAGCTGTTTATATCTATATCAAAAACGAGGTTAGGACACATCTGTGTTGGTCTTGAAAACAAGCTAGGAATGCATTTATTGCGAGTAACTAATGTTCCATTGGCAAGTTTCCAAAGTTCCATAAGGTAAGATGTAGGAAACTTGCTCATTTGCTGTAAATTTTTTCTTAAAATGGCCAAAATTTGTTGGATTTTTTAGCATATTACATCTTCTGTAATTGCAAATACTGCGAAAATTACTCAAAAATGCTTATACTACGACTGCTACGCAAAATGTTTAAAGATATTCTTAGAAGTGTTGGCAGTTGTCGAAGGCCTTGATTTCACTGTTATAATCACGCCATGTTTTAAGACGAAACGGGAGCTGAGCTAAAAGTCAATTTTGAGATTTCAAGCTGAATATACCCGTCGCTCTGACGGGGCGTGAGAGACTGTATTTGTGTGTGTAATGCACGCACACAGATGCGTACGCTTGCACCCGCGCGCGCCTCATTGCCGACAATTTGCAATGTTATTTTTCGTGCGTTACTGCCACGAGGCGTTCACTTATTACTTACTGTGTTGCGATTGAATTTTTTGACCCGGCTTACGTTTACGGAACTCGATAATCTTTCTACTACTGTGACTTGGCTTTGTTTACTTGACTTTGCTGATCAGCTTATTGTTTTGGACTCCGTGAGTTGTGGTTACCTATTGGACCGCACGCAATTCATCTACCTTTATTCAAGTAATTAAGCGTAATTAGCCGAAACCTTTATAAGAGTGTAATTCATAAGAAGTACATAAGATATAATTTATGTACTGGTCTGCTGTTAGCTTTTAATTGTATCACTTTACATATATGTTACTCAAATAACTAACACGGTTACACTGTTGTAAGAACATTATTTTTCAGGTAGGCCTTATTATACCTACTATAGGCCTTATTACCTCCTAGTACCTTAGTAGTAGTAATACTACTACGGAAATTGATTCAAAGACTCAAGACTGACTTAAGTGGCAGTAGGGTGTAGGGTTTTTTCTAGGCTTAATGAGTTCGCTGAAGCTTATTTTTTATACTTAGCGCACAGAACCACTAGTTTAACAGTATCAGCTCTAACCACATGTCACCATTTTGTCCTTTACGTAACAAACTCAGGGGCCCAGAATATCCGATGTACCTATCAAATCAAGGTTCTGTACCAAATAAGGCCCGGTTATTATAGTTCGTTATTTTTTAGCATTAGAAAGAAGGTAAACAATCATGACGTGTCTTTTTATTAATAATTATTGAAAAACGCTTTCAAAAATTAGTTTATATTACTTATGAAAGCAAAAGAATATAAAAAAGTATATGATTAATACATACATACATACATTCATACAATCACGCCTATTTCCCGGAGGGGTAGGCAGAGACCACGGATTTCCACTTGCTACGATCCTGACATACCACTTTCGCTTCCTTCACATTCATAACATTCCTCATACACGCTCGCCGGTTTAGGGTGCTCTTGCTCATTAATATGATTAATATGATTTATAATTCTAACATATTTGCTATGACTTATTTTTCAATGGTAATTTTTAATAAGACATGTCAAAATCTGTTACCTTAATGCAAAAAAAACGAACTTTAAGCGTGCTAACTTTCAAAATTTCATTTTTTATAAGATAGTATAAGTAGATGGGCAAAAATTTTGCGTCCATGTCCACCAGTGAGTAAGTGATTGAGATACCTAAACATTTAACTTTATAATGTAAAATGATATAATTTACTAACCTACTCGTTTAATTTCAGGTAGGTTGAATAAGGAACCAAGTAACCATGGGGAGGAGCAGTATTTACTAACATTTTCTTTTTGGGTCTTCAGAGTGTATCGTTTCCTTTTTTTTGCACATATTACACTTAAATATATGTGACGTTCCACGGGAAAAGGTACCTTATGAGGGTTTCTAGTTTCGGAGATATTAAATGTTTTGTAAAGAGGTGAAAAAATGCTCAATTTTTTTTTATTGTGTGATCTGAAACCTTAATGCGTAACGTTTGTTTACCTGTTTTTATTTTTGTTATAAGTTAGTTATAAGCCTAGTAATGTCGTCTCAGAGTTTAGTAGAAAAGGTACCTTATGGAAAAAAGATTGAAAATTCCCAAAAAAACTAGTCAATACGGGAAAAGAAGTTTGGTAGAGAACTGTATTAGCATTCTGCAAAACTAATTTGATAATTTCAGTTCTGGTTGGGGCGCCTCGCAAATATTATAACCGTACATAGACCGACATCACAAATCCAAGTAGACTGCTATTATACCAAAGTTACTCTCGTCAAGTCTTTCTTAACTAGAATAATCTTCATTTGGTTTGGTCGCATGCAGTAAATCAGCCATTGGTTTGCTGAAAAATGCCAATACCCGACGCATTACCTTATGGAATATCTGAGGTCATTGAACCTCAATGCCGCTTATCTTCAATAGCAACCGAAATATATTATTGATAAGAAATAGACGATTTATACCATCTTAACCCCAAAATATTATTAGTTTATCCTAACTGTTCCATCATCATCATGCCTCATCATGTAACTTGACCACAAGGTACCTTTTCATTACATACAAATTATTGGTCTTTTTTAAGATTATTATGACGAAGAACTAATTAAATTGGGGGCAGTTTAATGTAAATTAATATTTTCTATTCATAAAAGATAAACTATAATATGATTGATATTTTGTAGAGATGTATTATTAGATTTATTTCCATAAGGTACCTTTTCGTAAATGTAGGGAGCAAATACTGTTATTGTTATGTAAGTTTAAAGTGGCATAAGGGGTTAAATATAGTATTTAGTTGGGGTTTTAGGATTCATTTCATTTGAATGACAGAATTTCTTTCATATGTGCTCAGAAAAATTGATTGTGTGTCACATTAAAAGTAAAAATATTCAATTTTGTGATTTTATATGAAAAAGTCAAAAAATACATTTTCACCTCTAAATCGGTATTGTTTTTTGCTTAAACTGTCTGTCAGTGTCGTTTTCTAATAGATAAAATTTAAATCTTGAGAGCTCATTGCAATCAATCGTGAAAATGAAATAAAACTTTATTTTCAAGAGATTGGTTAGTATACACATAAATCAGTCGATATCAAAAGTTTCTATTTGCATTACAGAACAAGTCGCAATATTTTTTTAATCTCAGATATATAAGGCATTATTATTTGTAGTCAACTATGTAACTTACTTCAGGAACATAGTTTTTTAGGCGGCTAAACTTAAAACTTCTCTATCGTAAAGTTGCTCATTTCACAACATTATTTTCAAAAAATCATATCTCTGTAACTACGCAACCTAGAAGGTTGATCTTTTGTGTTATCGATAGCTTATTTATTGTAGATTACTGGGGTATGCATAACTCCATACCCGCCATAAGGTACCTTTGACCGTGGGACGTCACATATATTCTCTGTGTAAACCCTTACGTCTTTCAATGACAAAGGCAAGATCAGCAAATGTACAATTTGTATGATCGTGCCTGATATTTGAGATCACAGAAAATAAATATTTTAAATCCACTATTCTGCGACCTTCTAAAATTTTGTTTTATCATGATTCATGATCAAAAAGCTCGGATTCAATAGTCATATCAAACGTCGATTATGCAGTTGATGATGAGCTTGCATTTTCTACCATTGGTGCTGCAAATGCATCAACCGGTGGCGATAAACTTTGCCCTCTTGTAAAACAAATTACTATTGTGATTGTGTCCAGCAAAAGGCCAAAATTCGGTTTACTTTCCTGTTTAAAATATTACTAATTTATTCATATTTCAGATTAGGTACATAGGTAACTGTCTGAATGTTATAATGCCAGCTGGCAAATTCTATCACATTTGTTTGTTTGGTAGTCATGGTAACATTCACTTACATTGATATCCTTATTAAGATCTGTATCTTATTATCCAGACCTTAAAATATTGCCACCGTTGCCCTTTAAAAAAATACTGTTTAAATAATTGGCTACTCAAACAATGCTTCTATAGTATAAATAATGACTACACAAAAATGGGTAGTATTGTATATAATGCACGAAATAAGGCCCGATTCTTAAGCGGGTTTAAATTTTGAGGCCATGTCCGCTAATACTATAGACAAAATATCAAGTTTAATAAACACAAAAAAAAAACATTGATGGGCCAACATTATTATTTTATAATTTAGGCCTTACTTTGTAATTTAAAGTAGAGTTAGGCCAAGAAAAATCTATAGCGATTTTGATAGAACGCAGTGCAAGTATTATTTCAAACGTCGCTTCTATGAAATTATGACATATAAATAACACTTGCACTGCGTGTGCTATCAAAATTGCTGTAGACTTTTCTTGGTCTGACTCTAAAATATTCTTTATTACACCACAAACATAAAAACAAATTTAAAAAAAACCGGCGAAGTGCAAGTCGGACTCGCACACGAAGGGTTCCGTACCATTATTTATAAAAACGGTCACCCATCCAAGTACTGACCCCGCCCGACGTTGCTTAACTTCGGTCAAAAATCACGTTTGTTGTATGGGAGGCCCCACTAAATTTTTTATTTTATCCTGTTTTTAGTATTTGTTGTTATAGCGGCAACAGAAATAAATCATCTGTGAAAATTTCAACTGTCTAGCTATCACGGTTCGTGAGATACAGCCTGGTGACAGACGGACGGACGGACAGCGGAATCTTAGTAATAGGGTCCCGTGTTTTACCCTTTGGGTACGGAACCCTAAAACCGATTTACAATGTAGATAAAGGTAGCAACAGGCGGTCTTATCGCTGTTAGTTCTTATTCTTCGTTTGTTTAGCATTAGAGTGAAGGTGACGTGCAATCGTATAATTATTTAGCTTTTTTTGTAATAGTTATGTACTTAGTGGTTAATATTAGTATTTACTATTTTTTTTTTCAATAATGCTTAAAAACGAAGTATAGACATGACAACCAAATATTAACGCCATTGTAGGGCAGGATATACAGAACATGCATGGTATAATAATATACTCCGCCTGGTACTCCATTCCCGTCTTTTCTAGGTCACCTAACTGACACGGGCCTACGTCATCATGCGACAGCGCTATATGATAATATGCGATAGCGCTATATATAGCGGCCATGTTGTTGTGACGTAGGCCCGTGTCACTCTGGGAATGGAAGACCATGTTTTATTAGACTATGAGAACATGAATCATTTGTACTGTCACGCTCCGTGATTGTCGCCATTTAGGGTTCTAGCTAAATTAGACATTCCATAGAGCACGAGTAAGTATGGAACAACCAATTCAGCTAGGACCCTAAATTGCTCGACAATTACGAAGCGTGCCTGTAGGTACCTAAAAATTTTGTTAACCCATTTTAACCATGCAATAAAATATTTTTGATTTTGATTTCTAATTTGAAATATTAGAATCAAAAAGTTCATAATAGATTGTATATCATAACATAACTACAAAAATGTGTTCCCTACTCTCAACCCAAAACCCCTTGTATCTTAGGATCTAGATATTTTCACACAAGACGGTTTATCGATAACTTCTTACATCACTAGATTATCGACATTAAATGTCGACTATTGCCCATCACTTTTCTGGCTGTGTACGTATTTAGAAACTTGACTCCGCCCCTAAAATTAGTGCGATAGGGACAACTGCAGCTGAGGCGAAAAATCCTGCGTAAAAATGACAAAAATCGAGGTTTCGTAGTCCTCTTTTTCCTCCCCCAAAACTTAACCAATCGTAACCAAATTTGGAAATCTAAATGATTATGAAATTATCTGTGTCGGACCGTTTTGCTTTTTTGGCTAATTGATATCAGTTTTGAATACCACGCCTCTCATTGCGGCATAGTCTATTAGGCCATTTTGGCCGTTTTTGAAGGGCTCTAGCGCCTTAAAAAACAAAAATATCAAAAAAAGCAAAACGGTCCGACACAGATATTGACAATATTAATCTGTGTTGAAAAAATCATTGCTCTAGCTTCAAAAACCACGGAGGAAAACGAGGACTACGTTTGTATGGAGGAATGACCACTCCTGTTGGCTCTTAATTCCAACACGTTTATTGTTCCAGCGCAAATGGCGGCGTTCCCGGCCGGGTTCGCGGCGACGGGCGCGCTGCCGGGCTTCGCGCCGGCCGCGGCGGCGGCGGCCAACTTCGCCAACTTCCGCCCGCAGTACTCCGTGCCCGGACAGCCCGCCAGCGCCACCTCCAGCTCCAGCGTAACTACCACCACTTCATTACTTCACCTTTCCATTATGGACTTGTGAAACTGTCACTTTTGTAACTTTCAAGTTTAATATGGCCAGGGATGCGAAACTCCTGACTTCGGCCAAACTCGGCTCCGGCTCAGCATTGCTCCGAGCAATTATTAGGGTTGACACAACTTGACGTCCCTTTGCGTGCACGACCACAGATAAGATAATGGCTTTAATTTGACAACCCTAAATAGGCGAAAGGGATAGTGCCATATATGAGAAAGGGACCGCATGATTCGACCCTGAACCGCTGTCAAACTTCGGTTTTGTAGGAAGTTTCCTTTCTGTACGGTAGTACTATTATTTATTCTGTGATATGGCTTAATAATGGAGCACGAGGTAGGATTATGATCTAGGGTAGGCGACAATACCTAATACAGAAAAAAATCGGTAGAAGAATGCAATTTTTACTCATGAATTCATCGTACGAATGTGACGTGAAAGATTATATATAATTAAATGTTAGAACTCTTTGGGTTAATTATTAACACTGGGTCGAATTTAGCTAGTATTATTCACTTTCGAGTGATTTACTCTTTTAGATCGTTATTTAAATGATATGTTATGTGTAATGCTAATATGAAACTATTTTCCTTACAGAAATCATAAACCCGCGTAACTTATCCACCGCAATCGAATTGGCCAACTTCAGGTAATTATCGCACAATCATATATTTATTAGCAAATAAAAGTTTCTGTTCATAAAAATGTACTGCCACACCAAGAATTAATGCAATACCTAATTTTAAAATCAGATTGTATTGTATAATTTATATATAATTTTACATCAAGGTATACAGTATTTGTTTGTTATACATGTTAGTTCTTTTTCCTACCAATAAGTGTATATTAATTATTTTCCATCGTATTTCCACGGAAACTTACGAATGCGTCTTGCTATTTCAGTTAGTCTCGGTACAATAAGTAGGTACTGACATTGACTGAACTAGCATGACAAATACGAACGTTTCCGAGAAAATACGATGGAACACAATTATGCACTACATCTGTAATTATGTTCAGTGTGGCAATGTACTTTCATTGTTTTTATACTATTAAAGTATTCTAACAAAGTTTGTTTGTTTCAGTGAGCAAATTATGGTCGAATAGATGAATATTCTAGATGTAAGCTTTCCAAGATTCCTGTTCCATGTTGGGTTGAAGTGATAACTATAGTGATTAGTGCATTATGCGTTAGGTAACATATTTTATGGCGTTTTGACAGACTCACAATACTATTTATTTCATCCTGACCTGTATGATGTCGATAATATTATATTATGTAATAAGTGATTGTGGATTTTTGTTTTATGAATTCATTATTTTTGATTTACCAAAAATGAGAAATGAATAAATCATATTATTAAGTGATACTTTCGTATTATTTAATTTTCCTTAATACCTTACGCTAAAGGTTATAATCGAAGAGTTATTAGACCAGCGGTGGAACAAAAATGGGTTTTGATAACATTAAAGTTTTTTCTTTTTTGATATGTTATTGCATGCATGTTAAATAACATTTATGTAAAATATTAGAAAATTATAGGTGGAGCGTTCGGCCATATTTAAATATTTCAATTTTGCTAAATAACTATGTAAATATAAAATTAAAGTTACAAAAAACTGTAACATGTTCAATAACACTTTAATTTATTCACAATATTCGGTTTTTAGAAATCTGGAACAGCTGCTTTCTGGTGAACGTAAAAACACGAATTACTTTGTCAATAAAGAATTAAAGTAGCTGATATTGTAAAATTACGATATTATCTATCAACTTAGTATACTTGTAAAAAATTAGAAATGTAGACAATGTGCTTGTCTAGATATTGATTTCTGGTTAAGCAGTATAGCCAATATTGAATTAAAGTTTGTAGAGTTAATATTACACAGTCATAATAAAGATCTTAGTTCCCACACAAAATATTAGAAATATAAAATCACGGCGACACTAAATACTGATACGTAAGTATGCATTCCGCGCTTATATTGAGTTACATTTCAAACGCGCGGCGTTTTCGCGCGCCGCGCTGTGCGCCGTGGCAGGAGGCAGCGATCGACGGTGGCGGGCTAGCGATTAGCGCGGTGCCCGTAAAAAATACGCAAAACGTTTATAAAATTATTATCAATGGTAAATAGTTATATTGTTAATAGTAGGTACACTAATGGAAACTTACCTACACTTATTTATTTCTATATGTACTAGGGATTGCCCGCGGTTTGGTTTACGTAGAATTCGTTATCGTGTTAAGTATAGAAATAATAGATACATTTGAAAATTATTTTAGGTGCATTGTCATACAGATAACCACCCTTGTTAAAGTATCCTTCAAATTCAATAGACAGGTGTCATTTCAATATAATTTTGCGTAATTTGGCGCTTTTAGGTTATAAATGACTAGCGACATATATTTTTTGTTTAAGAGCGATATCCGATATATAATATATCTCCGATAATATTTACTTTATCATTTAAATCAATTTCAAACTAACGTTATTCAATATTTATCATTTTAAAGTCAATTTTACCAACCAACTGAGCTTTACGAGTATACCTACGGAAACAACTCAACATTTGCATCAAATTAAATGCCACTCTTCTTATCCGTTTCGAACAATCAAGAGGGCCTTTACGAGCTGATGTAGTGAAAATTTTATTTAACCCTCGTCCCTTGAAACCTTCACTACGCTCGAGGTTCAACTTTACGAACCACTCGCTACGCTTGTGGTTCAATTTTAGAATGTTTCGCTTGTTTGGGTATCAATATTAGCATGATTAATCAACAAATTTCCCCCTTGTAAAACAAATAAATAAGGTAGGTGAGGTGCAGGCATATGAGGCCCGGCGGGTAACAAGGCCCAGCATTCAAAAATAGCAGTTGCTCCCTATTATTCTGAATTTGTACTTGTTGCTAAGAAGATCCACTGTCAGTGCAGGTAAAAAGGTCCAGTCCCGGGCCTTATTGAACGTATGAGATTAAATAATAGATTAAAATATTTTTAGATAATTTTGAATATTTTAAATCTCTCATTAATAAGGCCGATTTGAAGAAACTTCTATGAAATTATGACTTATAAATAACACCTTCACTGCGCGGGCTGTCCAAATCGCTGCAGACTTTTCTTGGTCTAACTCTAATAATTTTTCACTTGCTTTATTGACCTAAAGACGTTTTAAAGAATCAAAAAGTCTAATAACGTTTAGACACTTATACTTTTTAAAGGCAGTAACTACTTACTTATATAGGTAACTTTTTTTATTAATACATAGGTAGTTATTTACGATAGAAGTGCGAAAAATTGAAATTTTGCAACGAATGACGAATTTTAAAACACGGCCAAAGGGAGTGTTTTAATGTGCTTATTATAGCACCGGTGTCGTAATGTAGCACCAGGGCCCTATTTCACCAACGTGACATTGTTGCTGACGTCACAGGCATCCATGGGCTACGGTTATAGCTTACCATCGGACGGGCCTTATTCCTGTTTGTCACTATCATTGTATTATTTAAAAAAAACTTTATTATATCGGCAAAAAACAGGTATCTTTCTTGTGATGTTTATGATGATAATGATGACAATTGACACAAGATTTCAAAGAACTTTCGGTAATTCATGACAGTAAATGAGTTCTGTGTCGGAATTTCGTGACAACTGTCGTATTTCTTGTGACAATTGTCCAAGTCCCAGCCCCCCCTTTGCTACAGTCCAACCCGAAAGGCACCTTAGGTCGGCGCTTACGTCATTATTACCGGCGCCCTAATACTAATGAAATGAAAATGAAATGAAAAATATTTATTTCGAGCAACTATGGACTCATACAGATTTGTTAGTAGACTTACGTTCCTAATGTTAGTACCTAATTAACTATTACAATATACAGGGTGAAATTTAAATCACTGGCCATATTCATTCCCGGCACTAGGTTACACTTAAGGAATCTATTTAGCAAAAAAAAAAGAGTACATTTTTTTTAATTTTCATTTTTCAATTTTTAAATATTTTCCACGAGTCGTGGTCACCCTATTACCACAAATGTAAACAAACCTAATAGTAAGTTTTAACAACAACATCAGCAAAACCCTTATCTGACCTTCACTAAACCTTATAATCGTTGCAATAGGGTCCACCCAGTTAGTGTTGGCGATGGTAGGCAGGTTTATCAATTTCGAGGGTAGTCTAAACCATTCCGCGCTAGCGGTAAACATAACGGTAAGCATAAATGATTAGTCACTCGTCACTCGCCAACCTTAAAATAATAATCGCGCGCGTACTAAGGTTTAAAAAAATGTTTTCGAACCGGGAATATTACGAAATGGTACGGTGTTATTTATTAAGTGGTGAGTGTTTACGTGGTGCACAATGATTATACGAAATGGAATCAGTTCCACGCCTTCGCAGACAAGGATTGAATCCAAGAGTAAGTACCATCTCGTGGGACTTTCGTTGATTGCATCGATTTTTAATCAAATGTACATAAGTTGATTCAATTTTTTAAATACGCCTGAATGCAAAGATTCCTGACCTAGTTTTTACTCATTGTTTTTAAGCCACGGACGTTTTGTTAATAATCATTAGTCAGAAATAACATTTTAGATTAAAAATGGGTTGCCTTTGCATTTTGACGGTTCTAAGCCCGTTAAAGTATGAAGGAAAAATTAGCAACTTATGTAGGTAGGCGTCTTATCTCGCTGCAATAGGGTTCATAATTGGTGACGCGATTGCAAACAGCGGGAGGGGCGGGGTGTCAATGACCTTAACTGATAAGAGAGAAGCGGGTGTAGTGGGTAGTTGTCGGTTCACCATAACGTACGAGGTTTTTAGGACAACTTGATGATGAGTTATTTCGAAAAAAATGTACTGAGCGGTATTAAAAGAAAAAACACGTGTTTAATATTTTTTCGAGTTCTTTCGGGTGTTTCAATTTGGCCAGTGAATTAAATTTCACCCTGTATATACACTGCTGGAAACATGCATTTCGCAGCAGTCTCATATACGGGCAGTCAAGTCTGTCCGCTATCACACACAGGATAGGGTTGGGGCTGGCCCGCACCCGGCGCACCAGGGATGTGCATCGTGCAAACTAATGCGGGGCTACGCGACGTAAGCGCCGACCGCCATATTCAAGGTGGTTTATCACATAGTACCCTGTAAAGGTATGATTCCAGGGATAAAAAATATGTTAAAACGTTATCCAGCGTATAATGGAATTCATAAAAGTTTTTCTTTATAATTACTACAAGTAAATTTGTTCATATTTGCATATTAATCATTATATCAAAAAATTATCACACGACATGCACATATCACACTTACACTGTACGATTGTTTTCGACGTACGTAAATACTTCTACATAAATATAATATTTGTTGTGACCTGGGTTCCGGCAGAAAATCAGTGCTTTGCTCTAAAGAGCGAAGCATATCACTGAGCCGTGACCCTTTTGTCCTGCTGCAACGCACACAGTTTGTACCTACCTACTTTTATAAAATTTTACTTTTGTACCTACTCACTTCTATGTTATTTTCTTTGTAACTCAATTTTCTTTGTTAGTGCAAAAATTATTGTTTTTTTCTTTCTGTTATGATGTGTTTAAATTTATATTGTGTGTCATTGCAGCTGTCAAATAAATGATTTATCTATCTATCTATCTATCTAAATAAAAAAAAAATATATATTATTAAAAAGGTAAATGAAAAGTAATTGAGTAATTTAATTACTAATTAATGTAATCACAATTGCAAATTACACAGAAAAAATAATTACATGTAATTAAATTTTATGTAATTAAATTACAAACATTTTAATTACATGTAATTAAATTACACGAGTAATTAATTACATGTAATTAAATTACACGAGTAATAAATTACATGTAATTAAATTACACGAGTAATAAATTACATGTAATTTAATTACACGAGTAATAAATTACATGTAATTAAATTACACGAGTAATTAATTACCCCCAACACTGGTTGGTGGCAAACAACCACACCGCTCGTCTGATGGTAAGCGGTTATCGTAGCCTATAAAGGCCTGTGACGTCAGTAACAGTGATGTCGACAAATGTCGCACCTGTCACGTTGGTGAAATAGGGCCCAGATGTATAATAAAAATCATGTTAAAAGATAATACTAACTGTTACGAATAAATATTTATACTGTAAAAAATTATCCCACCAAAAACATTTTCATGTAAAATGTTGCTAAGACGAAACCATAAGCCTAAGACTCGCACTGTTAAAAAGTTATCAGATCTCTTGTCGAGCCAAGCTTCAAACTCTACAAGCCCCTTCACTAACTCTACACCTTAGTCAAAATATGTGGCTTGGCTGTTTTGCTACCGCCACATGGGCATAAGGCGAAAAACTTATTATAATCATTATTTTTAGGGTTCCGTACCTCAAAAGGAATAAAACTGAACCCTTATAGGATCACTCGTGTGTCTGGCTGTCCGTCTGTCACAGCCTATTTGCTCCGAAACTACTGGACTAATAAGTTGAAACTTGTCTATAACCCAAAGACATACATGTAAAGTAAATATGTAATATAAATTTAAATAAAGGGGTCACTTTTGAGATGAATGATAAATAGAAGAAAAAAAACTATATCTTTGTTATATATCAAATGAAGGGGCTCATTTTAGAATTAGAATCTCAAATATATTTTTTTCATAATTTTAAAATAAATAGTTTAGAAGTTATTTAAGAAAACAGGCAAAAAATTAACATTACCCTTATCTCCGAAACTACTGGGTCTTTTTATTATGAAAAAAATACACATATTAGCTCTTTACCTATAGATGACAGGAAAACCTATTAGAAATGTGGAGCTAAGCGTGAGCAGGCCTATGGAACTCTCTGCGCGAGCTCGGATTAATACCTACGAATCTGCTCCCGTTCACGGTAGAAAAGCAAGCCAGTTGGTTGCCACACGCGCTCACGTACGCACGTCACCGCGCGCCGCACTGTCAATTTTTACGATAGTTACACGGACGGCGGGATTCGGGAAATGAATTAGAGATGCACTAGATAAGAAATAGTAAAGATATGTGACGTTCCACGGCAAAAGGTACCATTGCCCCGACTGAATATTGGAGTGGCGATCATAATAAGCGTAAGCGCCAGCCGCCATAAGGTACCTTTTGCCGTGGAACGTCACATATCTTTACTATTTCATATCTAGTGAAGTCTAACGGCGCGATATCTTAAAGTTCGAATCGCGCGGGTAGTAGGTACCTACCTACTATTGAATTTCTTTAATTAAACATGTAATGTTTAATATGTGTGACAAATGTATAGATTTAGATATCTATCTATTTGAAATAGGTAGTAAATTTTTAATTTATTTTGGTAAATGTTTATTTTAACGACAGTAAGTTTACACCGGTTAACTTATAATTAATTACCTTTATTCATGGGGTTTCTATTATTTTTCTTTACTATGTAACATTAATCTCTATCTGGTTTTAAATTACACGAAGTTTTAAAACTAATTCTTGCTGGGATTATTGCGCGGTTTATAAAACGGCGTAAACACTGCGGTTACTGCAGGGACATATGACCTTTTAAAATGACTATTTCGCAAACACTAAAGCATAATCGGAATATTAGGTATAATTTAAGATTTAGCTTTCCTTTTATTTCACTCCTCTGTTTAAGTGGGTATTATATTTATCATTTCTAAGCGTCAGCAACCCTAGCGTTGTGCCGGTGCGCGCGGTGCGGGGAGCGGCGCGTTGAAGGTCACTCCATTGTATTTTTGTGTAGGTATCAAAACGGTAGGTACTTGCGTTTTGTTTGAGAGATAAGTATCTGTTCGTAAGAACTATTGTATAATCTGTGGCGTGAGTCGGACTTAAGTACTTAGTTTTTGATCCGATCCCTACGGGTTTTTAAAAGACATTTTACTCACTTTTCACTAAAAAACATATTGTTAAAAATTGTGTAATGTACGGAACCCTTGGAACGCGAGTCCGACTTGCACTTGGGCGATTTTTTTATTATACATACAATAGTTCTTGTAGAAACGAAACGGCCGAGCTACATACTTTGACTAAGGTGCAGAGCTAGTGAAGTTAGGGCTTGTAGAGTTAGAAGCTTGGCAAGAGATCTGATAACTTTTTGACAGTGCGAGCCTTATGGTTTCGTCTGGGCAACATTTTACATCAAAATGTTTTTGGTGGGATTTCACTTCTTTTTGTAAGTTGCTTATGACAATCTTCCATCCCCTAATTTAAAGGGTTGGGGGTGATTTACTATTAAAAATCCTGAAATAAGTATCTGGGGGCATCTGTTACACAATGTACTTCTTACTGATTCCCCATATAAACCCTTCACCCCGTAAGGGTAAACTTTGGGGTTGAAATCTGCCTTCAGCCCGTAAGGGTAAACTTTGAGGTTGAAATCTATTCTATATCCTTCCCCATAACAATACCTATCTACATACCAAATTTCAACTAAATCGGTTCAGCGATTATTGATTCCCCATACAAGATTAAACCCCCTCATCATCCGCTTAGGGATTAAAAAATTCAAGTTTTTGAATTTATTTGTTGTTTGTGTACTAAAACTATCTTACATATCAAATTTCAGCTTCTTAGAGGACTTCAGGAAGTACCCTAAAGGTATTGATAATCATCAAGTGAGTAAGTCAGTGACGAAATCGAAGTTTTTAGATATGAATAAAATCTAAAGTATAAGAGCTATGCAATTGATATGCTTAATAAGTCCGAGAACTTTGTTTATCTAGTATAATCCAACCCCAAGTTATGAGGGTTCCAAAAAACGACGAAGCGCTTCGAGAAAAGGTAGATAGTGCCCTTGCGCTTTGCTCGTCTTGGCGGGGGCACTGCCGTGCCCCCAGATGTTAAAACATAATAATAATAAAGCTTTATGTTTAGTGACTTTAGTTACCTACTATTTTCGCGTAAACTAGACAATTTTTATATATTTAGTTAATAAGGCCCAAAATAATTATTTTTAACTTATTATAAATATCCTCTTGTTGTGAAGTACCAAATATTGTTATTTGTATATGTATAACTCTTAAGTTAAAAACAATAAAATCTGTTATTGTCTACTGTCAAAATTATTATTTTTTGCGGGATTAAGTAATACCCTGCTAGTGTTCAATAAGGCCCACAATAGGACTTTTATAAAAGGTATATTTTCCAAGAGTATCGTAATATTTTTATAACTATTTTGGTATAATGAAGAAACTTCAATAAATAAGATACCTATTTGAGTGAGTTTTTCATACTTAATATCCTGTTTATTAAAAAAAAAAAAACATTTTAATTTAAGGTGGGCCGTATATAGGCATATACGGCCGACACGGAATATACAATAAGGTGAGGTCACTTACCTTATTGTATATTCAATATGTATACGTGTAATATTGAGCAGTTGGTTTATAATATACATAATATGATATTGACGTTGAATAGGACAGGACATGACAATAGGAACCAGAAATAGGTATAGTCGGTCAAACCAATTTGTCAGTAAATAAAAACAAAAAACTATATTCATCCTTTTCTTTTGGGTGCTAGTACTAGTGTAAGTCAAAGATAGTATGATGATTCTCTCTATGTTTGAAATGAGACAGTCCTTTGACAAACTATGGTAAAAAATAGTTGTGAATATCATGTACATTTTTATTACAATTTCGAAATTCAAATGTACTTCCTAATCAACTCGGCCACTAAACTAACTGATAACTTGGTATCCGATCCGCTAACTCGGCGAATGAATCTCCAATTCGCCAACTCTCCGAGCCGAGTCAACGCTATCACACTGCTACTAAGGCCATTCAAAAATAAACCTTAATTCGAGAGCCCGAAGGTTCTTATATGACAAACAATACATTACGACTTAAAACTTTATGGGAAACAAAGGGACCCCTTTAATTTCACGTAATGTCCGCATCTAATTTATATATGTCCACAGTAAACAAACAAATGAATGATAAGAAAAGACAGACAGTGCTGTGAGCGGCAGGTGGGGCGAGGCGAGGGGCGAGGTATATAGGTAGGCTATGATAGGGTCTCGGGCGCCGCGCCGGCGACACTGACGGACCAGCGCGGCGTATGTATGAATTTCGCGCCTTTTTAAATATATTTTACTATTACAATGCAAGCTACACACCGAAATTTCTTATTTTCCATAATATGGCTGCGTATATTATTTTATAGTAATAGACTTATTTTTACAGACTCTAATTCAATATTAGATATTATAGGACAAAAAACGCATATTAATTCTAAAGCATATATCTTATTCTTCTAAATTTTTAGCTTGCCTATTAACTTAAGAATTTAGATATGTTGTTATGGATTTATTAAACTTTAATTCAATATCGACAAAATAATAAGCTAATTTGTAGTTTGACTAAGAAGCACGTTAAAAAAATTTCTAATAATTTTACATTATAAAGCGTCATACATATTATAAACGATGGAACTTAAACATTGCACTTTAATTCAATATTAAAAAATCATTACTAAAAATATATAAATACCTAATTTATATCTAACGCTCGTTCTAACTTTTCGTCATATTTTACAAATATGCTTAAAAATATGTCCCATGTCAGATAAGTATCACTTTTTCATCTTTAGAATTATCAAAACTTTTAGTGCAAAAATCCGGTCCCACTATTGGTCTATATTTATTGTAGCCAAATGTATTTGCGTCTCACATTTTGCTTAATGAGAGAGCGAGACGCAATGCACATTGGACAGGTGGAATACCACCCTAAGCCAATTTCAAGTATTTCAAAACAAAATTATATTATTTATCAAATAAATTAGTTTTTGAAAAATCATTAATTCATTTGTCATTGGGTTAATAGCTGACAAAACGGCACGAGTTCATCTTTGCATACCTTAGGTGTCTAATGTCATTGCGTCTCACTCTCTCACTAAGCAAAAAGCAAAATGTGAGAATGCGATACACATATTTTGGCCAATATATTGGAAATGTCATTGCGTCTCATTCTCTCATTCACATTGGACAGGTGGAATACCACCCTTACACAATCATTGAATGTGGTTAAAACTGCCAATTTGAATTATTTTTTTATCCTGTTGTGCTGTGCTGTTTACAATATCAATCAAACTTGCAAAAAAAAAAACGAAGTAATTTGTACAAAAATATATGACATTTATGATCATTTCAATACAATTCACACAAAAATCAGTCAGTCAAAAATAAATCATTATGAAACAGGTCACCACGTGTACGTATTGTCTTCGGCGTTGTACTTGACGCTGTCCAGCGGCTTGACCATGCTCGGGTCCGAGGAACAGAAATG
Source organism: Cydia splendana (assembly GCF_910591565.1). Classification (NCBI taxonomy): domain Eukaryota; kingdom Metazoa; phylum Arthropoda; class Insecta; order Lepidoptera; family Tortricidae; genus Cydia; species Cydia splendana. Next base: position 5,233,336 of record NC_085967.1, read on the forward strand.
CTGGAGCATCTCTTCACTGATCCCGCAGTCTGATAAGTTCTCCTTGTTGAAGGCTTTGGCAAAGTGGTTGGGCTCATTCTCCTTTGAGGACTCATCTGGAAATGAATGTGATGTTAATCATTGTTCAATGTTATATTTCACAGAGGATTTTCATTTTTACGTTACGTGGGAACGAAAGGTCCGATCGCTGTCTCGCTTCAACCTACGGTTGTCGCCTTAGCCGAAGCCAGTCGCGCAATGTCGTGGCCAAGACGTTAAAAAAAAAATATTATAGGACATTCTTACACAGATTGACCAAGTCCCACAGTAAGCTCAAGAAGGCTTGTGTTGTGGGTACTCAGACAACGATATATAATATAATATATACATACTTAAATACATAGCAAACAACCATGACTCGGGAACAAATATGTGTCATCACACAAATAAATGCGCTTACCGGGATTCGAACCCAGGACCATCGGCTTCACAGGCAGGGTCACTAGGCCAGACCGGTCGTCTACGTTAGACTGGGAATTGACAAGATTTTGCTTGAATGTCGAAAAATTATAAAAAACCAAGGCCAACCTTTCCTGTAGGTAAACATCCAATGAGATTCTCATACCAATAATCGACACAGAGTTTGCTACCGCGACTCATAAACGATAATTAAGAATAAAGGTGCGAAAATATGGAAGTGTCAACTACTGGGATGTTTGTTATATAAATAAATAAAGCCAGTGAGTAAAAACTGTTTCAACAACAAGGCAATGTCCGGTCGTCATATCCATTCGACGTGCTTTGGTTTTGTAACAACCTTATTACTATGACAATAGAGTTGTTTTAGAAAAAGTACCTTGTGCGATGCCCTTGGCCGCCCACGAGAAAGCCACAGTCGGCGAATGATGCGCGAACGTGGCGCTGAACTGCGCGCCGGAGTACTTCAGAACGTCGAACAGGGAGTGGACGGTGGTCGGCAGGATGGGCCCTCGCAGCTCGATGGAGAAGTACTTCTTGTTGTCCGAGTGTAGGACACTTTCGCGGACCTAAACAATACACGATACTATATTATACTAGCGATTGGAGCCATTATATTATTTTTTTCTGAGACTTAGGAACCTAAGTGAAGTTTTTCAACGGCGGGTGTAATCTGAAAGTTCACTTTCAATTTCAGCCTCTGGAGGGCACAATTTTTCTTCGAGAGCTGCAAAAATGAGTAGTGTTACTCGTATAAAGCGGTTATTTTCAGAATAGTACTATCGATGTGCCTAGTCGTTTGGCCAGATTTTACGGACAGTAGTATGGTTTTTAGGGTTCCGTACCCAAAGGGTAAAACGGGACCCTATTACTAAGACTCCGCTGTCCGTCCGTCCGTCTGTCACCAGACTGTATCTCACGAACCGTGATAGCTAGACAGTTGAAATTTTCACAGATGTATTTCTGTTGCCGCTATAACAACAAATACTAAAAACAGAATAAAATAAAGATTTAAATGGGGCTCCCATACAACAAACGTGATTTCTGACCAAAGTTAAGCAACGTCGGGCGTGGTCAGTACTTGGATGGGTGACCGTTTTTTTTTTGCATTTTTTTTCATTATGGTACGGAACCCTTCGTGCGCGAGTCCGACTCGCACTTGCCCGGTTTTTCATACGTTGAGCGACTAGTGTCCCTCTATCCAGTCTATCCTCTATGAAACGCAGTAATGCAGTAGGTGCTAGTAAGGTAGGGTGGTGGCCGGTAGCTGCGATCAGGGCCGTCTTAAACTATGCTGGGGCCCCTGGGCACATAAAAATTTGGGGCCCTTTTGGAAAGTAAAGAAAGCGAATTAAACTAACATTTTTCTACTATGATCTTCTATTTATTATGGGTAACCAAATATACTGTTACTGTGTGTCCTTCAGGGTCCCCTGAGGATGGGGGCCCTGGGCACGGGCCCCGTGTGCATTTATGGTAAGGACGGTACTGGCTGCGATGATAGAATTGCAGTTGAGCAGGAAGTTGAACAGCGCTTCTTCGGCTCCAGGCGCAAACTATTAGGCTAGTAACTAGCCTAATACTCGTAGTTTGCAAAAACAATACAACTAGTAACTAGCCGCTAGTTACTAGTTGTATTGTTTTTCTTACGTTTAGCGACTGTAGCGTCCCCCCATGGAACGCATTAGGCGCTAGCAACGTAGGCGGCACGCCGGCGAGCGGGCCGGTGGCCGCGATAATGCTCTTGCAGTTGAGCAGGAAGTTAAACAGCGCTTCTTCGGCTCCAGGCGCAAACTATTAGGCTAGTAACTAGTTGTATTTTACTTACGTTTAGCGACTGTAGCGTCCCCCCATGGAACGCAGTAGGCGCTAACAACGTAGGCGGCACGCCGGCGAGCGGGCCGGTGGCCGCGATAATGCTCTTGCAGTTGAGCAGGAAGTTAAACAGCGCTTCTTCGGCTCCAGGCGCAAACTATTAGGCTAGTAACTAGTTGTATTTTTCTTACGTTTAGCGACTGTAGCGTCCCCCCATGGAACGCAGTAGGCGCTAACAACGTAGGCGGCACGCCGGCGAGCGGGCCGGTGGCCGCGATAATGCTCTTACAGTTGAGCAGGAAGTTGAACAGCGCTTCTTCGGCTCCAGGCGCAAACTATTAAACTAGTTACTAGTTGTATTTTCCTTACGTTTAGCGACTGTAGCGTCCCCCCATGGAACGCAGTAGGCGCTAACAACGTAGGCGGCACGCCGGCGAGCGGGCCGGTGGCCGCGATAATGCTCTTGCAGTTGAGCAGGAAGTTGAACAGCGCTTCTTCGGCTCCAGGCGCAAACTATTAAACTAGTTACTAGTTGTATTTTCCTTACGTTTAGCGACTGTAGCGTCCCCCCATGGAACGCAGTAGGCGCTAACAACGTAGGCGGCACGCCGGCGAGCGGGCCGGTGGCCGCGATAATGCTCTTGCAGTTGAGCAGGAAGTTGAACAGCGCTTCTTCGGCTCCAGGCGCAAACTATTAAACTAGTTACTCGTTGTATTTTCCTTACGTTTAGCGACTGTAGCGTCCCCCCATGGAACGCAGTAGGCGCTAACAACGTAGGCGGCACGCCGGCGAGCGGGCCGGTGGCCGCGATAATGCTCTTGCAGTTGAGCAGGAAGTTGAACAGCGCCTGGGCGTCGGCGCCGCGCGCGAACACGAGCGACTCGGCCGCGCTGTCTACGCTGCTCTCGGCGGTGTGGACGATGCGCGCCTGAAAATAAAGTAGGTGTTCGATAAAAAACCCATAGGTCAACGAGAAGAGAGCCACTAACACCGGCAGGAAAGCACTTTAAAGGTTCCGTCACACAGGCGCGTTTTCCGGGCGGGGCGTTAGCGTTTTATATGTAAAAGCGGCGAGCTCCGCTCACGCCCCGCCCGCCGGAAAACGCGCCTGTGTGACGAAGCCTGACGAAAACTCGAATTAAAGAAAGGGCTCAACATACCTACGTATACACGGAGGCCTTGGCCACTTTTTTTTAGTATATGACATTTATTTCAGTTTACAAACCTGCTGGTTATTAATCCTATTCAGCATGGCTGTCTCCAGTCCCAGCTGCGACAGGAACGCATCAGGATCCTCGTCCCCCGACCCTTCCTCTTGAGTCTCTTGTTTCACATTAGTGTCGTCCATCGTGTCATCAACCGCGCGTGTAGTGTACCTACACTTACAACTGATATCAACACAAACCTGCTGGTTATTAATCCTATTCAGCATAGCTGTCTCCAGTCCCAGCTGCGACAGGAACGCATCAGGATCCTCGTCCCCCGACCCCTCCTCTTGAACCTCTTGTTTCACATTAGTGTCGTCCATCGTTTCGTAGCAGCTATCGAACGAGGAGTTCTTTGGCCGGTCTTCGTCTGATGTATTTAGCCGCTTTTTGTCCGGGCGGAGGGGCATTGTGAATTCTACGTCTGCGAGAAAAGAGTTGGTATAATGGTTAATTGTGCTCCATTTTTAAGTCCGTCTTGTTTGTACAGTCAGCGACTGAAGTAACTAAACGGACCAGATGTTCAAAATGATCACATCACAATTTTCAAAAATATCTGCTCATGTAGCAACTCTTATATTGTTAGTTTTTTTAAGCCAACTTCACTAATTTTTAGCTTATACATAATAGAGTAGAGTTTGATAAGAACGTGTTCTAGTCTCACCTTCTTGTCGCAGCGTCTGCCTGAAGCCCCTCGTGGTAGGGCTGATGAGCGCGCAGGGCTCTGACACACCACACAGACCCGCGGCGCGGAATAGGCACGTAAAAGTGTTAGCACACACATAGAAGTATGGGCAGTGGCGAGCTCGTAGCAGCTAGAAAAAAAAACACTTTAAATGGAGAATTTTATGCGAAAACTTTAGGGCATATACAGATTTAACTTTTATTGTATGTATCTAAAACTTATGGACATTGTTGAATCATGTGGTTCAAATCCTGATAAGGGCATTTATTTGTGTGTTCACAAAAATTTGTTCCTGAGTTATGGATGTCTTCTATGTATATAAGTATTTGTATATATGTGTATATTGTATATACCGTCGTCTAGTACCTACCCACAACACAAGCCTTATTGAGCTTACTTTGGGACTAGGCCGATCTGTGTAAAATTGCCCTATAATATTTATTTTATTTAAATGACTAGAATTTTGGTGCAGTCTGAAAATATGTGACGTTTAGAAGATTGTTTATAACCAACCCAGCCCCTTAGATAGTACACAAATTACTAAATCTAAAGAGATAGATGTATTAATTTAATTAAATTCAGTTAAAAATTTCATATAAAAAAAATTTTCACACCTGAAAAAGTGATCTGAAGCTCTCAGTCCACTCAGTATGCAGTGCCAGCTTGACTTCCTCATTTCCGGCCAGGAAGCTGGTAGCAGACACACGGCCCGATGATCGGGGGAACAACTCTAGCCATGGGAGTTGGGGGTGTTGCCAGTAGAGGCATGTCTGGTGGAAGCGCGCCCGCGGTGAGGTGTCTAGAGTAGATGAGGTGGTTGTGTCGAGGCAGCGGACGAACCTGATATAGTACAGTCTACAGATTCTTAAGAGTGTAGTTGACATAAACAAAAACAAAAAAGTAACTAAGGATCGAACAAGCTTTTCCTGCATTTGCGGCAGATGCCATAAAAACTAGGCCACACTTAATATTAAAAAAAAAATTTTTCCTAGTTATGACTGTGGTCGACATTAGTAGAAATGCAACAAAAACAATACTTTGCCTTTCTTAAAAATATATAACTGCATACCCTGTAATCCCGGACGCCTCTTCACTGGCTTTTAGTTTTGCAGTCCATGCAAATGGCTTTGGTGACATTAACCTAAGTTTTGACTTGAGCGCCCAGTCTATTGGCAGGTGCTTGCACTTCTTTACAGCTACATCCTAAGTGGATGATACATAACATAAGTATTATTAAATAAATTATGGTAATAACAATAAAACCTGCTCCATTTGTCAACCCTACATTATGTTTGAAACAAAAATGTGTTTTGAATGATTCAGTTAGTTTCACTAGACTTATATCGGGATATAAGTCCATTCATAATAAACCAGCTAAATTGTTGTAAGCTAGAATAAATGCTTTCTACTTCTTTAAACGCAGCTTTCATTTGATTCTCAATATAAAAAAGGTTTAGTGTGGGCAATTTTCTCTAGAGACAAAAAAGCCAGTTAATATTTGAACCCTCCTAAAGATATTTAACATAATTGCAATTCACATAAACCAGCAGTCGGCAACCTTTTAGCAGCCAAGGGCCACATAGTAGTTAACGAAGTTGACGCGGGACGCACTTTATCAGACATTGTCATTTGACAATATTTAAACCAAATGCAGAGTAGTATAAAAGATATACTTACCGGTTCTACAGAATGTTCCGCAGTGAACTTTTGCAATAGATTTGAGAATGTAGTTAGTTTGTTAGTGTCCAATTCCTGTGGAGGCTTCTCTACCTTTGCAGGTAGCTTTAAAAGAGCAAACAGCGTTTTGTCATTTGATTCATCTAGTTCTGCAAAGTCAGTTTTTGCCTTTTTAGTTTGCTGAGGATTTGACCTGAAAGAAGAATGTATCATGATAAAACACACTCACACTTCAGTGTGATAAAATGAGGTTAATGTTAGAAGGGCAAGAGTTGAGTTAGTACCATCAAAGACATATGTAACTTCGTATAAGACGAATAAAGTCTAAGGAAAAAACGTGCCTCGGAATTCAAGTCAAAGTCATTCTCGAATAGATGCCGCACACACCTTTAGCCTATCCTCGGCTAGATGGCGTGACAACACCGTTTCATATTTAACAATTTTTACACATAGATATCAGTGAATGAACATGGATCAAAATGATATAAAAATAATAAAATCATTTATCCATATATATACATTTTTTGATAACTTTATACGTTTTCATTTTGAGTTTTAGTTGTGTGTCGATAGATGGCAGTAAATTTACAGTGACTACAAAATTTACAATGACAGGACCCCTCTATACTATCTATTCTTTTTGGTACCATGTTGATTAAGATTTATAGAAAGGGTATTAAAACAAGTCATAGCAATTATTTACAGAGTAGCATTACAGTAGTAATTTTAAGTCCAAGGACAGTATGTTCTGTGAGTTGCCATATAAATATTATAATGTTATAATGTGCTAATATGACTCGTCTAATACCATATTGAGACTTTGATTAGGTATCACTATTATTTACTTAAAGTAAATAAGAGGAGGTTACACGAATAACATATGTATGCTAATTAGGCTTAAAACATGTGACGGAAAGTTCAGTTCAAAAAGTATCAAGGAAGTATAACACTGTACAAGGCCAATTATCTTATAAGTACTTCTTATAGGATAGAAGCAAACAAATCTAAGCTAAGCCTAGAAACAGCATCAACTTACTTTGAAAATGGGTTTTTTCTTTTGTCTCCGTCTAGGAGCCTAGAAAAATCTAAGGCACTGGTTTCTTGACTACTGGATTCCTCATTAGATGATACTGAAGGGTGTTTCATGCGTTCCTGTGTCAGATAACATTAATAATAATAAACAAACATCACTGCATTGAGTGCATGCGTATACATCAGATAAATTACCTTAAAAAACAAAATTTAAGGTTTCTTACAAAAAAGAGTAACAACTATGAGACAGCAAATGATGAATAAAGTGTAATTTTATACCTGTAAAGCTAGTTTTCGTTTTTTCAGCTTGTGCAGCTGCATAACTTCGCTGGGCCTTTTCCATGGCGATGGAGGCGGGTTCATTTTCCTTGGCCTTAAATTAGATTCTACTGTATATCACTTGTTACCAAAACATGGTTAATTAGGCCGAAAGCTAAAAGCCGACGCTTTATTTAAAAAAAATAGGACGGCTAAAGAAAACAAAAGAAACACGCATCTTCTTGGCTGTCAAATACTGGGTTGCCAATGCCATTTGACATGACATTCTTAGTTGCCATTGTCAGAAAAAAAGTGAATGAAATCCATTTAAATTTTGCCAGTAAAATTATATAATGTATAGATTTCGTTGATTTACTGTAGCCATTTTAGGAATCGCTGGATTAATGTAAGCCCTGAGTTTATTATTTATTTAATTCTATTGTTTTTCATAATTAAGTAAATATAAATATACTATAGTCTAGCTGGCTAAACTTGGCAGTTACTGTCTCGGAATGTAGTCTAGCGAGCCGTAGATCGGTGTAGGTACCTACAGGATGTTTTTTTTTTAACCCTTACCCATATTTTGAGCAGGGAATAAGTACGTAGGTTATACTTAGCAATTTTAACAATAGAACCAACCCCGAAATCGCGAACCAAAATGACTGTTTCATGCATTTTGGTTGATCAGACTGATAAGTATCTATGTTTTCTATCCTCCTGAGATTTTTTGAGAGAGATGCGGGGGCATACAAATTATTGTACATATTTCAAAATCTATTCTAAACTTTTATGGAATAACCCTAGTGTTGCGAGTGTCGTTGTCGGCCGATCCGTTTGCTTGTTTGCCTCCTATATCATAAAAAAAAACTAAGGGTTCCAAATTCAAAAACAAAACAACTGATTCTGGGTCTCAGGGGGCTATGGCCATGGGACATCCTTTTTTGTGATCAGAGTTGGTCCCATAACACAAGTTGCTTAGTATGACCTATATACTGACCTCAGTGACCTCGCAAAATTTGGCAAAGGATTAAAACAATAGCCCGAATAGTAATGGATCCACGGGGGCCTAAATTTATCAAATTTCCTACCGATTGGCTTCCATATACGCAGTGGTTGTAGAGCACGTCTCGGACTCGAAAAATATAAGTCTTGAAGCTTTTAGCCCGTCGTAACCTTGAGCAGGGTGTTTTATAACCCTTAGCCACATTTGGATATGCCATTTCTCATCAGCAGTTTACATGTACCTATAGGTACAACACATATTTATGAAAATAAAAGTATAATTTTTTTGAAGTTGTATATTTTTTTCCAAAAAAAAAAAAAAAAAAATATGGTCACTCTACTTGTTTGTTTCGATTCGCGCAATATTAGGTACCATCGCATGCGCCGGATAGCACTTGGAAGATATTGTTTAAAATTGTAGGTAATTATAAAAGAACAGTACTAGTACAGAACAGTAGTAGTAGTGTTAGTTTGATGATGGTTTGATGTCATGTGTCATGATATTCAATCTTCTGGCAAGTGAATGGTAGGCGGCCGTGCGCAACGCAACCCACTGTGTAAATCGCCCTTACATAAAGCTGTGTTTATGAATAATGTCGCGAGATGAGATGACCTACCGAATCTCAGCTCATTTCAGTACGCGAGTCCCGCCGCCATCGCCGCCCGTGTCCGCCGTACGGCAGTCACTGGCCGCGGATGTTATCACACGCTGGTTCCAATTTTGAAATTTAAACTTCACAATGGAATTCGACGCCGACACACGAAAACTCTAAAAAAACAAATGCAGGGGAAAAACTTAAAAGGCAATATTGGAAATAAATTAAAAATTTTACAATGTGATGATTTACTTTAATTATTGCAAAATAAATTAACATAATTGTTGTACAATGGCAACAATAATCCGTGTTTTTTACGAATTTTTAATGAGGCGAATTTTTTTGGTAAGTACATTTTTAATATTTTGTAACATTTTCTGTTAATGCACACTATGGCAAAAAATAAATATTAGTAATATAGTAGTAATACCTACATAACATAAGGTACTTACATAAGGTTCATGTAGGCATGTCAGGTAAATATATGGTCTAGTGTTAATTTTCCACTAATGCGTGAAGTTAGTTAGTAAATAACTTCGTTAACTAAATCAAAAACTCGCAACATATCAGACTACAGACTTGTGAATTGGTCATCTTTCCAAGAATCGCACGGTGACGCCAGCGACCTTTCCCAGTGTTCACTCACGCATACATTACCACATCAGTACACACATTATAATAACAACATCCTATAAAAGCGGCAATGTATAATGCATTATTGCGAAAGAACGTGTTCCTAAGTAACTGGGGGATGTCTAAGCGTGAACGAATAGTTTGGTTGAATTCTACTAAAGGCGGCACGTACGGAATGATCAGATTTAGGTAGTTTGATTTGAATTGTTTTACTGAAAAAGGCAAGTTATTATCAAGCCTGTACGAGTACGTTAAAATTTTTATTATAATTTGATTCGATTGTCACTGTTTAATGAAACGATGAGGAAATAAATAAAATTAAGTATACATTCTCGTAATTGCATAGGTACCTAATTACCTTTATTTATTAGCCTAATGCTAAAAAACAGGACTAACTTTAAAAAAGTTACTATATCTCAAAAAAAAAAAATGAAATTTTCATTGAGGGTAAATTTGCTAAATCTTGTAGTTGTAGCCCATCAGCTGTTCTATAAGCCCTTATAAGTCTTGGCGTTGGATAAGTTGTCTTCTTAAGTTAATTTTCTATTAAAAGCTGTAACGCCGAAATGCGTAGGTAATCCAATAGAATAGAGCAAAGAAGCGTGATGAATTGTTTGTAGATACATAGTTACATAGCCAGAGCCACATATACTTCCTTTTGGTAGCTATACCTACCAGCCCTGACCCTTATTACCAACCACTAGAGTTCACCACTGAAAAATATCACAGGCTTGTGGAGAATCACTGTGTGTCGTATATCAACCTATTAATCAATTACAGTAAACTGGCAGTTGACTACTAAGGCGCTGCCAATGTGTTAGGATACTAATAAGGCTTGAATTACGTGAGATAAGAGCTTAGGCGTTATCATTGTAATTATCACGTACAACAGCATTAACCTTTGATAATTATATAATGCTTAACGGTAAAAAGGCCAATCAAATTATGTAGATCCAAAAAAGCGTTTTGATGAATTAATTCCCAGCAAGCTAGAAATCATTTTAATACCTTCATTAGGTCCTAAATTAGTATAATAATACGAGTTTGCTCCATCCCAGTAGGTGTGGATAAATTTTTGGAAGGAACCCACCGTCAAAATCAATGTACTACCAGCAAGGTTGTTGTGGAATGTGGATCAGACACTGGTAAAAAAAAATGATTTTAACACGCTTTTACAAAAAAAGAAATTCAAAGTGGCGGCCATTTTTTACAATCCTAGACTATGAACTCATATTAAGGTATCTTTCGGATCCTCAGTCAATTTTTATCACGATTAGAGCAAATTTTCCGTCGGACGTACCGTTTTTGAAATACAAGCAAAAAACTAAAAAAGAGCACAATAATTTCCACAACTCCTGGAAAGGACCAAACTCGGATTACGCTAATTTAGAACCAAATGAAAGTATTACTAAGACGATTTCCAGCTAGCTGGGAATTAATTCCTGGAAAAAAACGAATTTGATTGGCCTAAAACCTCTTACAGGTTACAGGTTTACTTTGCATATTATGTGTATCAAATTTATTTAAAGAAGTACATATTTAAATTTTGTATATTCAGCGCGTGTTATTTTATGATATAAGAGACAAACGAGCAGACAGGTAAGCGGTTACCGTTGCCCATAGATACCCGGAACACCAGAGGGGTTGTAAGTGCGTCGCCGCCATTTAAGATGGGAGTACGCTCTTCAATTTCAAATATACATGATAGGTACTAAATGTCTCATTTACTCAATCTGATTGCGTTGTTTTTGGATCTAGATATAGTGCAGGTGAGAAACTCCGAGATTTATAACCACTTAACCAGACATCGTAAGTTTTATAGCATTTATGGTGCAGCGGAGTGGTGTTAACGGAATTGGTATAGATAATTCCAAGTTCCAACTGAAATGTTAAATTAAGGTTAATATTTTTTAACGTAATTAAAGCTAATTAATCATTAGGGTTGAAATTGTTTATACCAATTCCGTTAACACCACTCCGCTGCACCGAAAATGCTATGAAATTTACGATGTCTGTTAATAAAAAACCGGGCAAGTGCGAGTCGGACTCGCGCACGAAGGGTTCCGTACCATAATGCAAAAAAAAACAAAAAAAAAAGCAAAAAAAAAAAACGGTCACCCATCCAAATACTGACCACTCCCGACGTTGCTTAACTTTGGTCAAAAATCACGTTTGTTGTATGGGAGCCCCATTTAAATCTTTATTTTATTCTGTTTTTAGTATTTGTTGTTATAGCGGCAACAGAAATACATCATCTGTGAAAATTTCAACTGTCTAGCTATCACAGTTCGTGAGATACAGCCTGGTTACAGACGGACGGACGGACGGACGGACGGACGGACGGACGGACAGCGAAGTCTTAGTAATAGGGTCCCGTTTTACCCTTTGGGTACGGAACCCTAAAAAGTAAATAAATATAATGATCCTTTATTTTCTTAATACGCCTCCACAGCGGATCAGCGGAAGTTGTATAGTTGTTATGGATCATTAATTGTCTAGCAGTTATTAATAAGGTAAATATAGATCTACCTACTTTGCGAGTAGAGCGACTAATATAGGCACAGAATCGTAAAATGAATCGTTAGACCAGCTGTTTACAAGCGTTCGTGATTAAGTTGTAAATCCCCGAAATAGCCGCTGGTTCATTTATTTCTATTTGTTTCAAAGACATGTAGGAGGCCTAGAATAGAATAAAATCATGAGTCAGTAGATTTTATTATAGGACATAAAACACATTGTGTTACTCCCATCATACATTATATGATCATTTATCAAATTATCGTCATGATTTGAGAATCTTCCGAGCCTGGTGGAAGCGTAAAGTGGTTTTTAATTCATTCAACACGCGCCGTCTAATATGGACCAAGTAGGAGCGATATGAGTGACGATACCCATATAGCTATATGACTACATATGACAGCCGAATTCAGCCGATATCTTGAGACTACTTATAGTAGTATACCCTATAATGGCGGTGGAACCGGTAATGGGACAAAAAACCACAAATCCTCTAAAATAAGTATCTAAATGTAGTTTATAAACACTGGCTATATTTTATCATAAATAAGAGTCCTAGCGCTGTTTCAGTTTGAATTTTTATTAAATTCGGTTATTTTTCAAGAAATTGGCGTCAACCCAAAAGTTGTCGTGTCACTGAAAAAAAATACCACTAAGAATTCTTAACAACTTCGCTAAAAGAGGTGATTTAATTTATTTAAATTTAATTAATTAGTACTTGATGAAAACTAGAATGTGTTTTGTTGATTGCATTTACCATGAGATAAGGTATACAACCTATACCAGCAGTATACCTATGTTGTGTCTCCACAGATGTAAAAAAATAGTGGTATTTTTGGCCCAATCCCATTATAGGAGCTGTAAAACTGCATACCTCCTATGATGGGACAATTTACATAATGATGCTTCCCATGCCATAATTTCATTTTTAAACAATACAGAAGTCAAATGTTACGAAATATGTCAACCAGGAGGTATGCTCGGACTATATCAATTAATATCGTTTTTTCCAAACTTTTATTTAACTTGCCCTGTTAGTTAGTGTGGGTCAAATCTTGGTAGCTGAATTTGAGCTACTTTCCGATTTCCGATCGAGTTGAAATTTTGTATACGTAATTAAGTATGCAAATCGGATGATAATGCATTATTATGATAACATGGACCTGATCTGATGATGGAGACAGGAGGTGGCCATGGGAACTCTGCGATAAACGCTAACTAATTGTGTTTGGGTAACATATTAGAATTGTCTCGATGGGTCTAATACAATAATAATTGGCTGTGGAAAGAAAAATACATTCAGCGATAAAAGCTTATACCAAAAATTGATTTTTTTGCCATAACTTATTCCCTATTTCAATATTTTATACTGATAGAGCAATGTCCATTATAGGGGGCCCATTACTGGATCCACGTCCATTACCGGGGTTCCATTACTGGAGCTTTGGTGTCCATGACTGGAGAAAAAAAACATAGTTTTAATTTGTTAAGTATGTGGAAACTCATTGCAGTATCTTTGATACAATACGCCTGAAACATGAAAAACGGATAGGACATTCAGCTTTTAACAGCTTAGCGGGTAGACCATTTACATGTACCAGGAAACTATCACAAATACTAAAAATTTCCTCTTAAATGTCCCATGACTGGTGCTGTTACCTTACTTACTTATAATTTGATAATATAGAATACAGGGTGATTATGGCCATGGTGTTTATAATGTTAGGATAAGTATGATATTATTATAAATTCCTCTGAACAACATTGGTGTAAATTTTGAAACCCAAAAATAATTTGATACATTCAAACTTTCATTTAAACTAAATATAGGTACCTCGTTACCTACTTAATTTAATTCTTGGTACAACGCGCGTGGTATTACTTAGTGGTAGATAGTAGGTATGTAGATAGCTACATACTATATTTCGTTTAAATACCTAAATTGGTTTGCTTACATCTTTTATTTTACCTTCAAAGCACAATGATTATTAGAACCAACTAGATCTTTTTGAAGACTAGAATCTTCCTTTGCGTTTAAATACCCATTGTCAGAAACACCCGGTAGTGTGTAATAGTTCCTGCCATTAAACTTCATGAATATTGTACAGTTGACATCAAAGACATGTTTACATTTTTCGCCTTATTGCAAAGGAGGAAGGTGCAAAAGTGTAAACATATCTTTGACGTCGACTGTACACAAAACTGGGTCACCTGGGATTAGTCTGCTTTCAGAAACAAAGCTTGTATGTTTACTTTTACGAAGTTAAAAGTTTATGACTACAGATTTTAACCGATAGTGACCGATATACATTTTTATTGCAACCTACAATGGCTATAAGTATAATGCATTAATATAAAGCAATATTTGTTTCTATATTTTTTTTTTGCAAAATGTTAAGTCGAAACGACTAAGTGCCACTTGCACCATACCACTAACCCGGGGTTAACCAGTTAAACCATTAACCCAGTGTCAAATTGTACTGGTAACCATGGTTACTCTAATAGGTTGAATCAGTTAACCCCGGGTTAGTGAATGGTGCAAGTGGCCCTAAGTAATTATCATAAATATGTACAGATTACTTACATCGAGGCTAAAATGAGACAAGTTTATGATAAAACGGGGTTACTTTGAACCATCACTGTATTTCTTTGTGGGATTGATTAATTTCGATATATACGTAGTTGTACGTAACTACCTACTACACAAATTTATTTTAAGATTCTGGAGGCAAGTAAAGGATCTAAAAGTTTTGTAACTTTCATGGAAATCTACCTTCATAATCCGATGCATAGAGATTTTTGCTTTTAAACTAACAATAAAAGATTTTAACACTCAACTGAAAGAGGCGTCCGTTCAAAAATGAGCTTGTCAAAAATGCAATCACCGGCCGCCAACAGTCCGCGCAGCGCAGCCGTCGACGCATGTAAATGAAAATGATACTGTAGCACGTCCCAGCTATTAATTAATGCGAGAACACTCCAGATCCGCTGTCATCGACTCGCATCGGCTCTATTTAGTTGTTCAATGGAGCTGCTTTCAAAGGCGGTGCATAGAGAATGTAGTAACGCACAGCCTGAATAGTGTCTGTCTGAAGTACGCTGTTATACTTGTATACGCCAGCTTATATTTCAAGACGTCGCTATTAAAGGGAGGTGGGCAGCGCCCGAGTTAAATTTTCGATTCGATTTCCTTAATTTCATATAGAGCGAAAATTTCTGTATCCGTAGTAGGTATATTCGGAACTTGAACTAGTGAGATTGCTATATGGTATATATATAGGTATATGAATTGTATTGTCTTTATTAAACCAAGGGTTACTTATTAAGATCAAACTTCTATTTCACAGTTAGGTACAGAAACAATTAAGGGACTGCTTCCACGATATGGTTAAAAACGCTTACATAATGTACACTCCATAGAAAAATTTAACTGAAAATATGAAATATTGGTTTCGGCCAACCTCACCTTAATATATTTTATGCTCTTTGATTTAGTCACTTGGCCTATTCATAGATGAAGTTAAAAGGGATAGAAGCTGCTTTGTTTGAGGATAGAATGGCTTAAGCATCGATGAATAAATCGTTGTATGTATATTTATTATTAGTGGTTAATTTCACGCTTACGTACACTACACAGTACATTAATGCGTCTTATAGCACGTAATTAATGTAACTTTAAATTATAGTTACTACCTATACTTAGGTTATAGTTGCTAAACTACCAACCGAACAGTGCAGCTATTCACTAAATTACCAAATGTGCGATGTGCGATTGTGCATAATTTGAATTCGGATTACAAGCGGGGAATGTAATGGGTATTCGGTTTCGTCTCGTGAAATCTATGGGATTGCCTCTGCCTAATAATAGGTATGCTTATTCCTATTCAATTGATTTGATGTTTGTTCCAAGTATTGGGGGGGTAAAATATTTCGACGGTAACATTTTAAATTATCTTTGTTCCTAATAGCCCCGAGGCAAAAAATTTAAATATCCAGCTATTTATTCATCTCAAATCTATATACTGCATATATAAGTACCTTAGGTACCTAATACCTACCTAATTTTACTCTACGTGTCCTCACCTTTGCTCCGGAAAGTTGCTACAATAATATGTATCTTCTTATTTAGGGTCTTATCCTCGAATATACATTTGACGTACTAAAATTATAACAAAAAATGCATTGGATACGTGTGAGCGCGACATAGATATTTCAATTTAATTGGTGTTACATTGCTGTTAAATTTACGTCTCTGAAAACAGCACAGATTGACATGCATAGTGTAGCATTACCTTCGGATACCTCCTTCCTTTTTCTGCGTGCTATATTCCAATTCCAGCAATTAGCTTTCCACGTCCGATCATTCTGACTTGCTTATTATGTCTGCGATCACATTACGATACTTCGTGAATTATATCTGAAATTTACAGATGTTAATAAGACTCTCGAAGTCCTTATCAACCCTCGGGATACATGGGAAGAGACTGGGACTTCTGCCTGGCTTACTTTGGGCTATTATTTCTATGACTTTCAATATGCAATGCGGCCCTAAGCCACCTCAATACATACCTTTAGGTTTTTCCAATTATTTTATGTAATCTTAGGAGAATTTCATTAATTTTAATGGTGAAAATTCCGGGATTCTTTCATTGTTTACATTTTGCAAGATGATTGACGTAACCCGTCAATCACTCTTCAACTGTTCGGATTTCACCACTAAAAAGGCTAGTCTGTATATTTTCGGCAAAGGTTATTCTAAATTTCGTTACAAATAATAACTGGTACTCAACTAATTTTAAATTTCAAATTATGTAATTCTAGTTCTTAAGTTCACCTATATAAGCGGTACAACCGACATTCTGACTCCAGTTTGTCGCCAGCTCTCTTCTGAGTAGATTCTAAATTAAGGGTCCGTGCGGGGCCAAGTGAGGCCCCGCACCTTCAAGAAACCCTCCTCTTCCTGGCGTAACTTCTTAACATAAATACCACAACTATAAAATACGAACAACGTGCGCCCCTTGAAGTCGTTAAGCCTCCCAGATTTGGTGGCCCTCGCTGCGCGCCCGTGTGCGCCCTCCTTGACGCCGCGCGCCTGTGCGCGCCCTCCTTGACGCCGCGTGCCTGTGCGCGCCCTCCTTGACGCCGCGTGCCTGTGCGCGCCCTCCTTGACGCCGCGTGCCTGTGCGCGCCCTCCTTGACGCCGCGTGCCCGTGCGTACCCTCCTTGACGCCGCGCGCCTGTGCGCGCCCTCCTTGACGCCGCGTGCCTCTGCGCGCCCTCCTTGACGCCGCGTGCCTGTGCGCGCCCTCCTTGACGCCGCGCGCCTCTGCGCGCCCTGCTTGACGCCGCGCGCCTGTGCGCGCCCTCCTTGACGCCGCGCGCCTGTACGCGCCCTGCTTGACGCCGCGCGCCTGTGCGCGCCCTTCTAGTTACCACGCGCCTAAACGCGTGAACGCGTTTCTCCAGGCGCCGCATCCCGGAGCATCGGTCTACCTACTACGCTACCACCGCTACCCTGTGTTACTGGACGATCCTAAATCTCAGAAGTGCCATATTGACCCACCCATACAAACCTGGAAAATAAACGTTACCTACCCCTGAGTCCTTACTTTTATCACTTCTCCCCTTCTCCAACCTTCAACCTTCCAGCTGCTCAGTTGCGTGCTCTACCAATCCCACTGGCTGAGCACGTAACGCGACAGTTTTGGCGCCCAACGGTAAATATCTTCCAGGTCTTGAGCTCTCACAAAATTCCAAATTAAAGACACCATCCGCGTCTATAAATTTTTAATCTTTCGGCCTAATTTTCTTAAACTAAATTTTCTCTTACTCTATTAGTCAATATGGCACGTCCTATCAAATACGCTAATTTAAACAAAGCAGAATTAGAATATGAGGTTCGTATTAGACTGGAAGAACCCAAGGATAACTTAGCTACCTTAAAAAAGCAGGCAGAGGTCCTAGGACAAGCCCAACCTGCATCGGAGGTACTTCATTCCATTATTCCTCCCGAAGAAGAATTTGATCAGATCGAGACCTGTCTTAACTTCGTGCAAACGAAAATTGAGTTACTCCAAGCCAAGCCTTCACTATACGCAACTAAAAGGTTAGAATCGTTTATTAATCATTTATATCATAGACTTCAGCGCATTGATCTAGATCATGACTCTCCTTTCGTAGATAATCTTAATAGTTTCTTTGAAAAGTTTAAATCCTTAGAGAATAGATATGAAAGCCTACTATTTGAATCTGCAGAATCTACCCCTCAGATTTCCCCACACCCTACCGAACCCCAGACCTCGACATCATCAATGGCTATCCCCTTAACTTCCCCTGACTCCCATCAACTAAACCCCCCTCTCAACCAACAAACCTTCCAAATTGTCTCCCCCCCGAATACAATCTCTGAACTTAGAAAACTTGCCTATAATGGTAATTCCTGCCCCAAATCCTTCCTCCAGAAGATAGAGGAATTCAGCACCTCTCGTAACCTTAAAAAACAACGTCTAGCCGAGCTAGTCTTCGAAATCTTCACCGATAAAGCCCTTCATTGGATACGCTTCCAAAAAATCCGTAAACCAGACCTTTCCTGGGACGATATTTCTAACTTACTAGTTAGAGATTTCGGAAATACGGACTACGATCATAAACTTCTAACCGCTATTCACGCTAGAACTCAAGGCGAAAACGAAGCGATCGTTATCTACATTTCCATTATGCATGGCATGTTCTCTCGCCTTAATAAACAACTGCCAGAATCTGAACAACTGGCAATTCTCCTTAGAAATATACGTCCTTCTTACTCAGTCTTTGTTGCACTCAACAAAATCAACTCTATTGATGACCTCCTAGCGGCATGCCAAAATTATGAACACATTTTGAACAGAGACCGTAACTTCAAAGAACCCAAACCAGCTGTAGACCAACTGGCTTCGGAATTCAACTACATGGCTACCCCATCAAGTTCTAAATCCTCCTCTAACTTTAATTCTAGACCTACATTCAACCTAGATGCAAGACCTAGCAGGTATAACTTTCCAAAACAAGTAAATACCATTCATAACAAATTTACTTCTAATCTTTTCTGTGTCCGATGTCGTAGCAATGGACATTCCCTTAGCACTTGTAAACAACCCCACTATCCTATTTGCTTCAAATGTGGCCTAAAGGGTCACAAGACCCCTGATTGCCCTAAATGCAATCCCACAAATAAACCCCCTTCAAAAAACGAACCCAGCACGACTTAGATAAAGCCAATTACTTTGATGCAAGTGATTGGAAAGACTGGCTGTCCTATCTGCGTAACTTCTTTACTGTCTATAAAATTTCTTCGGTTCTCTACGAAGAAGAACAAGATGGTGACAGACCATTCTTGACATTCACTGTAGATAACATTCCCTTCTCTGGCTTACTAGACAGTGGCAGTTCATTGACCATTCTGGGCAATAACTCCCATTTCGGCCTTCTAAAAATGGGTTACCCTCTATCTAAGTCGTGCCCAGCTTCAGTTTCTATAGCAAACAAAAAAAAACTACATTCACATGGTCATATGGACTTACTCATGACCTTCAACAATAAAACACACGCCATAAGAGCTCACGTATTCCCAGAAATACATCCCTCTATAATTCTCGGTGTAGACTTCTGGAAAGCTTTTAATCTTATACCTGATATACTAAAACCTAACTTTCTCAGCAATCTACATTGCAATACTATTACACTTGAGCAAGGAAAAATTTTTACCTTTGAAGCTTTAAGTACTGAACAGAAAAACATCGCTACGGATATAATCACTCGCTTTCGGCAGATCTCTTTTGAGGAAAAGGGCGAACTCGGAAGAACTCAACTGATTTGTCACAAGATTGACACCGGTGACTCCCCACCAATTAAGCAACGCTGCTATCGACTCTCCCCTGAGAAACAAAAGGCCCTGATCAACGAAGTGGACAAGATGCTTGCCTGGAAAGTAATCGAGCCCTGCGAGAGCCCTTGGCTATCACCAGTAATCATAACACCTAAGAAGAACGGTGAGTGGCGTTTTTGTGTAGATAGTAGGAAACTGAACTCTATCACTCGTCGTGATGCTTACAGCCTCCCCTTCATGAACGAGATCTTGGACCACCTGCGAGAAGCTAAATACCTGTCTAGCATCGACATCGCTAAAGCATTTTGGGAAGTTCCACTGCATCCTCCAGACAGAGATAAAACCGCATTCTATGTCCCCGGCAGAGGAATGTACCGTTTTGTGGTCATGCCTTTTGGCCTCACTAATGCTCCTGCGACACAACAAAGACTTATGGACACACTGTTTACTCCGGAATTCGAACACAAGGTATTTTGCTACTTGGACGACATCGTCATCGTATCTAAAACCTTCGACGAACATATCTGCCTTCTACTTAAAGTTCTCGAGAAACTAACCTACGCTGGCCTAACAATTAACTTCGAAAAAAGTCAATTCTTCAAAAAGGAACTCAAATACTTGGGATTCATCGTCGATGAACAAGGCTTAAGAGCTGATCCTGATAAGGTTCGTGCAATATTAGACTACCCTACACCAACTACGAAGAAAGAAATCAGAAGATTCCATGGCACCTGCAGCTGGTTTAGAAGATTCATACCCAACTTTAGCACTATAGCAGCCCCACTAAACAAACTAGCAGCTACGGGTAAGAACGCTCCAAAATTCCATTGGACCCTTGAAGCTAACACAGCTTTCTTAAAACTCAAAGAACTCTTGGCTACAACACCCGTCCTTGCCTGCCCTAATTTTGAAGAACCCTTCGCCGTCCATTGTGATGCCTCAAACTACGGAATCGGGGCGATTCTGACACAAAAACACGAAGACAAAGAAGCTGTCATTGCATATATGAGCAAGACCCTGAACAAACACGAACAAAACTACTCAACCACAGAACGAGAGACCTTAGCCGTCATATCTGCACTGGAACACTGGAGATGCTATCTCGACAACGGCCGACAGTTTACAGTATACACCGATCATGCTGCCCTCAAATGGTTCTTAAATTTATCTAATCCTTCAGGAAGACTTGCCAGGTGGACCCTCAGACTTTCAACCTTCAACTTCATTTTAAAACACAAACATGGTAAGGATAATGTCGTCCCTGACTTTCTATCACGCTCCAATAACAAAGACTCAGATCCCTACCATGTAGCACCTATAGTGCAAGAAAATCAACATAGAAATAACGACGAGGAGTTATATAATAGACTTATTTCAGATTGCCAAAACAATCCCGACAGTTACCCAAACTACAACTTCAGAAACAACAAACTTCTCCGCCGAATGAACAATCAAGACTCTTTATCAGATGACTTCATTTGGAAAGAAGTTCCACCTCCTGCTGAAAGAAAATCGCTGATGGAAAAATTCCATGGACTCCCGTCAGAACCTCACTTGGGAACCTTCAAGACATACAAGAAACTCTCACAACACTACTACTGGACAGGCATGTTTAAAGATGTAGCTAAACTTATATCTACATGTGAAACATGTCTATCCTACAAACACTCGAATCATTCACCCTATGGTCCTATGGGCAAGCCAAAAATTTGCTCACGACCCTTCCAATGCATATCCCTTGACCTTCTAGGCCCGTTACCCATGACTAGAAAAAGAAATCAATACATACTAGTTATAAACTGTTACTTTACTAAATACTCCATAATCTTTCCTTTAAAGCGTGCTCGAGCTTCAGAAATAATCTATTACCTAGAAAACCTCGTATTTTTAGTTTTTGGAGTTCCACAGACTCTAATCATGGACAACGGACCTCAATTCCGTTCACGTGAGTTCCACAACTTAATCAATAAATATAAAATACCTTTCGCAAACTTTAATCCCCATTACTGTCCGCAGGTCAACCCAACAGAAAGGTATAATAAAACCATTATTACCGCCTTGGCATCCCTGGTTGGTGAAGATCACAGATCATGGGACAATCACCTCCCTACAATCCAGGCAGCCATGAATAACTCGACAAATCTAGTAACTGGCTACACGCCTTCATTCCTGGTCTTCGGTCGCGAAACTATTCCTTGTGGTTCTATTTATTCACACTGTCAAAATCTTGACGAAATAGTGTTCCTCCCTAGAGACATTTACGCCAACAACCTGGCCCTCCTATCCCCAATTTTCGACAAAGTTCAAGTCGCCTTATTCAAGGCACACTCTAAAAACAGCAACAGATACGACCTAAGAAAATCTTTTAAAGAATTTGAGGTCGGCGACATAATTTGGAGGAAAAATTACGTCCTCAGCAATGCTGGCAACTACTTTAGTGCCAAACTTGCCCCTAGATATATAAAATGTAGAGTTATACAAAAACTCTCACCTCTTGTCTATATACTTGAAGATTCTAATGGGTCCAGAAGTAAATGGCACATTAAGGACTTCAAAACGTAATTTTTATTAAGATAATTAGTTTTAATTTAATACTTATTTTCAACTAGTATATTCATAACTTCATCTTAGGCTTAATTTTACTTCTTATTTCATTTTTCCAGGCATCTAATATGCTTCAGCCTGCGACTGGACCGTAGTGTCTCGCACGGCATCTTTTCTTTTCCAGAGTGGTTCTCCATTCTAAAAATAAAAAAGACATCTACCTTAATGGTCCAACTAATGGTCCCTTACTCGTTAGGTCTACCCCTACTAAAACTCTTAATAGGTTCTAACCCTATTCTATACTCTCGTCGGCTCTAAACCGACTAGAGCTTGTACATAGACCCTATCATCCTTCTCGTGGAGCGGTTGACTACTCCCTAAAAAAAAGCCTTAGGTCATTGGGAGATTTTCCTTAGGAGTGTGAGTCATCGAAAGTGAACCACAGCCCCTTACTCATGTGAGAGACGAATAATTGTGCGATAATTGAAAGAGAAGTATGATTGAGCAGGAAATTCTCTATTTTACTATGTTCCACAGCACCTTCATCTCATACCTTGCACGAATACTTAACTAATTAATAATTTTAACACTCTTAGCATGCTCCCTCATAATTAATACTAAACAAAAATAAAATAAAAAAAAAACTTTGCCTTAATAAGACTACGTCAAAGTTTTTTTTTCCGAGGTTTTTGGGGTAATGTAGCATTACCTTCGGATACCTCCTTCCTTTTTCTGCGTGCTATATTCCAATTCCAGCAATTAGCTTTCCACGTCCGATCATTCTGACTTGCTTATTATGTCTGCGATCACATTACGATACTTCGTGAATTATATCTGAAATTTACAGATGTTAATAAGACTCTCGAAGTCCTTATCAACCCTCGGGATACATGGGAAGAGACTGGGACTTCTGCCTGGCTTACTTTGGGCTATTATTTCTATGACTTTCAATATGCAATGCGGCCCTAAGCCACCTCAATACATACCTTTAGGTTTTTCCAATTATTTTATGTAATCTTAGGAGAATTTCATTAATTTTAATGGTGAAAATTCCGGGATTCTTTCATTGTTTACATTTTGCAAGATGATTGACGTAACCCGTCAATCACTCTTCAACTGTTCGGATTTCACCACTAAAAAGGCTAGTCTGTATATTTTCGGCAAAGGTTATTCTAAATTTCGTTACAAATAATAACTGGTACTCAACTAATTTTAAATTTCAAATTATGTAGTTCTAGTTCTTAAGTTCACCTATATAAGCGGTACAACCGACATTCTGACTCCAGTTTGTCGCCAGCTCTCTTCTGAGTAGATTCTAAATTAAGGGTCCGTGCGGGGCCAAGTGAGGCCCCGCACCTTCAAGAAACCCTCCTCTTCCTGGCGTAACTTCTTAACATAAATACCACAACTATAAAATACGAACAACGTGCGCCCCTTGAAGTCGTTAAGCCTCCCAGATTTGGTGGCCCTCGCTGCGCGCCCGTGTGCGCCCTCCTTGACGCCGCGCGCCTGTGCGCGCCCTCCTTGACGCCGCGTGCCTGTGCGCGCCCTCCTTGACGCCGCGTGCCTGTGCGCGCCCTCCTTGACGCCGCGTGCCTGTGCGCGCCCTCCTTGACGCCGCGTGCCTGTGCGCGCCCTCCTTGACGCCGCGCGCCTGTGCGCGCCCTCCTTGACGCCGCGTGCCTCTGCGCGCCCTCCTTGACGCCGCGTGCCTGTGCGCGCCCTCCTTGACGCCGCGCGCCTCTGCGCGCCCTGCTTGACGCCGCGCGCCTGTGCGCGCCCTCCTTGACGCCGCGCGCCTGTACGCGCCCTGCTTGACGCCGCGCGCCTGTGCGCGCCCTTCTAGTTACCACGCGCCTAAACGCGTGAACGCGTTTCTCCAGGCGCCGCATCCCGGAGCATCGGTCTACCTACTACGCTACCACCGCTACCCTGTGTTACTGGACGATCCTAAATCTCAGAAGTGCCATATTGACCCACCCATACAAACCTGGAAAATAAACGTTACCTACCCCTGAGTCCTTACTTTTATCACTTCTCCCCTTCTCCAACCTTCAACCTTCCAGCTGCTCAGTTGCGTGCTCTACCAACTCATTGGCAGAGTACGTAACGCGACAATAGTTAATGGAAAGAAAACAGTCATTACCGGTGTAGACGTGCGCGCCGGTAGAAAAAAATCGGGCGGCGGCGCGCCACGAAAAAAACCACGGCGGCGGCGTAACGCCGGCGGCGTGGGATTTTCAACTTTTCAATATACGTATAATGAAAAACCAAGATTAACTCTAAATCAACAAGGGAAAAAATCTCAAAAAAAACTGTGTTACATCGTTTTTTTGGTTTATTGTAGAAAAAAAATCATGAAAAAAAAAACTAATTATAATGTTGAAAAAAACATATGTCAAGTATGTTGGACGTTGCTATGATCGGTGTAAAAAAAAAAGATATGCCGCGTAATGAGAATACGTCCAGTATTTTGGACACGCCGAGTATAGAGTACCTACCTACTGTATGTGTATAAGGGTTTTTTTAGTCCAGTTCATATTTTTTTAAATAAATATAGAATAATTGCATTTTTTAATTAGAAATACACTTACTGATAATGTCAACTTATGTAATGAATTTAAGTAAGTAAGTGAAACCTATTATTTTTATATTTTTGCAATAACTTCATATCTCGTAGGTGGTAAAATTTTACCAGTCATTGACGTAATTTATTTCACATTAAATCTAACTTAGCGGGGTATCCTAGGAAGCAGTCACATCTGAGCAATGGTTTTTA
Source organism: Cydia splendana (assembly GCF_910591565.1). NCBI lineage: Eukaryota > Metazoa > Arthropoda > Insecta > Lepidoptera > Tortricidae > Cydia > Cydia splendana. The sequence continues at coordinate 5,258,400 of NC_085967.1, forward strand.
CAATAATGCATGCACTTTTATCTAAATTTTCGTAATAAATTTCTCAAATGAAATCGGGTCTGTCTCTTGATGAAAACATACACCACATCCACAGGAAAAAAAAAACCATAAAAATATATTTTTTTAATCTAGTCCAACATATTGGACTTAGCAAAAGTGCCGTTTAATCGACAACGGGCAAAATAATGGACATTACACCTTTTACACTTGTTTTTACCTATAAACACAAAACAGTTTTATGTAAATCATATTGCCACGTAAAAAACAGACCAGTTAGTAACCTATTACACGTTTTAACGCTGCTTAATACTGTCATATAAAAAAAATGAAATAAAGGGAAAATGTCAGTCCGTCGGATGCTTCCTTGCAAGTTCTGCGTTCTGTAGGACTATGACAAAAAGATTATGTTCACACTGGTTTCCAATATTTTCTTACTTACTTAAAAATAACACAGTATATCATTCAAGTAGTAGTAGTCGTAGTTTCCTGGTAGTGTAAGTACGCTACCAGGGGAAAGTAACGCTATGCTATATGTGGTGCAGAATTTTTTTCTTGGGATGTCCAGTATAGGTGACGTTATCGATTTAAGGGTTAAAATAAATCAAGCAATGAATTTAAAAAAAACGGAACAGTCGGAACGCTAAAGGTAGGCACGTTGCACGTGCTTTATATCCATTGATTTTAAATTTGTACCCTCTTGCGGGTTATGTCTCGGCGCGAATTTTAGACTACCGGCGGCGGCGGCGGCGCGCTGTCTCCTTATGGCGGCGGCGCGCCGCGGCGGCGCGCACGTCTATACCGGTGTACTGTTGCTCGCTATTATTTCTATTACTACACGACACGTAACGTTCGGTTCGTCTAGGATCAGTAATAGCAGGGTGACACGACTGACATGGACTTTTTGTTTGTTCCAGATATCATGGATCTCACTAGTCATTTACGTGTTTTATACCACTTTTACGTTTTACCAAACTAGTCGCCAGTTTTACTATTTACGACAAATATTAGGGGTAAGTTGCTTAGACTTGTTTATGTACAGGCGGCTCTAAGCGCCTGTGACGCTTTGATCTCGGACTCTCTAGAACACAAATGACTAATGTAATATTTTGCCTATATCTCTTTTAGTCTACATCGCAAACGGTCTAGAACACAAAATGACCACATATAGGTAGGTTAGGTTCGTTAGTTATCTTTTAATGGCCGAAGGCCAAACCGCACAGAAATAGGAGCCCCGCGGCAGCGGGGCTCCGTCGACATCGCTAACGTAAAGATAAACCGACGAAGTGTAGGTAAATAAAGGTCTAAATAATTGTAGTCATTTTGTGTTCTATTAGACCGTTTGCGATGTAGACTAAAAGGGATATAGGCAAAATATTACACTAGTCATTTTGTGTTCTAGATAGTCCGAGACCAACCCCCTGTGGCTAGCTTGAAAAGGCGCACACTAAAGAGTAATATACAAGTTTGAATTACCTTCGCAAGATGCGCCGTACATCGCCTGTCCATAAAAAAAGTCCTTAAAACACATCTCTATCCACTATCCCTCAGGGGGAAACTCTTTACTTCATACTCACCGCAGCTTCTTTGTTTTTAGATCGGTCTATGTATTTCCCGTGGGACTGCAACGGTTCTAAATATATGTTGTGCACTCGTTTTACTTCCCTTGTGCAAGAAGCTCAACCAAGTTCTTTATCGAATTTTGTCGGAACTTTGGCCGGGACTTTTCTTTTTCTGGCTGGAAAAAGCGAAGAGTTTTCACATGTCCGTTGCGATAACCCTTGTTGTGTTTGCTGGTGAGTATCGTAATGTATATATGTACCTATTTAATACATTGCTACAGAGGTCAGGAATTAATGAATACCTCGATTGACTGCTTTGCTTTCGTTCGTCCGTTTTTTCAATCAAGAATCTGCGGCATTGCGGCCTAGGCCGGTAATGTAGAGAGCGTTTCCATCTTCCAACCTAATCAACCTTTTCGGGCGCTGCAAATTGTGACGGCTAAATTGATCCTAGCTGATAGAGTCTGTGCGGAAAGAGAAGAGTCGTGGAATGTATGGGGCCCAATACTACAATACTATTCTCTTTCCGCACAGACTCTAATCTAGCTGGGTTTGAGAATAGGAATAAAAATCCGAATGCATTTCCGTCGTCTTAATTTAATTCGCGGTGACCGAAACGCCTCGTTTCATCGTCAATTATCACAACATTATGGACAATTATTTCATCGCATATTGAGGAAACATAGCTTGACTATTGTACGTATGGTATCAATGTCAACAAGTCCGAAATATCAATAAATACGCGCGAGCTACATCAAAGCCGTTCTGTTACATCGGACATCCGTGCATATGCATAATTGACGGTGTAATAAGGCAAGTATGCATGCAACGCGCTTGATTTATACACATGTACCTACATAAAATTCCTGTTGCCCGGAATGCATCAATACCGTCCCATAAATTCATAGTAGGCGTGCAGTTAACGCGGCTTGCTTTCACAAAGCGATACAGCCCTAAATCACTTTAGAGCTAAAAGGCCCCGGTCTGGGAGCACCATTAAGTTCTTGAGACGGGGCTAATGGTGGGCACCTAGCTGCTTAGAATTTCGAGCTAGTTTTGCTGTTAAGTTTCGTTGGAAGGTGTAAGTATAGATTTCGTGATATAAGTAAGTTGGTACTGCAGTGTGACTACTAAATAATGTGCCGTTGTTGTGAAGAACACACAATTGACAGTTTGCTCAGTCGTTATAAAGTGGGGTGACGGGTGACTATAAGAATTAAAAAAAAAACATGAGTGATTACGATTAACATATGTTTGTGTAGAAACGAACAATTTTAATGTGATTACTTACGGTTAAAAAGTCAGCACTCATAAAAATAAACGACGTAAAATAATTGCCAAAATCACCCCGTTATTAGTTACAAAGCCGCCTCATTTATTGCACGTAGCATTTTGGGAACAGTAAATAGTGTTTATTAACATTTTTGTTAATCTTGAGTTGAACGTGATAGTCCTTTTCTTTTTAGGGTTCCGTACCCAAAGGGTAAAACGGGACCCTATTACTAAGACTTCGCTGTCCGTCCGTCCGTCCGTCCGTCCGTCCGTCCGTCTGTCTGTCACCAGGCTGTATCTCACGAACCGTGATAGCTAGACAGTTGAAATTTTCACAGATGATGTATTTCTGTTGCCGCTATAACAACAAATACTAAAAACAGAATAAAATAAAGATTTAAATGGGGCTCCCATACAACAAACGTGATTTTTGACCAAAGTTAAGCAACGTCGGGAGTGGTCAGTACTTGGATGGGTGACCGTTTTTTTTTTGCTTTTTTTTTTCGTTTTTTTTTGCATTATGGTACGGAACCCTTCGTGCGCGAGTCCGACTCGCACTTGCCCGGTTTTTTCTTAATAATATTTTGTGTTAATGTAGAAAATATCCCATTCAGTTAGATTTATTCCTCCGGGAATATTTACTAAACACTATGCAGTTGCTTATTGTTTGTTGTTTTTGCTTCTGGAGAAGGACAATTACTGAACAACACAACAATGCATCAAAAAACTTCCTGTTTGTCCATTAAGTTGAAAATAAACTTTCAGTCATACATTCCATTTCCCACTTCGCGAACCTGTGGAGCTTCTCGCGGAACTACGACCGGAGACGGAAGGAAATTAACTTCGCGAGCTACAAGAATGAGGTTAGTGCTTTGCCTTAAACTTAAGGTTTGCTTCCAGTTTCAGAAATTGGTAGTGTACTATTAGAAGTATTAGAACAAATTAAATTATTTTCAGAAAATATTTTAATTTGTTTTTATTTCAAGCAGAAACAACTATATAAATTGTAAACTGAAATAAATGTCATAAACTATGACATTTATTTCAGTTTATAATTGGTAGTGTGTTAAATAAAGGGACATTGCAGAATACTTTGTCATGGACGTGACGTATATGGTAGCTCCATTAATAACCAGCAGAAATCTGGATTATACTTAGGTACCGTTGAATTTAAAGCTGAATTATCAAACGTTATCATGTCAAATCGATATTTGGCTTCTTAGCTTTATCAGAAGTGTTAAAAAAATAGCGTGAACGTACCCGTACCTTTTCTGGAACGCCCCTTTTGTGTGATATGAGTAGGTATAGGTAGATAGTTACTTTTTGAAAGAATAATTGTAACAAAAAATTTGAATCCGGTAATTAAATAGCAAAAGATACTAAACTACTGGAGAATATTATCTCCTGCCTGCGACTTCATCTTCATGGGATGATGACGATAATTGATAAAAACTATCATACTATCCCCATACCAAATTTCATCAAAATCGGTTGAGCGGTTTCAGCGTGAAGAGGTAACATATAGATAGGTAGGTACTATAAGTGATTATATCTATGTTTTCAAAGTGCGTATTCTAAATTAAGTTCTTACGCATGAATGGATAAATCAGCTGTTCATAAGATTAGCGATCGTAAATACGGCCCGTTTACTGATCCGTTGAATGATTGATTAAGTAAACAGTCTTTCAAATAGATAAATTGAACCATCATGATTCAGCTTTGCGCTCACAGCTTAACACATCATTAGAATACGTTAGTATACTACATTCAAGCATGGACTTGAGAATACACGGACACCACGTCGCTACGACAAAACGATGATTTCATAACGCGCCGATTTTCTTATAAAGTAAGGACGCTAAGTATCAAGAATTTCGTACATTGACCCGCTATTTCCTATCTCTATCGCACGCGCATTCGCGCATAATTATTGCTGTCCTGCTCGCCCAGTGGCATTGACCAACAGCATCATCACAGCAATCCCGCCAAGTCAAGCAAAACAAAGACCTTTTCTCGAAGCCATTCGGTCATTTTCAACGTCCTGTAATTTTGCGCTGTATAATTATGTGGCTGCGATAGAGATAGGAAATAGCGGGTCAACGTACGAAATTCTACGTGCTTAGAATCCTTACTTTATTTAGGTGCGATACGCATACAGTTACACCGAGGGCAAGGGCTGAGCGGTAAATGGATCAAACCCGATAAATAAGCGTCAACATAGAGAGATCAAACCCGTGTAAGCGAAATTTTCGTGTTAACGTAACGAGTTCAATCGAACGCAATGTATCGCAAAACGCATGCAACTATTATAGGTGACGTATGTTGAATTCCTTATGAAATCATATCCAGCATCCCTGTCTCAGCGCGGAGTCAGTGCTTTCTTAAGCCTCCTCCACACTCGTGCGCGAATCGCGGCACAAAGCCGCGAACGCGAGTGTGGAGTCCTGAACGCAGACCTGCGAAATCGACTCCACACTCGCGTTCGCGGCTTCGCCCGCGATTTACGCGCATAGTCTGGAGGGGGCTTTAGGTCCATGCATAAACCGACCCTATTAGGTCGCGTAATCACACCCGAATAAGCAAAAGACCCCTTATTATGCCTATTGTGTAGCCGTCATGCCCATGTCACGTGTCCCGTGATTATGTCCAGGTGGATGGATCGGAAAACCTTAAGTTTTGTGCTAATAGGTAGAGTATGTAATTATAATCGAGATAAATGTATTACGAAAACAAGATCTTTTTTTCTGCAGAAGCCAATAAAAGAGTTAAACTATGAACTTATGAAGTTTTAGGTATAGACTTTATCAACTAAAACAAGTCTAGTAGGTACAAATCATTTATATTTAGCTCTCGCAACTGATTTGTAATACCATACTTCGTGGCGTGATTTTGTTTCGCGACGATGGACTTTCAATAGAGCCGTGATCGACACAAGCCGAATTATACGTTTGAAAAGTTATAAATTTGGTACAGCTATCCGTAACTGGACTGTCACAAGTCGCTGCCCCAATATTACAGGGTTCTATGTTTCACTTTTATCGAACTGAAATTTGAACATTGTCATAGTGACATTAAGTCGAATTTCAACTATCTTGAAAATGTAACATAGAACCCTGTAATATTGAGGCAGCGAAGTCACAAACTCTATAAATAAGGAGATAGTACGATAGTCCTAAGATAGTTCGTTACATTCTTCAAACTTATTTCCATTGGTGTGATTCCAGAACCCCCTTTTCCTGCTAATGAGCCCAGCAGGCCTAACTGGTGCGGCCATGCTGGCCATTACCGTCTCCATGGGTCTGACGTCGCTACGAGTGGTACGAAGGCGCCTCTACAACTGGTTTTGGTATACGCACCAGCTCTACTTGCCATTTATGGCTCTGCTGATAGTTCATCCGCTAAGGTAAGCTTGTTTATCAGGTGTAGAGTTACAATATTGGCAGCATATTGTTTATGTACATTGGTGGCTCTACCATGTTTTCTGGTGGACGCAGGACGCCCCAGTTCTACTTGCCGTATGTTTTGTTGTTGTACTTATATAGAATTACAACATTACAACCCTATGCGTCGACATTAAGTTGTTATGTGGTACCTGCCGCGGCGACTTTACAGTGTGGTCTTGAGTACTTAGGACTTAGGTAGGCAGACTACTCACATCGTCACATCACTCAATATTTGAGATATTCACTCTATGCCTTATTAAACACACGCTTCCACTTGAACACTTGAGCCTAGTGGCAATCTTAGTGTTCAACCAAACTTCTTACAAATAGTGACTAATAGATGTCTTATCTTTATAAGAATCTACTACTGTAGATTTATTATTATTTATTTTTATAAGTATTGTTACTTTCACGTGACACACATACCAAAGTTTTTAAGTTACACATTATTCAATGATCGTGGCAATCAATGCCTACAGTCGAATTATTCGAACGTTCGTTAACGCCTGTCGTCAACCATGTGTCCATATATGAAATCCTCTTACGTAATGCCATGACCTTAATAAAGGCTTATTTCATAATTTTAACTGGATTCTATAGCTGTGTTACAATTAACAGAGAGATCAAACACTCTTACTCTTCTCTAATTCTTAATAAATTGATTTACAACACCACCTTAATACAACACCTTATTGTAACATACATGTAGCTTTATAATGAAAAACTATTTGATATAGTGCTTCTATGCCGAAATAGTCAGCTCTGTTTAACGTTTTTACTTTTCAGTAAATTATTTATTGAATGTTTCTCTGCAGCACTTAGTGTTGAGTTTATGTTTGAACATTCTCAGTGATATCACTTTTGTTTTCAGCGGCGTGCTGAAAAGGGAGTTGCTACCAGAAGAAAGACTGAATTATGACTATGAAACTAATAATACGCATAACTCCTCCGGGGATTCTCCTGTTTTCGTTCCTATACAATCAAAGGTGAGTGTTGTTGAAAAGTGTATTTACTTTGGAAGTCGCTGTAGATACTTTTTAGTAGTTCGTCATAGCTACGAATAAAATGCCAATGTAAGTAATACCCCAGACACTATAGTGTCCAATACTATCGCTGGCATCTACATATTCTACATGTAACTATTACAACTTGTTAAGGAGTACAAGAAATTGTACAACACTCTAAGATCCGCACACACTAACATTCAACTTTTGCACGTGTTTTTTTATATGTCGCGCCGCTCACGAATGCGGTGGCGTATTAGTAATAGTATGTTGGTTGCCTTAAATTATGCCTGTCACTATGCCGTTTATAATGCTTTCAACTAATCAAATTATTAACTGCACCTAGTTCATTTCCTGCCATTGCAGTAAATCGGTCTTTGGAACTATTTCGGTCAAATTAGTTACGGTTTTCAATAATAGCTCGTCCCACGGACTTCGGAGCAGCGTTGTTAGTCCTTTTGCTTATCAAACGCCTTAACGCAATCACTGCCAATGTTTTCGTAGCGCTACGCTCGTAGCCGATCCCAGCGTTTTCCCGCTTTGCAAAGGAAAGCAACCATGAACAGAACCCGCGTAAATCGGTGACCTGAAGGCGGACGTAAATAAATAAATTACTACATAAAAAAACGTAAATAAATAAATTTTATACAACGGGGCCACACTTTTGTGCTCTTCAAGGAATAGGAATAGAAGCGTTAGACATGATGGTGCTTCCTACCGCGCCTCCCATTAAACTTATTCATCAATGACCTCGTTTAGTTATAATGACGAATCAATCAACAATGCCATTTATCTGTTGTATTTCGGCATTGGGATTTATAATAGGCTATACTATAATGTCTAATTTGAAAATGCCCTTCAAGCCCACAGCCAAATAAATGTTTGATTTATAGTAGGTATATAAAAATGGGTTAGAAATTTTCAATTAACATTACTAAAGCCGTAAATAGTAAAATTACTTATGTTTACTTGTAGACCTGTAACTTTATTACAACCCTCGTACGCCTAGAAAAGTATTCTAGGTGCGTGCTAGGTAAAATTAAGGTAATGGAAAGGGAAATGTTTGGAAACCTAGTTCCTAATAGCTTTTCGTCTGGGTTTCTTTCTACCACTTAGGGGTTGTGCACAAATCACGGAGGTGTTTTCGGCTACTTTTTGATCCCCCCTCCCCCCTGGTGATATTTCGTGAGGTATTTGGCTACCCCCCTACCCCCATACAACCTCACGTGTATTTTTTTGTTTTTTTTTCATTCGACCTAATTTTAAGAAAAATTGTATTGTATATAGAAAATCTTGTTTATTTTTTAAATTAGTTAAATAGACTCGCTATTTTGAAGTGCAGAGTGAAGATTTATGTTTAACGAAATCGAGAAAAAGTATCTACTCATGTGGTAGGTATTTTTTTCAGTTTCGTTCATTGTAGAAAAATACACGTGAGGTTTCCTTATACCCCCCCCCTCCCTCAACGTGATCTATCGTGATTTTTTCGTGACCCCCCCGCCCCCTATCGAACCTCGCGTGCTTTGTGCACAATCCCTTACGGAAGTTTTTGGCCTAATATTCTTAGTTGCTGAACTAACTCGAGCTTAAGCCTCGACGCAGTTTCCGATAATACACAAGTTTTGTTGTAATTTAGAACTATTGAGTTAGTACGTATGTATTTATACTAGCTACCGGCGGCGCCAACGCTACGAGTAGCTCTTTTCTCTCCCGTCTGTCGACCTAGGGTGTGTCAAGCTTAGAATAAATTTAAAAGGGGAATAAATACTGTTTTGTCCATTTGTCCAAGACAGTAATTTTTCCACTTTTTAATTTATTCTAAGCTCAATAGCATCGTTTGCAGACGTTTCTGCTTGTTAAAAATTAAAACTAGGTTGTGTCCTCAGATTTGAACAGCGTGCACTGAGGCCACTCGTTTGCATTTGTTTAAGGGTGGTATTCCATCTGTCCAATATCTTGGTCCAATGTCATTGCGTCTCACTCTCTCATTAAGCAAAATGTGCGCCAAAATACACTTGGACAAAGAAATTGGCCAGGTGGAATACCACTCTAACATGACGTCATTGACGTCCATGTTAGAGATCCCTTTCGATCATCCACTACGTTTGAACACTATGAGTTTAACAAAATAATGATATATGACACCATTACATACTAGTTAGTTAAAAAAAAAATTTTTTGTATAAAGCTTTTCTATTTCAATTTCAGACTTGGATTTGGATGGCCTTTCCTCTTTCGTGTTTTTTCCTTGATCACCTGTGGCGGGTTTTGTCCAGAAACCGAGCGAGAGTGGACATTATACAGGTGAGTCATAAAATAATGTCTACATTGCATATTGTTTGGAAGTAGGACCGCTGATATTAGGGCCACTTACGCGTTCCTGGGTTAGCTAACTACCTCGGGTTCGGGGTTAACCGTCTATACAGGGTTAAACTGTACTGTATAAAGGTTAATACAGAATTAGTTGGCTACTGGAACGCGGAAGTGGCCCATAGCGGGTTAGGGATGTGTGTGAAAGTAAATGGCTCCTTTCCGCACATTTGGCCGTCATTGTCTATTTGGTGCTGACTATCTATGGAAAATCCTAACTCATCCTGCCGTGAAATAATCGCATTTGCTAATTGATCGATGTATTGCAGAATATCGTTCGTGTAAAATTGTTTAATTTCATAGAGTTAGACCAAGATAAGTCTGCAACGATTTTGATAGCACACGCAGTTCAAATGTTGTTTTAAATGTTAAACTTCTATGAAATTATTTATTCATATATATGGTACAAAAACAAGTCAAAAAACAATAAATAAAAATAACTTAAAATTACAATTATGACGTAGGCATAAATAACATTTGCACTGCGTACGCTATTAAAATCATTGCAGACTTTTCGTGGTCCTACTTTTAAAAACAACCCATTCGCACTACCTAATACATACTTAATATAAATTTATTACCTCCAACTCTTAATAGAGATATTATGTTTTTATAAATCTGCGGCGCAACATTACGGTACAATTTATAGAGCAATTAATATTCATAAATAACCGTACATAGTCTAAATGAAATTAGTAAATTAATGGTGCTATTGCCGGCATTATTTTGATAAAGTGCCGTTTACACTGGGGGGCAATTCACAAAGTTTAATCCGGTACAGGTAGACTAGACTAGCTAACACGAGTTAATGTCTAGCCAGATACTAATAGTAAATTAAACAAGAGTATTAAACATTGAGTCGTTGTTGTAGGTAACGCTATTTTTCTACTAGGTATTTTTGTTTTTCTCCTCTTAACTTTTAGGACCTTCTCAGAGATCTCATAGAAAAGTTACGTGTCTAAAATGCTTTTATTAATTATATTTTTCTCTTTGCCTATACCTGTGGTCTATATAAAATATACGCTAATAAATTACAAAAATAGTGAATACCCCATCTACAATACCGATGAGTATGCTGTGTTTTATAGGTTGTCAGTCTACTCAGTCTTCTATATTTCAGTATAATTCCTTACTATTTTTGTCAGTGTTTACTACGTTTCACGGTTACCGTTTCAAATAGTTATTATTTCACCACAAGAGAATTTGGATATTATTCAGATTATTGCGACTGCCAAAAATATTTGTACCTACCAATAATTTGCTTTGTTCCTAATAGCCCGGCGACATGAAACCAACAAACTATAGGAGGGGCATTTAAATCAGGTATATAAATAAATGTTATTGATTTGATATGCATATGATTCTACTGTCTGCTTTGCACTTCAATCAGTAAAATAAGTTAAAAGCACTAACCCGAGTGCCACAGAACACACGATCCGAAGTCCAAGGCTTACGCCGACCGCCATAATAGGTACCATTGGTTAATTAAAACAAATAAATGACGATCGGTATCAGGGATGAGCGTCCGCTGCGCTACGAGCGTGCCTTTCGTGGCCGAGGCATAAGAGTAATGTCAAATACATATCAAATCTATATCAGATATTGAAAATCTGAATGCCGCTTCAGGCAGTTATCCCGCCATCAGTCGCAAACGTTCCGCGATTTGGTCCAATAACCGATTAAACTTTGCATAATCCCCAACTACGTAGATCTGAATACATTGTATGGCTTCCGGGAAGTGATTTTAAATTGAAATCGCATAAAAGCTATGAAAATGAATTAGTCGTGTGACTTTCGATCGACAAAATCGCTTCTGGAACAGATGATATTTTCCCAGGCACCAATAAAACTGGAAGTGCCTTTAGCTTTTTATTAAATACCTATGCTGTTCTTGATGTTCTTGTCTTATAGTTCTTATTTATTTTGTAGACTTGTACTTAAGTACCTACATTAAGCATAATTTCCCATAATTAGCCGATCAGCTTTTTTTAAATACCGGCATAAATCTAGCTATTGTAAATTGTAAGCATTTATTAAAATTAAGATTGTGTGATCTTACCGACGTACGGTGCTTGTAGGTATGTAACTGGTACTCACGCTTTACTCTAATATGTCTGAGATACAATTTGTCGGAAATACAGACGCCAGTAGGGAATTCCACATCTTTTCACGATGTAAATGAGGATATGTAATGCTTCGTAGAATAAGAAGCTACTTTGAAGATAATGATGGAAATGGCATATTTTTTTCCCAATAGGTACCTATTATATACATAAATATATCAATATATGGAGGAGACAGTAGGACCTCCCATACAACCATTTCCAGTCGCCGTTACGACGCGGTGTTGACACATCTTGTGTCGACACCGTCTGTTTCGGTCACAATTCCAGTCGCAGAGTCGTCGCCGTGTCGACACAGTTACCAGAAATGGGGAAGGGTCGACACATGACACAAAGTGACATAAAGTGTGGTCGCCGTGTGCACACATTGTTTCGGGTTTGCGACTACTTTATGCCAAAATCATTCGTTCATTCGTTCATTTTGTTCCTGTCAAATGGAAACTGTCAGATGGAAAAATACTTAAATAAAAATAAGTGACATTAATACGCCATCTCTAAAACGGATTACAAGACGTAATTATATATTGTTTGCATTTATATTACAATAGGACTTAAATTATTATGGGGAATTAAACTGCTCGAGTGATTTGATAAACTAAGTGTAATATAATCAACGCGCCACCACATTGTTTTAGTTTAGCCGGAAATGAAATTGTTTACTTCTCAGTGCCTGTGTTCATAATTATATTATTTGAAGCATTTTTAGTACTTCGATGCGTATACTATACTTAAATAACAGAAATAACGCTTTACATACTACGAAACTTGTTAATTATGATGTATAAATATGGTTTAAGGCTGAGAAATATTGCAGTCACAAAGTAGTTGCAATGTTTCGACTTTGTGTCGACTCTGTGTTGACACATGACACGCGCTGTCAAAAGTAATAACAAAGTTACTGGTATGTTACTGGATTTGCAAAATGGCTCCTTGTGTTGATTTGTTTTCAGATATTCTCAAAGTGTAAAAATGCCGTGGTCAGAGATGGGCATTAATCGATTAACTGTTTATTCGACTAATTAATGGAATAAAAAAAGTTAATTCTCAAATTTTAATCGCGATTAGTTTAGTCGACCTAACATAGATTGAAATTGAATTAATCTGAATATTAATCGAATAAATTATCGATTAAATCTCGATTGAAAGTTGACAGGGGGCCATTTTTGTACGTAAAAATAATAGAAATGTCTTGCATGCAGATGGTAGCAAAACACTTTGTCATAAAAGTCGAGATGGGTGTCGATATATAGGTTTTAGGGAGTGCCGATTTCGAAAATAATGACCATTTTGGAATCCAAAATGGCGGCCATGCACTATGCCATAAAAGTCGTCATGGGTGTCGTTTTATAGGTTTTAGGGGGCGCAGATTTCGAAAATGATGACCATTTTGGATTCCAAGATGGCGGCCATGCACTATGTCATAAAAGTCGTCATGGATGTCGTTTTATAGGTTTTAGGGGGCCCCGATTTAGAAAATGATGACCATTTTGAAATCCAAAATGGCGGCCATGCACTATGTCATAAAAGTCGTCATGGGTGCCGTTTTATAGGTTTTGGGGGGCGCAGATTTAGAAAATGATAACCATTTTGGATTCCAAAATGGCGGCCATGCACTATGTCATAAAAGTCGTCATGGGTGTCGTTTTATAGGTTTTAGGGGGCGCAGATTTCGAAAATGAAGACTATTTTGGATTCCAAGATGGCGGCCATGCACTATGTCATAAAAGTCGTCATGGATGTCGTTTTATAGGTTTTAGGGGGCGCAGATTTCGAAAATGATAACATTTTCCATTTCAAAATGGCGGCAATGCACTATGTCATAAAAGTCGTCATGGATATCGTTTTATAGGTTTTAGGGGGCGCAGATTTCGAAAATGAAGACTATTTTGGATTCCAAGATGGCGGCCATGCACTATGTCATAAAAGTCGTCATGGATGTCGTTTTATAGGTTTTAGGGGGCGCAGATTTCGAAAATGATAACATTTTCCATTTCAAAATGGCGGCAATGCACTATGTCATAAAAGTCGTCATGGATATAGTTTTATAGGTTTTAGGGCCGCAGATTTCGAAAATGATGACTATTTTGGATTCCACTTGTATGACAAAATACGTAGCCGCCATCTTGGATTATAAAATGATCATCGTTTTCGAACTCTGCACTCCCTAAAACCTATAAATCGACATCCGTGACGACGCAAGTTATCTTTATTTTCAGATCTAACAAATTGCTACAGAATACAAAGGACAAAAAAGAAGCGAGGAGGTAATGAAACAAGCAAAAATACAGATGATTCCTCGACGCAATTGGGTGATTCTTAAATTGTGTCCAGATTTTTTTTGTCATAAAAGTTTTTATTTTTCACATATTACTCTCACAAGTTCCGTGACATTTCGACCTTGTAATTTTTTAAGTAAATGTTTTATTTATCTATGAGGATCTCACTAGAATAGTATAATCAAGAGGTATGTTTATATTTGATGAATGAAATAGTAACGCAAAAAAAAAAATATTTGTGTCTTATATTCCTGCCGAAGACTTTTATTTTACCTTTTCCTTCTACACAAGTTTGGCCAAGTAATAAGAATTTAGGGCTCTCAATTTTATTTTGACTTCTACAACAGTAAAGCTATGAGGCCATGTTTGGTATCGTTTTCGTATAAATTCGCAGTACCAAATTTAGTTAAGGTATCACATTGACACCATTCCGAAGTAAAAACATATAAACTTATTAAAATACTTTCTTTTAAACTCCTCTTCACGCTTAAACTGCTGAACAGTTTTAATTTAAATTTGGTACACATATATTTTGAGTCCCGGGACAGGATATAATAAGTTATCTCAAAAATCATCCTTTAAAGGTGTGAAATGAGGTGTAGGGGGGAATTCAGATTTGACTTCTTGAAGTTAATACTGTTTAAGTTTAGGTTTGAAGTCATGTTTTTTCATCATTTTTAACTAAATCAAAGATGTAGACCATCCCAAATTTCATATAAATCGGTTCAGCGGTTATTGATTTCCCGTACAAATTTCCACACCACTTTTCACACCTTCAAAAGATGATTTTGGTTATAAGATCTATCCTATGTCCTGTTCCGGGACGCAAACTATTTCTATACCAAATTTCAACGAAATCGGTTCAGCGGTTAAGCGTCAAGAAGAGTTTCAAAAAAACCGGCCAAGTGCGAGTCGGACTCGCGTATTAAGGGTTCCGTACATTAAGTCCGACTCGCGCTTGACTGCACATTTCTAATAGGTTTTCCTGTCATCTATAGGTAAAGAACTATTTTGTGTATTCAGACGGACATACATACAGACGCACGAGTGATCCTATAAGGGTTCCGTTTTTTCCTTTTGAGGTACGGAACCCTAAAAAGATTTATTTTTATTTTGTGGAATGGTGTCAATGTGATATCTTAAATGGATTCAGCACCCCAGATTTATACGAAAACGATACCAAACACGGCCTAGCACCTTCACTGATATAGATATGTCAAGATAAAATTGAGAGCCCTAAATAAACTTTCAAGAGCGGATATCTCAAAAACTATTCAACATATCGAAAAAATTGACTGAATAAACTTGTAACAAATTAAATTAACTTTCATTTTGTATAAGTGGCCATGTCGGTGAGATGCATAGTTTCCGAGATATAATCGAAAAACGGGAAAATGGGACCTTCAAAGCCCCCTCTCTCCCCCCCGCTCAAGGGCTACGGCCGGGGACTTTTGATATGTTCACCTCCTAACTTGTCAAACCGAGTTACGGAGTCAAAAATTGTGTTCCGAGCATTTCCCTCTACAACTTTTGGAGCATTCGTTGCCTGACCTAAGTAGCTTATTGAATTTCTTTAAAAACTTTTCTGTAAAAGGTTGACGGGTGTTGGGTGTTTATATGGTTTCGGTCGATTATTATCATTTGCATTGCCCATGATGACTTACTAGAATTACGAGCACACGAGACACTAATAGTAGTTTGACAAACCTTGGTTTTCAAGAGGTATTTTATATTGACATTTGCTGTCACAAATTTGCTGTCAGATTTAGTCGCAAACCGCACGCAAAGTGCACACAAATGTGTCGACACCTTGTTACGGAAAAGTGTAGACACGGCGACGACACTTTGTTTCGAAACAATTCTAGACACATTGTGTGGACTCTGTTACGACACATCTGACATTTAGTTACCACTTTGTGATTCTGCGACTGGAATGGTTATATGGGCTATTGCTGTTTATATATTTGATATAAGTATGTACGAAATTTAGAGTTTTATTTATTGATTTTGGTAAGATATGCTGACGCTAGATGTCGACTACGAAATAACGCGCGTTTTGGTAAGAAAACTGATGTATGGAGTTACCTCTCTTTCTTTACTTATATTACTCTACGCTACGGTAGTATGATATTTGAGTAGAATAAATAAGTCTCATATCAGCGCCTGTTTTTGATACACGACTCCCAAACAATGAACGTTAACATGGCGCAGTCGGTAGGATACGAACTTGCATTTCCAAAGGGAATCTCATTTCCAACCTTAACACCAAGTTATAAATTATCCTTCCTATTCCCGAAAATTATGGACAAAGGAGCCTAATTCTGATCGTGAGTTATTTATACCTATCGGAAAACTGTTTGCAACGGTCTGCTCCTAACATACTTTTAGGTTGCATCTTAGGCGTTTGTATCCAATATTAAATTTCAGGAACAGAAAAAGTTCTTTATTTAATCAAAACACAAAACAATACTAAAGATAAGACAAAACCTAAATCTAAATTAAGATTTAATATCTACCAAACTATGCGAACCGAAAGACACGTTAGAAGCTAAAACTGTGTATTAATCACTTATTTGAACAGTTGTTTAGAATATTGGCAAAGAGAATGGTTTACTAACGAATGGGCCAAAAACGTTTCCCAAAGTATCACATCCCAAACTATGTTTCCCAAATTATCATTTCCCAAAAAAATGTTTGGCAAAACAACTTATCGCAATTTTTCAGTTAGCAATAGTCTTTTTTGGCAAGTTATTGTTTAGCAAATAATTACTTGGACAAGTTTCATTTTACCAAGTATTATTTAGTCAAATGTATCATTATATCATTAAGTATAACTTACTTGCATAAAGGGAGCTGGGGCTTTATTATAAAAAAGTCGGTTCTGGCGCTTCGCCGGCCGCTGCCGCGGCACGCTCGCTTCGCTCGCTCGGCTCGCGCACTGTAAGGTCGCAGTTCTACCTAACACTCCTCCTCGCTTCGCTCGTCGTCGTACCTACACCGACCTGCCTTTAAAGAGTGTTATGTTAAACGCTCTATCTCCGCCATTTTCAATTTTAGAAAAAAGTTTTCCAAGTAAAAGTGTCCTATCTTGACGTGTTCGTTACAATCATTTAAAATATATGTCATAATGACACCACTCTCGATAAAAAATTTCCAAGTCCCAGCTCCCTTTAAAACATCAATTTTTGGAGGCGTCTAACTCGGCCATTTTTTATTTTTGAGAAAATATTTTTCAATAAAAGATGGTTATTTTGACGTGATCTACACATTACAATCATTTAAAAATAGTGTCATAGTGACACCACTTTGTCATAAAAAATCTAAGTCTCAGGCCCCTTTGCTCCAGTCCAACCAAAACGTTTGCTAAATAAGTTTTTGTCCTAATAACATTTGACAAAGTAAAATCTTGCCAAATGATAATTTGACCAAATAAATTATATGCGAAGTGTAACTTTGCTAAAGGTTCCTTTGGGAAATGAAACTATTGCGATAAGTTTCTTGGGAAGTGAAATTTGGCGAAAGGTATTTGGCCCAAACGAAAGTACACCAAAGAGAATAGATAGTACTTATAGAGGGCTATTGTCATAGTACATTTTGTAGTCACAGTCAATTTACTGCCATCTATCGACATACGATTAAAACTAAAAATTAAAATGTATAAAAATATCAAAAAAATTATAAATATATGGATAAATGATTTTTTTATTTATTTTTCAGAACGCCATATGACTTTGACCCATGTTCTTTCACTGAATGACTTTTTCTTGATGTTCGATGCACGTTTTTTCCTTAGACTTTATTTATTATTTATCTTATACGGAGTTATCTTTGATATCGGTCATATTTTTCAGGTAACGCACATGGCAGGGCGCACGCTCAGCCTGACCCTGCGTTACGAGGATTTTAGCTGCCGCGCGGGTCAGTACGTCCTGCTGCAGTGTCCGGACATCTCCCGCCTCGAGTGGCACCCGTTTACTGTTGTTAAAGTGAGTACTGACGAGCCAATCAGGGCTATAAGCATCTCCCCCGTCTGTATAGTTTTAATGCCTAACTTTATCGTACACTTGCAACCTGCCCCGGCTTTGCACTGGTTATTACACAAAACTTTCTCCAAGAATCACTCTATTGATAAGTGAAAACCGCATGAATATCCGATCAGTAGTTTTTGAGTTGATCGCGTGCATACATACATACAGACGCGGCGGGGAACTTTGTTTTATAAGGGCTTCCTAGCACTGATACTCACCTTAAAATAACTAAGATTTATAATAATTTAGAACATGAACTGAAAAACAGCAAATAAATATAAGCGCTATTTTCCAACTTTAATCCTTAAACCAGCAACGTGTAAAAAACTGTTTTTTCCGTTTTTCCTGTCGAGAATAATAACGCCGAAAAACTGTTGTTTTTAAAAATCATAATATAACATTTTAATAGTTGACTCTTATACAGCTCTTATGTGTTTATTTTTTGATGCAGGTTCCTACATCTAGTCAAAGAAATTTTATTGTTTGGATAAGAGTGAAGGGCGATTGGACTGAGGCGCTAGAGAGGCTACTGTTGCAGAACGGACCAAATCTCAGGTGAGTTTGTCTTATCGCAACTAAATACATATTGTGAAAATTTATTATAATTTATATTATAAGTATACGGTAGGTACCGATACTGTGCCACTTTGTTAAAATACATAATACGTATACTGCAGTGCACCTTGAGAAAATAACAAAAATGAAAAAATAGGAGCTTAAACTCGTACGTACTCCTCGTACATTCAAAAAACCAGGCTCGTTTTCCACAGCTCTATACAATATTATTAAGTGATTGTACCTAGTTTGTAATGTTTAACTTTTTGTGTAGGTACGAGTATATTGTAAATACTTTATGAATCTTATTGTGTAACAAGTAATCGTTTTGGTATAAACTGTAACTAGTGTAAGCTTGTGTGTTGTGTGAATAAAATATAATAAATGTATCATGTTTACGTACTTTTTAAAATGTCTTAAATTGCAGGCAAATTACTTTTTGTTTATTCTTATGTATCTGTATCCCATTTTTTTAGTTAAAACAGTTATCGCCTTGTACAACAACTTTACGGTGTGTTAATATACCGCATTACATTAATTTTGTAACGTAAATTGGTATTTCTGGACTCAAATGTTTCAAAGCTTCAATCTCTCTCACCTCGGCCGTTCAACTCGCACTCCTATTGCAGTATCCTAGTGGACGGCCCGTTCTCGTCGCCGATGCAAGCGGCCCGGAGCCGGCGCGTGGCGGTGTGCGTGGCGGCGGGCGTCGGCGTCACTCCCTTCGTGTCGCTGTTGCATCACATGCTGCTGTAAGTTTCATAACTGTTGTAAACTTTATAAAGAATGTCGCAACTGGCGACCGATATCTTGTAAGAGATACTATATTTTGCGGAACCATCTATTACGCTATATAGTCCTAAATAAATGTGTCAATAAATAAATAAATTTTATATTATGTCTGGAGTGAAGTATTCTCAATTCGTTGTTTCAGGAACCCAACAAGTCGCTTACCCGGACGAATTCACTTAATATGGATAGTCCGACACGAAAAAGAACTGACATGGCTGACAGAGCTCGCCACCAAAACCCTCACAGAACTCAGAAATGCCAACAAACCTGACCGGCTGCACCTACAACTCTACGTTACGAATACAGTCCAAAATGCACCAAGACTTCATACTAACAAAGATCAAATTGCAACACACGTTGTACTCCTCGACGAAAAAAGCTCTCTAACTGGAGTAGTTACTGATGATAAAGCGACTCTTCTCACACCCAATATAAAGAGAAGAGATTATTTACATAATGATACGAAAGACGGAGTGAGTGAAGATTTTAGTATAGCAAAAGAGTTTCCCCATTTGGCGTGCAGGGTGAGGAAAGGCAGGCCACATTGGGATCAACTGTTTGATTCCTGGGTGCATCTATATCCAGAGTAAGTTCCAGAATGATTGATGTATGATGTATCCTCTTTATGACGTAAAAAAATACTTATTGAAAATTTGGGTAATTGGTTAATTAGTTAGGAAACTAATTGCCCCTTTTACGACTTTAGATCACTGTTCCAAGATGCCAAATTCAATTCAATTGGATTTCTCGTCGTCGACTTGAAATATTTATTATAAAACCCTGACGAAATAAAAGGAAAGTCCTCCGTCCTCCGGTATGGCAAAATAATACTTATGCTGTATTTGTTTACAGGGATCACCTAAACTTATATTGCTGCGGACCAAAGAAATTAGTAAAATTGTTAAGAAACAAATGTAAACAGATCTCAAGAGGCAAAACAAAATTTACATTCATACACGAAGGATTCTCTTGATAAGTACCTAATGCTTACATTTGTATTGAAATGCTATTAAAATTGTTTAATGAAAGCAGCTTCCTTATTTCCTATCCATTGCAAAACCATTGACATAGATATCTAGGGACTGGCTTTACGGCGTAAACCCAGTCCCTACAGGCAATAATAATGAGGCATGCCAGGGGCCAGTACAGCGGTGTGACACCGCTACAAAACGATTGGTTGATGAGTTCGCATCACGCGTGCGATTGGTTGATGAGTTCGCATTACGCGCGCTATTTGTCGCAACTAGTTGCGTTAGACTGCACGATTGGCTGGAATTCGTGAGTAACACCGCTGAATTAGTACCATTTTTAGTGCCCGTAGTGCCCGTTCTTAGATATTAAGGTCACTGTACAAAACCAAGCCAATATTAAACTTTTCTAATTGCGTACTTATGAAGCAGTTACAATTTGACCTTGATGAGCTTTTGCCGAGTTATAATGTCTGTGTAGCATTATGCTAACTGCCTAGTCCATTAAACTTAGTAAAAGTCAAATCTAGACACGCGGCAGCGTGTCCAGCCAAGTTCAAAGAAAAATTAAAACTTTCACTAACTAAAATGGCAAGACTCTTTGTATTAAATTCGATTTGATTTCTTTTACAAGTTACAAGGCTTTCAAGACGTTGGGTTCACTTTTAGAGCTGAGCAATGACTTTTTTGCTTATAATTTCAAATATTTGTTTCTAGTTGGATTATGGCCGGACGATCCTTGGGCCAAAGCGCATCCAACTCTGTACAAAATGTACGAGAATACAGCGCACGTACTGTCAATTATTTTCTTGATTATTAGTGGCATCGGTACCTATCAAAATGACGTAGTTCTGCTTATGACCAATTTGGACAAGTTGTCGCAAAAGTGGTTACTTTCGTTTTCAAACGCAGGCAGGTGGAGATTCTCATTTCCGAGATTATTAATTCAGGCGATCAGTTAACAGAAGAGCGTAAAAAGATGATGTTGATGATGATCATAATTGTAACTGGATTGAGTACAGTCAGCAGCAGAAGTTGCTAAGCGGGCGAGGTGTTCAAAATTACCTTGACACGAATTATCTTATTCTTTTATCAATACTTGTACTTACTCTAATGAGGCTTGAATTACGAGCTTTCAGTATCTGTGTGGCAGTAGCATTATGATAACTGCTTAGTCCAGGCCAGGGGTCGGCAAACCGTGGCTCGCAAGCCGCGTGCTGCTCTTTGGAGGCACAACTGTAGCTCTTAAAGTCGTCTAAAAAATTCACATCGGGGTTGTTAGAATTAAAAACAATATTTGTGGCTCTTTGCGGTTCCGAAAGCTGGCGATTTTTACAGTGGATGGATCTTCTTCAAAAAAGTTGACCGGTTGACCTGGCCTAGTCTTTAAAACTTAGTGAAAGTCAAATTAAAACTTTTACAAACTAAAATCGCAAGACGATTTGCATTGAATTAATTGAGTCAGTCGATCTACAAGTTGAAAGGCTTTCAAAATGTTCGGTTCAATTTTAAAGTTGACCGATGACTTCTTTGCTTATAATTTAAAATATTTGTTTCTTGTCGGATTATGGCCGGACGATCCTTGGGCCAAAGCGCACCCAACTCTGTACAAAATGTACGAATATACAACGCACGTACTGTCAATCATTTACATGATTGCTGGTGGCATCGGGACCTATCAAATAAAGGATGACGTGGTTGTGTTCATGACCAATTTAGACAAGACACTTGTAGCATACAATTTTGTCGGAAAAGTGGTTATTTTCATTTGCAAACGCAGGCAGGTTGAGATTTTGATTTCAAAGATTATTAATTCAGGCGATCATTTAACAGAAGAGCGTAAAAAGATGATGTTGATGATGATCATAATTGTAACTGGATTAAGTACATCTGTAGTTGGTGCGTTTAGTGCTTTAGCTTTGTATCATAACGAAATGTCTGTAGAGGCTTGGATGCCTTTCGATCCGATGGAAAGCAAGATGAATTTGCTGACGGCAACTCAACTGGTGGCCATTACCATCGTGGTGCCGGTGATTTGGAGAGGTATAGCTATGCAAGGGATAATCTGTAGCTTGATAATGTACTTGTGCGACCAGCTGGTCGAATTGCAAGATAGGATCAGGTCGCTGGAATTCACTTCTATGACTGAAAGAGCTGTGAGAGAGGAATTTAAAGATATTGTAAAAAAACATGTTCGGTTGATGGGGTAAGTTGTTTCAGTTACTATAATCGAACAAGCGAGCGAGGCGAAGCGAAGATCTTACATTTGGCATTAGGATGTTTGGCAATGATAACGTCTTGCATAATAAGCAATCTAGTGCATCAAATTTCTATAAAGCCGACCACTGACTAACAGGCCGCCGGACGATATCAGCCTGTCAGTTAGAACAAAAATTTGACAGCTCCGAACAACTGACAGGCCGATATCGTCCGGCGCACATAGGGGTAAATTCACGATCTACGGGGCCAAAATTATTTTTGCGGGTTTTTGTATCTTTTAACGTTTTACGAAGTTGAAACAACTGTTTCATGATAATTTTTTTTAATTTATAGGGTAATTTTTTCAAAATTCTACTGATATGTAAAATTTCGACATCTGCACAAAAGAGGAAAAAATTAAAAATATAGTAAAATGTGTATAATAATTTATTACTGAAATAAAATCAGTTGCCATATTAAGCTACAGTCTCTGCTATGATGTTTTCTTCTTCGCTTCCGGAAGAGCACTCTGGGTTCGGATCGGCAGGCAATAGCAATTCTATCGTCTCTGGCAGGAAAGTACTGTGCTTTCTTTTTTTTACTTTTCTCCTGCAGCTCAGTAAGGGGTCGGAACTCAAAAGTAAGCGATTCAAAATATCCGTGTTGCAGCTTTCTTTCGTAAACTTCCTTGCGAAATCAAGTCGATAAGATCGGAAATGCTTGTTACGCGCTTCTGCAGCTTCTTCAGTGAGCTGTCCAATAGGTAGTAACGCATTTTTTTATAATTAGAGCACCATGGACTAGTATCTTATGCATCGTGGGCGTCATGGGATGCCATCCGTATAATTTGACATATAGTTCTCCTGTTTCCTTTGCGTTACTGTCGTATTTTTCAGAGTCAATTTTGTGGCAGCTTGATATCGTCTCTAAAATTACTTTTAATCTATAATCAGCTCGTAACTGATTCCAGTTATATCTGATGCTAATTTTGGATCATCAAGAAACCTTCTGCTGGTGTTTCCATCATTCGTGTTGCCGAAATTTGCCTTTGGCATATCTACAAACAACGGACTTTCAGCAACGGGAATCGCGAAAGAGCCTTCTAGCCAAGAATTATTGTTTTTTATGAATCTGTCTTCTTTATACTGAGCTTTACTCCATCTAGTCTTAAATTCTGACTTGAAATAAGCAAAATTGCTTTTAAATAATTCTATTTGCTCATTAGTGCAGCCTTCACTAGAAAAAAGTTGATCTCTTAAGGAACACAGTTTTTCTTCCAATGTAGGTAAATTTTTACTTTTGAAGAGATAAAATATGTGTTTTCTAGTCACGATCTTCATTTCTGACGTATTTGGTACATCTAAAACAAATAAACATGTCGATTCAACTCAATACAAAAAAAAGTTAATTTTTAAGTAAAATGGCGGATTATTTTTAAAGTATAAAAATTATGATTTGGCGGAAGCATGCGGAAAGTTTTTTTTTAAATTATAATAACCAAAACAATAGACTATAACATGTCGTTAACAATTCTGCTCGATCTCACCCTATTGTATTACTTATTAACGAGTGAAGTTTTTTTTTTGCGAAAAATGACGCTCAAAAACAGTCTCTCTTTCAGAGCATTAACCTAGCCTCAAAAACAAATAAATAAAGCATATTTTTATTTCTGCTTATAAATTACTAACCTGCTGTTTCAGAATCCATGATTTTTTTTCACTCTTGATCTCTTAAAAACAATAAACCACACCGTCAAAGTTTTGCTTTTCTAAGAGCGCCGAGAACAAGTAACATACACGAAGTGACACGATCAAATTCCGACTGACGTGAAACGAATTAGAAAGTGCATACGAGGGTGGGAGGGGTTGTTATCTAGCCGCTAAAGGGTCCTCTACCGCAGGTAGCTGTTATCGCAGAGGTATTTATTGTTTTGATAAATCGACTTTTGGCCGCGTAGATCGTGAATTTACCCCTTAGTGCGGCGGACTGGTAATCAGTGGGCCCCTTTAAGGAAAGGAAATTTATGTATATGTATGTATGTATTTACTTTATTGTACATAGAAATAAAAACACGAGAAACACAGTTACAGAGTCAATTAAATACAACAAAGGCGAACTTATCCCTGAATGGGAAATTTACTACTATATGTTATTTTATAAATTCTTTAGTAATTTGAATTGTTAAAAAATACAATTTATGCAGGTTAATTATAAGATGAAATCGGCGGGATACATCTTTTCAAAACATTAGGAAATATGTGCCTAGTTTCTTGCCGGTCCCATACTTAGTGCCCGTGCCCGGAAGGCCCGTCTTTAGATATATGTCAATGGGTACCTATAAATACCTAAGAATTACGAATACAGTCCTATCGTCTTGATATAGTCTAGGAACCTACTCTATATACGCGAGTTCTCAGTTCGGGGTGAACTAATACTAGTTACGATACATAATAAAATAAAGCAACTTGTATGAATGGAAAATTTTACAGGTACACTCAAGATATGAATACAATTTTCGAAGAGTATTTCTTGATCCAGAACTTAGCGGTCACTTTAGAATTATGTCTCAATGCTCTGATGGCCACAGTGGTAGGTACCTTAAGACGATAGATAGGCCCAATGCCCTTGAGCGTCTAGGCGGAGCTAAGCACTCTGTACCCGCACCACCCGCTTACCCCGCTCACTGCGATCGTACGTGAATTTTGTATCGCTGCACCGCCACGAGGTTCAAAGAATAAGATACAGCCCAGAGGCGCACAGTTGGCGCTATACTCGTATAATCTTTTGTTTGCAGATATTTTGTTGTTTGAGTATGAGTAGATCACGCATTTAGTCGAGGTCGTAAATTACATTTCACGATTAATACGACTCGCGTCCCGCTTAATACGCCAAATAAAATTATATTAGTATTATATTATATATTACTTACCCATCCCGTTACGCACCGTGCACGTTTGTGTAATTGACATACACATAACCGTCGTATTGGTAGAGTGTCATTCTATAAAACTTGCTAACTATGTAATCAAACTTGATGAATGAATGAATTTACTAGTAACTTTTGTTTACATAGTTAGCAAGTTCCATAGAATGATACTCTATGCAATACGCCGTTAGCCAACATTTTTTTATGTGTTTATTACCTACCTTAGGTTTTTTGTTTTGTCTAATATATAAAATTATCTTTTATCGGATTCTTATCGGCGTAAGAATGCGACGCCATCGCCATCTTTTTGACCGTTATGGACCACAGAGTGCAAGCTATCGCTCCCATATTTATTTGCAGTCAGTTACTCCACGACTTTCTAGCTGAGCATATCGTGGTAGCTTTGAACGAGGAAGTTTTATCGCTCCGTGATTTCTTTGTACCTAGTACCTACTGCTACTGTTTACGCTTGTGCTCGGCCCAAGTGCAGCCAAAAGGCTAATTTGTTGTGGCGTAATTACATAAAATCAATAATGCATGGACGTTTTAGTGTTTAAAGTATTATCAGTATTAAAGTAGTATCAGATGACCGCTTCCCATCAGGCGGCTCATTTGCTGACTATCAGATAAAAAAAAGCGGCCAAGTGCGAGTCGGACTCGCCCATGAAGGGTTCCGTAGCAGCAACTAACATAATAAAATTGCGGTTTACGATTTATGACGTATTAAAAAAAACTACTTACTAGATCTCGTTCAAACCAATTTCATATATTATTTTTAGTTTTATCATTCTCTTATTTTAGAAGTTTAGAAGATTTATAAAAAATAAGAAGTTACAGGGGGGGGCGGGGGGGGGGGACACATTTTACCACTTTGGAAGTGTCTCTCGCGCAGACTATTCAGTTTAGAAAAAAATGATATTAGAAACCTCAATATCATTTTTGAAGACCTATCCATAGATACCCCACACGTATGGGTTTGATGAAAAATAAATTTTTGAGTTTCAGTTCTAAGTATGGGAACCCCCAAAATTTATTGTTTTTTTTTTCTATTTTTGTGTGAAAATCTTACTGCGGTTCACAGAATACATCTACTTACCAAGTTTCGACTGTAAGTATAGTTCTTATAGTTTCGGAAAAAAGTGGCTGTGACATACGGACGGACAGACAGACAGACAGACATGACGAATCCATAAGGGTTCCTTTTTTTTGCCATTTGGCTACGGAACCCTAAAAACATTTCTCGAAAGAAGATATTTAATATTTATAATATTTACACATGGCCGGGATATCCCTATTATATGCCTGCCGAGTATGATATTAAACACACAGCAAAGAAATTATATTTTATGAACGTAAGGCCGGTAAATGTTATCACGATTGAAATAATATGTATGTATACTTACTTTTCTCAAAAAATGCGTGGAAATACTTATAAAAAGTTCAAATAAGGACGGGACGTAATGGCAATGTTTCCACGCATGTTTGAGAAAACTTAATTTAATCAATAACCTAACATCATTTTAATAGGTAACAATCCTAAAAATGTAATGGTTTCTGAATCAAACTATACACCGTGTTTTTATTGAATTCCGTTAACTTCGGGGTATAGTTAAGTACGTTTATAAGAACTAAATGGCATAGTTAATTTTCAAAAAAAAAAAATTTTTTTTGTTTTTTTTTTTGTTTAAAAAGTAATTAAATGTAGCATATAGCGTTGTTGTAACACGGGCATTACATTTAACTCAACCAAACAATTGAAATCTGTGACATATTAATGTCATTTCGTACATCAATCGACCGAGATTGTACTTAAGTTTAGTAGCAAATGTATGAACTCATTCTAAACACTAATCAATATGTAAGCCGGCCCTAAGGCAAGTGTACACGCTTGTAGAGGCCTTATAGGAAAAAAATAAATTATGGATTATCTCCGAAATGGACTTAATTAGAACATATCGGTCTTTGAGAAAGTTACTTGATTTAAGCTCAGGAATGCACCCTTGAAATTAACGGAAATAAAAAAAAACACGGTGTATAGTATATACCTACAACATAAGTTGCCAAAGCTAATCAATTACATAATTATTAATTTTTAGGAATCGAACTTTATTAAAAGCGTTAAATTTTAATGGCAATATGTCGGCGCATATTCGAAAACATTTTTTATAAATTTCAAATGAAGCTTTCTCAAACATAAGTGGAAATATTGTCATTAGGTTTGTAATAATAGGCTGCGAAACACCGTGTTGCGCGCGCTAAAGCGCGTCACAACCAAATCAACTTTCTGCAGTTATTTAATCTTTGGCCACAATAACTCCAATTTTATTGCACTTGGGCTCAGCACAAGCATGCAGAATACAAGGAAGGCACGGAGCGACGAGCGACACAGCCTCCTCGTCTCAAAGCTAGCACACGACTGCCGGTGCCGGCCACGCCTTTTTCGAGCTACATACGCACGAAATGTTGAAAAATATTCGATTTCTTAAAAAAAAAAAGATTAATTAACATTATTCTACGTTGCATTTGTAGTGTCGGTTAAAACATTTATTTTAGTTTAAAAATAACTTTAATCGAATAAACCGTTTAGTAGAAATAGGCAAAGTTAGTCGCAAAATAGCCTCTCGTAATGTTCCTTTTTTCGAAAAATTATAAGTCACAGGAAAAAAAGTCAAACGTTACAAATGTTGTACATAAAACGTAGATTCATATATATTTTTTTCATAATTTTTTGTTGAACCGTTAAGAAGATATATACTCTAGAAAGTAAGAGTTTACGGCCAAAAACAGCGCGTAGCGCCTTAATATCATGATACCTAGTGATAGATAAAATATTGGTGCAAAGCAGGAAAGGAAGGGATCATCTTAGTAGTGTATTATTAGCAACGCAGCCTCAACGGGGTTGTCTTATAATACGAGGAAGGCAATCCTTCCATGTCGGTTCCTATTTTAAAACCTTTTTTTAAAGAATACTCGTAGTAGTATATTTCTTCAATTATTTGTTTCAGATCGGATTCGAGCAAAAAACTCTGTTGGCTACTTTCTTTGTCTTTTTGTGTGTCGCTTTGATGAATGCATACATTTATTGCTATTTGGGCAATGAGTTGATTATTCAGGTTGGTATTTTGTTTGTTCGTTAAATGTTATCCATCATACTGAGCACAAAAACCCTGCATCTGTGATTTGATTATAGAGTGGGAATATTGCATTGGCGGCATACGAATCTTCGTGGATATCATGGCCATTGGACCTGCAGAAAGATTTGTTGATCCTCCTGAGAGTAGCCCAGAAACCGCTGTATTTGAGTGCTGGAGGCATAGTCGCCATGTCTATAGAGACTTACAGTCAGGTAAGTCATAAACGCGATCGCGTAATATTAATAACGCGAGCATTAATAACGCGAGCTGAAACATTTTCTCCCTACGGCCGCGGATTCTCCTTATTAGACACAGCCCGAAGAAAATTGTCACAACGCAAATAGGTATTATTATGTGAAGTTCATAAGTAACGTCATCCACTTACCACCACCCTTGTGGTTATAATTTGCGTTTGCAAACGGTTTGATTTCAGTTTTGTAACTAGTAGGTAAAAAACCGAAATGGTATTAATAACTAGGTAATTCAAGTAATATGATTTTTTATTTCTTTTACAGACGCTGTACAACGGGTACTCCATTTTTGCCGTATTAAACGACGTTGTCGCTTAAGCGAATAAAATAATGTGGCTTTCCATTAGAGAAAGGTTATCATGCTCCATGTGCATATATGTATATGGACCCTTCTCTAAAGCCCCCCATTCACACTCCTACCTTGTAGTCCGCCTCGCAGGACTACGGCGTAGGATATAGCTCACACACCCTCCTACGTTGTAGTTCGCCTTGCAGGACTACGGAGCAAGAAATAGCTCACACACGGTACTGTTTTGCCGTCCATCATCAGTACTGCTTCGTTTCTCACAAGTGTCGGTCTACTTACTCAAAATAGCTCTTCTGCTATGTATTTTCTTGTTATTGGATAAAAATAAAAAAGAGTATGGGAAAATAAACTGCTAAAAATTCGCCAGAGAGCGTCATATTTCTTAAGTACTGGTAATAATTGTTGCAATGCCTATTCCTCCATTGTTTGTTGGAGTGATTGGGTGATTTCTGGTCCCAAAAACAGCGATTTTCTTTATAAATTTCAAAAAAATGGCGCGCACTGTTGTCATACGTCAAGCACGGTAGTCCGCAACGTAGGACGACAACCCACAC
Organism: Cydia splendana; assembly: GCF_910591565.1. Taxonomy (NCBI): domain Eukaryota; kingdom Metazoa; phylum Arthropoda; class Insecta; order Lepidoptera; family Tortricidae; genus Cydia; species Cydia splendana. The sequence goes on from NC_085967.1 coordinate 5,288,161, forward strand.
ACAATCCTACGCGGCGGACTACAGCGGTGGGCGGGGCTTGCAGGATTTGTAGGACCCAAGAGGCATCCTACTTGGGTGTTGTAGGATGGCACGTAGTCCGCGACCCCCATACACAATCCTACCCAATGAGGCGGACTACGAGGCGGACTACAAGGTAGGAGTGTGAATTGGGGGCTTAATGGAAAGCCACGTATGAGCTTATCTCTTTGCTTATTAAAATGTAGTTGCAATTAGGTACGATTAAATGTAGACCACTTTCTGTGGTACGATCACTTAAAAATAAATGAATCACAATAAATGAAATAAAATAAAAAATAACATAATTACACGTTTGGCGGTGTTTTTATTTTGTTCCTCCTGCTCTTAACTCTTTTAAGCTCAAGTTGCATTCGATAATCTAAATGAGCCTTAACATCTTACCACCTCAGTTAAACAGTGAACGTATAGGTCTCTACATATTATAAAAAGTTTATTATCTTATAACACGTGTACCTACATCCGTGGTCGCGCTGTGCCAGCGGCCTGTGGTACCAGTTTACTGGGCTACCAAGAGCGCCGTCCTGCAGTTCAGCAACTGCCTTGGAGTGAGTATACGAAGCTCAACTTGTACACCACCTCATTCCCAATACACCGGGGTCCCACTGCACCTAATTCTGACGTAAACCCCGACCAGAAATATATGATCATTTTCAAGAGGGCGCTGTTATTCCCATGTATGTGGTGGACAGTTCAGTTTAGAATGAAAAATTTAGTTCATTGAACTTCCGCAATATGGCGCCTGATCATATATTACTGGTCAGGCTTTATCTCAATGTAGGTAGTCTAATTGTCGATGTCGTTATTTCACATCAATTGTGTGTTAAGTGGCAGCAAATCAATATGCCCCAGAAAAATAAAACTACATAATTTATGTGATCTACTACTGTCGGGTAAACCTATTTCAACTTTTTTAAAATAGATAGGTCACTAAGTTACCGACCGAAAATAGGTAGGTCACTACGCACCTACTAAGTAAATAGCAACTAACAACGCAACGATAACGCAACATTGATTAAGCATCCGTACGGCGTGAAACTCGGCCTAGGTAATGTCAGGACATTGCAAGAACATACATACATACATAGCAGGGTCATTCGGAAGAGCCTTGCACTACCGTTTTACCTGTTCCGACATTCGCGTTGGAAATGGTATCCTTTAATTCAAACTTTTTCCAATTTAATTGCTCATTAGGGTATTAGATCTTCATCCCTTCATGTTTTTCATTGAGAAAATTTTCACTTATACCTACGTCGTCGTTGCACTTGAATCACAAGGACCCTTCTATGTCGAAAGCCATATTTCATGGTCGTATTTATTTTAAACGCCTAAATTATCGTTTTTATTATTATTCTTGACTGATCAACGATTGACTCTAATCTAGTCTCACTGATGGTAAGCGACGACAGAGTCAGATGAAGCTCACTGATTCAGTAACAGCCTACTCACTTTTTCTTTAAAGACACTTGGATCGATATTATGTAAATAGGCTCAATTAATAAGTTTCGGTCAAGTTAGTTTGCATCAGTTTGAATTGAAACCAGCGACCGTCAAAAATATTTTCTGGTACACAATTTTATTTCCGACTGTACTTTCTTTCCTTTTCAATGTCCATTACTTCTCGAGATATCTTTCTTTCTCTAAACCCAATGTGTTTGTTTTTTCCATCGAAGAGTTCCTTTGGCTATCTTCCGAGTGCATCTTCAGATTTCAGCTCAATCAGACATCGAGAAGTGGTTCAAATTTAAGTTACAGGGTTTGAAGCACATATTCACATAATCTACATACCTATACATATTTTACATCGTCTCCGCTGGCTTGGCCATCTTGAAAGGATGGGTGAAGATCGGGCAGCCAAAAGGGCCTACTTGGGTCGACCAACTGGGCGCCGTCCTAAATACCGTTGGGCAGATATAGAGTGGAGGCACGCAGATCTCCGTGAGCTCGGCGTCGGCGAAAGCTGGCGGGATGCCGCTCTGGACCGATCAAAGTGGCGTGCTCTTGTGGTGGAGGCCAAGACTCATTTTGGGTCACCGCGCCAACCAAGTAAGTAAGTAAGTATACATATTTTATAATACTTTCTGAATTCGGTCAAGTACATCGTGTAATGTAAATTTAACACTCCCTTGCTTTCCGACTCACACTTGCCGAAATTTATCAATCAGGTGATTGTGTATTAGATTGTAAAAATGTTATACATCTTCCGCGCATGCATCAGTAGTTCGTAAAGCGGCGCGCACGCAGCATGGCGCACGATTTGAACGGCAAGGTCGCGCTTGTGACGGGCGCCGCTAACGGCGTGGGCGCGGGGATAGTGAGGCTGCTGCTGGCTGAAGGAGCGAAGGTAGGTAGCTAGGTGTAAAGGCTCCTCTTCACGTTCCTCTCCATAAATGCGTCCCTCGTTGGCGTTGGCGTTGGCCCAACGTGAAGAGGAGCCTTAAGGAGACCCTTGCTATTGGGATTAAAAACCCGTGGATGACATGGATACCAAAATTAATAAGGCCTGTCCAGACGGGACTATCAAATTTGATTGACGTCATTTTCAGATTTATGGTGAGAGTCGAGCGATCGCTCGAAATTAAAAAACCGGCCAAGTGAGAGTCGAACTCGCGTTCCAAGGGTTCCGTACATTAAGTCCGACTCACGCTTGACTGCACATATCTAATAGGTTTTCCTGTCATCTATAGGTAAAGAACTATTTTGTGTATTTTTTTCCAAAATTTTAGACCCAGTAGTTTCGGAGATAAAGGGGGAGGGGTGAATGGTCAATTTATAGCAGTTCGAAGTCAACTGGTAGATTGTGAAATTTTTGAACGTTTTCTAATAATTTATTAGACCAAGTATTGAAAATGTTACAGTACTTATGTTACATATTTGTGATCTATACAAAGACCTTTCATTTGGTACCCCACATGGTATGTTTAAACGTAAATAAAAGAAAAGTTTGACCTGCCGACTTTGTGACGTCACAGCTAGTTGCTTTCGCGCTTGTCATCTCATATATTTGTGTTCAGGGCATTACACTGAATGCATCGATACCATATTCACCCATATCCGAGACGACATGAACGAGAACTAACCTAAAGCCTTGAAAAACGGCCCTCTAATAAGCTTAGGTACAATTTTTATTTTCATCATGGTCTAATAAAACATGGTCTTCCATTCCCAGAGTGACACGGGCCTACGTCACAATAACATTGCCACTTTATTTCAACATAACATGTTACATGGGTACATTATACCTATGGTTAATAAGTTAAAATATTTCTTTATAATTTTATAATTTTCATTTATATGTATTTTAGCTTAAATTTTACAATAACACGTCATTTTTAATTACTCGTTAGCAATATCTTCCGATTCACGAAAGAAATTTCAGACTTTCGGGTAATTCTGTTTATACTACTGGTAACACAGGATAGCGCTGTGCACATTTGACAATTCGGATCTAGATAACTTCATGCCCTGACCGTCATCCTTGTCGAACGCGTGTTAATTGTTATTTCCTTCTCGCTCAGTGTCAGCAGTCGCAGTGTTTTCCAAACTTTTCACGTCGTAAGCTTGGTAATTAATGTGTAACTGTGAATTAGTTTTTTAAACGTTTGTCTTGTATAGATAAATAAAGTTTAATTTAATACATTACATTTGTTTTATTTTACTATGTTTCTACATGAATAACTTAAAATTAATGCCGTTAAAATAATTTTCACCGTTGGTTAAAATTCTCCCACATTTCAAAGTTTGAGAACCTGTAAACAGCATGATGACGTAGGCGCGTGTCAGTTAGGTCATACGCGAATCTCGGAATGGAGTACCAGGCGGAGTATATTATTATACCATGATTTTCATCAATTGAATCAAGTGGGATCGGCGAGCCAATCTCATTGCGTTTACACCTAGGGTTGCCAGACATACATAGACACCACAGACATATTTAATATTATACTTTATTTGGCCTCCGTATACTTTATAAAATACGAAACACATAAATTACCTATGCTAAAATACTTTATTTTAAACTGAAACTAGAACAAGCAAAAAATGTGTAAGAAATATAGAAATACTTTATTTTTTGATCCTTTAAATTAAACCACCAAATACTATATAAGTATCTCGAAAAAAATCTGGCAACCCTATTTACACCACATAATTATCTAAATTGCCAAATTAATCAGATTGTGCGAAAAAAACACACAAAATGGTTTATCTTATCCGTTATCTGGTGCAGTCGCTTATAAGATTATTTTAGTTTTTAGATAAATATGTTTTTTAGTTTTCTGTTTTGTGTTAGCATAAGTTTAATTTACCTACTTGCTTTTTATTGTAATAAGATGAATGTTAAATATTTAATCAAATTCATTGTATTATCTTTTACAAGCAAATTCGGAACCAACATAGATAAAGGCTCCGTCACACAGGCGCGTTTTGCAGGCGGCGCGTGAGGGGGGCGCGCCGCTTTTACATATAAAACGCTCACGCCGCGCTCTCGCTCCACCCGGAAAACGCGCCTGTGTGACGGAACCTTAATATAAAGTAGTTCTCATAATCACACACTCACCCGTACCTACTTGTAATAATGCCATATAACACCTTGCACTTTGCCAAAAATAATCTCATTTTAAATTTAAAAATTATTCACACAGCACGTCGCCATTCTGGACATCGATGAGCCTAGAGGGACTGCGTTCCAAAACGAGTTAAACGCTGAATTTGGCGCCAATAAGAGCAAGTTCTACCAGTGCGACGTCACGAACGACGAACAGCTGTGCGCGGCCTTTCAGTCCGTCGTAGCGGGCCATGGAGGCCTCAACCTGGTAGTCAACAATGCTGGCATTATGAACGATGCCCCGCACGTGTATAAGAAAGAAATTTCGATTAACGTGGTAAGTCCTGTCTGAGTTGCTTATTGTCGGTAGGTAATAGGCATACACTTAAGCAAGAATTCATAAATAACCGATAACCAAAGTGTCTCGCATTGGCGTTCCTCAGGTCCGTCCATAATTGACTGGTTGAAAGCTGCGTGTGGTTAAATGGTAGGTAGGAATCAAACTAAATCAAATGATTGAACTAAATCAAATGATAGTTAGTGTTGTTTGTGCATGATAGATCAAATGATATTCGTATTTCGTAGTTTATTTTTCTTACCTACGCTCCAAGAAACTCATTGGTTCGAACCTATACGATCACGTGATTCTCAAGCTGAAAGCGCTTCTTGCTATTGTCTGTTAGTTGCCATTATTCAAATTTATTTACACATTTATATTCCAGACTGCTCTGATCACCAGCACCTTGAAAGCCCTAGAGCTGATGCGTACAGATGAAGGTGGTAAAGGTGGCACCGTTATCAACATAGCTTCTGTCGCCGGCCTGTGCCAGATGTCTGTCATGCCCATCTACTGGGCCACCAAGGCGGCTGTTATCCAGTTCAGCAACTGTATAGGTGTATGTATTTTTTTTTTATAAAAGTGTTGCTTTTTTTACAAACTAGGTAACTGAAAAGGCTTCCTCACACTGTAGGCTCTTGATCCGCTGCCACCTAGGGAGTCTAGGGACGGGGCCGTGGTGCAACAGCCTAGGCACTCGTCTCCGCAGCTGAGTAAAACGAAACCATAAACTTTTGGAAAACAAGCCAGCAGGTGACTAAGAAGACAGAATTCCAGACTGTTGCTGATGCTGCATTTGTAGAAGCCTTGCAACGCTTACACCATAATCAGTAATGAGATTATTGAGAGACATCCACTCCAAATGTATAGTCTGTGTTCTCAATTTATCTGCTCATCTTCGTTTGTTATTTTCTCGATCCAACTTATTTTTCCATTCTCCGCAAACATTTTAGGTTAACTAGTTAGGTATTCTTCAAACTTTACATAAAAATAATTTCAGAAGGAGGATTACTACGAGAAGACTGGCGTTCGCGTCCTAGCAATGTGTTTTGGAGCCACCGACACCAGTCTCATCAGCGGTCAGAAGTTGGGTTCATTGGACAAGAACACGGCCGGCGAAAACATCTCCAGCTTAATTCATGAATCCTATCATGTACAACGGTACGTACCTTAAGCACACTCTAACCGAACCTATTGGAATTTCCTAAAAGAATAGAAGAAATACTGGTTCCGGTGAAACTATGGGCTACGCTGAAACCACACAGCGCGTGACATTTAGGCACATTCCAAGATGACGATGGAGGATGTAGGTATGTATGTCCTGTCAACGACGAGCGGTGCAGAACAACCATGGGCATCATGTCAAACAATTCATCTGAACATTCTGAACTAGCTTGCTTAGTTCAGAATATTCAGATGAATTGTACTGCTTGCAGTAGAATATAAATCGAAGGCAGTCTCTTCTTAGAATCGGAGGTTCAATATTGCTCGTCAGGTTGGAGATATTTGAAGCCTCGCTCAACGTGATGCGCAGAGTCAAAGGGTCCAAGCTAGTATCTAGGAGATCCTGCTCTTCATTGAGCATAACTAGCATTTTGGATACCAGCGCGGAAGAAGACGAATCTGAATAGATGACTTTGAATAAAGGAATCTATCTATCCTATCACAGTTACATTAGGTGATGATCCTTCCGGCCGGTTTCGACCAAGGCGACCACTTCGACTCCTAGTTAGCTCGGCGCTCGTGCGCCCGAATATGGCTGACGTAGCCGATCTTTGAGGTGAACCCCCGCGCACATTGAGGGCACGTGATAACACCAGCCACATAGTGGTAGTGAATGGAAGCTGGCTGGCGTGCTTTCAGCTCATCGCGTTTAACGTCGAGGTCAACTTTACGTTGCTCCTCGAAATCGCGCACTTTGTCATTCATCAGCCTGCGCCACTCAGGACGCTGTGCTGCCAAACCTTCCCACTGAGAGGGCTCGATGTTGCATCTTTTCATGTGCCGTTTCTGAACATCTTTGTATCGGAGGAGTTGCCCGCCAAGTTTCCGCTTACCCTCCTCTAGTTCAGAAAAAAAGATGCGCTTCGCCACTCTCTCCTCCGCCTATACGCGATACGTGACCGCACCACCGTAGCTGTCGACGCATTAGGTAAGCCTCTACTAGTCCACCGACCTTGGCGCGTCGCAGAACTTCGGTATTTCGCACTCGAGGTGGCATTTGAGGTGGAACTGGTCTAACTGAACTGGTCTGGTCTGGTCTGGTCTTGGTGGACATTAGGTACATAAAAATTAAAAAATATTTATTTTCAGACAATTACAGTGATACAGTCCATAGTTGTTAGTATTAACTTACAGGTTACCTTACAGGCTATGTTACGTTACATAACATGATATGAAAACGTTACGAATGAAACTTGCTTTAGGCCAGGGTGCATATACACGGTGGCTAAAAAAAAATTCGGGCAAGTGCGAGTCGGACTCGCGCACGAAGGGTTCCGTACCATATAAAAAAAAAACAAAAAAAAAAGCAAAAAAAAAAAACGGTCACCCATCCAAGTACTGACCACTCCCGACGTTGCTTAACTTTGGTCAAAAATCACGTTTGTTGTATGGGAGCCCCATTTAAATCTTTATTTTATTCTGTTTTTAGTATTTGTTGTTATAGCGGCAACAGAAATACATCATCTGTGAAAATTTCAACTGTCTAGCTATCACGGTTCGTGAGATACAGCCTGGTGACAGACGGACGGACGGACGGACGGACGGACGGACAGCGAAGTCTTAGTAATAGGGTCCCGTTTTACCCTTTGGGTACGGAACCCTAATAACTTGCAGTTATTTTATATGTTGTTGTTTTCTACCCTCCCATAGAAATGGACCAGCCAAAATGTATGAAAAAGCCAAATTTTTATCCGCGATTTCGGGGTTGGTCCCGTAGTAAAAATTGCTCAGTATAATCCCAAAACCTCCCTAGCAACGGGAATGCAGTTATTTTTTAGCCAGCCTGTATACTTAGATACTGCGAGTTGATTGGCCTTCGTAGGTGTGATCCGTACTGAAAGCGACACCGTTTATTGAATGTGCCTATCTGTTTACAGCATGGAATCAGCAGCTCAGGGTGTGATCGATGCGTACAAGAAAGGCTCCAGTGGAAGCACCTGGCTCGTAACCCGGGACCTCCCTGCCATGGACATTACTGACAACGTCAATAGAGCATACGAGATCTTGGGCGAACATATGTGACCGTATGTACATGATGTGGATATATAGGCAACAAATAAGTCAGTGAGGATTATAAATCCTATTTAAAAATCGGGAAAGTTGAAAAGCGGCACACGGATGTTACAGGGTTTTATATTAGTGTATACTTAATCATGTAAAGTTTTAATTTTATTTTTGGGTGAAATTAATGTCGGTAAATATTAAGTATATTATATCCGTTGTTTCATTTTACCAATACGAAGATTCAGAGTTATATTAGGTATTATCCTCTATTTGTTTCACCGTACCTACTTGGCGTGTAAAACGTAGGTACAGTCAGCAGCAGAAGTTGTTAAGCGGGCGAGGTGTTCAAAATTACCTTGACACGCTCTTATTCTCATTTGGCCCGCTTAGCAACTTCTGCTGCTGACTGTACTCTTTGGGAACAAAACAAGACTTAACGAGTTGGGGTACCATACCATTATTACCATTAATAGCACGATTCTGATTTTTTATTAACCGGACAGCACGATCTAGCGTACAATAGGTAACTTTATTGAAAATCGTAAAAGCAAAACCAAAATCCTTTAAAACATATTTTATTTAAATGACCTAGGTATATATACAAAATATTTACAAATAAATTGCAAAACTCAGGCATAATAATCATTACAAATTAAAATAGCAGTCCATCATATAAATAATTCAGCTAAAGCTGGAAAAAATACATTCTAAGAGCACACATTAAATATTTTAAATACAGTCGTACTTCAGCATCATCTATACCTACAATCATAGACAAATAAACGTTCGGAAATACTAAAAGATAGTGCGAAAAATACGCGGTTTTAGCCATATAATCATTTTCCTATAAGGCACCATGCAGCGCCATCTTTAACAAAAAGTCAGGCTTACACTAAAACAGTCTCTTCTGAACGATGTATAGACACACAGCCAAGAAAAAAAGGAATGCAAAGAACATAATGAGTTTGTCTGTGAACTCCCTTCGTCCGTATTTCTTCAACAGCTTGCTAGATTCTGATATAGATCCCGCTGTGTTCTGAAGCTCTGATTGAGTTCCCTGCAAGTATATAATTGGTCATGTGATTTTCAACTTTGTTGTAATAATCATGAAGTCAGAATTAAATACTTATAGATGGAGGACGAACGAAATACACTCATGGATAAATTTAGAGGAACGCAAAAAAAAAGGTTTAGTTACTGGGTTACACAACCAAAAGTAATTTCAAAACTAGTACAAATTTTCTAAATTTGTCTGAGTGTATATCGTAACAGATCTTTATTCTTAATGAAGGTGCGTTGTGGAATGTACGGGTGCTGAGCTGCTGAGGTTTATTTAAGGCTACCTTCAAATTGACTGCACACCTCACGCTGCTCCAGCATGCGAGCGGGACATCGCTATACATATACGTGCATAGCGTTGTCACACACACACAGGACCGGCGTGTGGATGGGCAACAGTATGTTATCATTATCACACACATGGATGTGATGATTATTGATTATCCACATAAGAGCCTACTACTATATGGACTTGATAACAATAAATGCACTTACATGTACTGTAGAACTGGATGAAACTAAACTGTCTAATGTATTCTGACTTCTTTGTGTTGTGTCAGCTAACTGTCTGCTGATTTGTAGCAGCTGCTCAGTCACACCTGCAAAAAAAAAAAAACAAAATTCATAGAGAATGGTCAGTAGCAGATAATTTAAAACAATTCATGCAAATTTATGCTAGTGTTAATAAAAGGAGAAATGAACAAGAACAGCGGGCTCAGCACGGTTCCATTTTTATCGACTATCACTATGCGCGTCCCTTTCGCACTTACATACTTGTTAGAACGTGACAGGCATGGTGACAAGGGATAAAAACGAGACCGTGCTAAGCCGCCTGGACAACATATAATTAAAATAAAATTATTTACTTACATTAGCGAGGACATGACACATTCATATTTATTTGTAAAATGTATCAAGTTGCAGTCAGTGCAATAAGACGGAGCTTAATTGTTATTTATATAAACAATTTAATGTGTGTTAGTATAGTAATATATTGCATTATTTTATTTTATATGACATTGATATTTTATGTTGGTGTTTAATCTAGTTTTAAATTAAGTATAACTAACTGTACATAGTTTTAAAAATGTTACTACACCCTAGTAAGGTCCATGTTGGTACTATTTACTTGATTATTTTTAAGCTTGTTTAAGCTCAGATTTAGGCTAAAGGTGGAAGATTAGAGGGCCAATGCGAATGATCCCAGTGGAGAAAAGGAAAGGTTTTTGAGGGTAAGACATACCTGAAGATTTTTCAAGCAATGCATCACGGTCAACTTTTTTCTTTCTGTTTCTGAGAGTGGTGTCATCTCCTTCTGGCAGCTTGAGCAGCTCTTCCCGCTGAGCCTTCTCTATTGCAAACATGCTAGAGATGTTGGCATCTTTGAACTCTTTCAGAAGGCTGTAATTAATAGAAATATGTTAAATAAAAGTGAAATCAATGAACTTTTCGGCAAGAACACAGAATTGTTGGAATTTTAACTTTCTGTTAATTCATTAAATTTCAATTCTGCATTCCCGCTATGGAGGTTTGCGAGACAAAGGGATTAAAAGTACCTTTTTGAATGGATACTTGAAGTGTGACAGTCAACAGCTGTATAATCAGACTCATTATTATAACATAATGAGATTGAAATAATTCCTGTAAGAACTAATGCATCTTAGAGGAGCAGTTTTTAGAAAAATTACTATAATTAAATCTTTAAACCCCAAGGGAAGAATTAGACTGTGCTAGAACTAAGTTATTAAAGTATGTATTAAGTATTGCATAGTTCAACCTCCAAAGAAACGCAAGAAAACTGGGCTAACAGTTTTTGTGCCTTCCAAAGTGTCCACTCAAGGTGGTTGTGCCGTCTTGCCAATATCTATAAGTATAAAATACAATAAATATATCTGTAAGTATAAATAAAATACATACATAGCCAGTTGTTGCCTCTGGGAAGCCAGTTCCGCAGTATATTTATCATCAGAAGCTTCCTTCCCATATAATTCCATATTTTCTATTTCATCTCTCAGTAGATTTATCTTTGCCCGACCCTTTTCATTGAGCTCAGTCAATGCTTCCATGGATTCTCTACATTCTAAAATATCCTGAAAATAGTTGTACGTAATTAGAAAAAAAGAGGAATTTAATTTTATATACTTAAAGAAACATTAAAATACAAAAGCTTCCAGGGGATTTCAATGTAAAGAAATTGAAGGGTATTAAGCTTTGTGATGTTAATTATTTATTGAGGTAAAGATAATGTAAAAATAACTCGTTTCTTACCTGGATTGTAGCTTTGACCTGAAAGTGATATTTGGCCAACTTCTTTACAAAATTTTGAAAAACCACGTCAGGGTTATCTACCTTAGAGAATAGTTTTTGATAACTATCGATGCTGTTTAAATCAGGTTTAATATTCATTTTGTGCATCTCATTAATAAATAATTACTTATCAGTGATTATAAAGCCCAATCTCAGCCCAAAGGTATAAAAATCACACGTCAATCTATTGAACTGTCAACAATATCAACCAGTGTTGCCAACTCGGATTTTGAAAAAATGCTAGACTTATGTCTAGATTATGCCAAAATTATGCCAAAGATTTTAGAAATATGCTAAAAAATGCTAAAATGTTACTTGAAAATAGACACTTAAAATAATATGGTGTTTAAAAATATTCAGTAAAACATCGTACGTACCTCTGCTACGATTAAAATGCCGACTGCTGTCCCTTCCCAGCAAAATAGCAAACCCGAGATATGGCTAAATTTATGTAAGTACCTACAAATTCAGTGAAGGCCAGTCTAGATGGGACAATTTTCGCCCAACCTGATACAATTGTCTGATCAAATCTGCAAAACGGAACTCAAATATGTCAGTCCACGAAAACATCAGATGTCAATTTAAATGAATTTATTTGCCATTTAAAAAAATATATACATATACAGGGTGGAAAGATAAGTCGGGCCCTGGAGGGAAACTACCTTAAATCCTTAAGCTGGCTCATTTTACTTAAAGGAGACATTCCTTTATTTTCAAAAAGAAACAAAACTGCATTCAAAGTGTTTTTCTTTTTTTCTTCAATTTGGCTTGTCTAAAAAAATCTTGAGTACTAAATATTAGATTTTATGGCTATTTTGTACGACATACGAGTGTAAGACCTAATGTTTCATGGAGAAATGTTATCATTAACATTAACTGTATCGACTAGTAGAATAAAATTGCGAGTTATTATTTTATGGAATTTTTAGTCGGTTCGAGTCCCGGGCGAGGCAAGCGAGTTTTAGAAAATCTTTGAATGCAGTTTTGTTCTTTTTAAAAATAAAGGAATGTCTCCTTTAAGTAAAATGAGCCAGCTTTAGGATTTAAGGTAGTTTCCCTCCAGGGCCCGACTTATCTTTCCACCCTGTATAGTCCGTCGACGTCCATCCGCCTACAAAAGTCAAAATTCATATGAAAATATGAACCACATAAGGCGATGGCGCATATTGTTGCTGCCAAGTTGGTGCAAATTTGGCTTAGACTAAATTATGCTAAAAAATATGCCAGATGCTAAATGGAAAATTTAGGTGCCAAAGCGAGTGAAAATATGCCAGATCTGGCATCATTTATGCCAAGTTGGCAACACTGATATCAACTGTCAAATCTAGTGTCAGTTGTTGTAGGGTAACGTTTCGAATTAATAGAATGAGCCAACAAAAAAGACAAAGCAGCATGTATGAGTTCTATTCTAAAGGAAAAGGCCAGCTTTTGAAAATAATTCTTTTTCAAACGTTTTTGGGAAGCGTATTGATATAGGGGGTATATTCATATACGCGCTACAAACCTCAATCAGCTAATAATCGTTTGTCCTTATCTGTCATTTGGACTAATGTATTTGGAAGAAAGGGATAAAACATAAGTTAACTAAATCAACCGTAAAGTTTTATGAATAAGGGGGATAATAAATACTATCTTGTGTAACACCATTTTACTTAATGTTACATGAAAAATGAAGTAACAAGGCAAATTAGGGTTTAACTTTGTTTTTCGACGTTTACTACAATTTATTTTAAATATAAATATGGTGATTTTTGAACGAGCCTTCAATATGATGTCATTTTTCTGACAAATACCAAGTAAGTTCTGATGTTAAAATAAAACAGATCTTATTCCATTGATAAACAGGCTTTTCTTACTTGCAGAATACTACAAGTTGGATGACAACCAGTCTTGTGAATCACTAGACAAAACGTATAATCTCGTCACACGTCACAAAAGCGGCTTCGGTGAAACCCACGGCACGTACCGAATTACCGGAAAAATCGCGGGAAGTAATTGTAAGCCTCCTTCCCTTACGATAGTTCAACAAGTGCTTTTTAGAAGTGCGGATTTAAGTGCTTTTTTGTATCCAAAATGAATCCCTACCAGCAAGTAAGTACCTAGTTTTATAAACTTTCTCTTGGCTCTAGTTATTGAAACGAATCTTGTTATGTTTATCACAATGAAGGTCACGTTTAGAAGTGGATTTCGTTATAATTACTTTTTCATTTCATTTCAAGGGCCAAACGGGATATCCTCAGCAGCAGTATATGCATAATATAGGATTTAACAATGCCGCTCCGCAGTCGTTCGGCAATCCTATGCCTATGCCTGGCATGCCAACCATGGGGTACCCGGCACCACCCTCAGGGTACCCTCAGTCTAACCCTGGATATCCCCAGTCAACGGGCCAACCCGGTTACCCACAATCTAATGCTCAATATCCAACTGCTCAAACCGGATACCCACAAGCAGGAGGTTATCCTAGTGCCAATCAGGGATACCCAGGTGCTAACCATGGCAACCAAAATGCCAATCAGGGGTATCCCAGTGCCAATCAAGGGTACCCCGGTGCCCAAGGGTACCCTAGTGCTTACCAAGGATACACACCAGCTGCCCAAGCACCCCAAGTGCAACAGGGGTACGCTCAAAGCCACTCTCAGCCACATAGCCAACATGCTTATGGTCAATCAAGCTCTGTACCAACACCAAAGGTATGTTATTTGTCTTATAATCTTATTGTATCACTCTTTTTCATACTTCCATTAATTTGATGGCTTCTTCTATTTGTGATAAGCAAAACAAGAGCTTTGTATTACTTATTTATTTGCAAGAGCAATGAAAACTAGGTTAACTTTGTCTTATCTTTTATAGACTGCCTTTAGAAATAATATAATTGAAAACATAAAATTTGTAGGTACATAAATTGTTTCCATTGCTCTTATCAGTTGTTTTTGGTGGAATATTATCCTGTAATTAATTACACACATCAATATATTATTTACTTTGCCTAAATGTAAACAATGTTTTAGAACAAAATTATCTAATGTGCATTTAATTTTTATTTCATTCTATCATTGTAACTTTCACATTATTATAAAATATTACACATAAATATTTAATTTTACACTAAAAGTCTTTATAAAACTTGCTGTCTGTAGTAGTGAAATATTGAAATACTGTAGGATCTGTTACCCATACCATACACACATTATTTTCTAAATATTTAATACCAACTTCAATGAGCTTAAATATTTAGGACTAGATATTATTAATGACTCCAAATTAAGATGTCACACAAATAATTGCCATTAATATTAACAATAGGCTTCCATTGAGCACTACAACCTATAACTATTATAGCCACATGTGACTTGGAGAACTCTGACTAACATGTAGAATACCTACAAGCATACAGCACTTATTCCAATGACATATCAGGCACGGCTTACAGGCAAGTTGAACACACGAGCAACCAGTATAATACTAATTTCCAGTTACTCATAGTTGTTATGGATGCTCGGGTCACAGTCAAGCTGGTTTGCCAACTCAGTTAGCTATAGGAATACATGGTCAGCTCTATTCAAGAAGTAGTTGACTGCAATTACATTGTTATGCTCACTTCATCTCCACTGTACACTTATCACCGAGTCAATAATTCAGTCTCAACTCTGGCCCCCGCTACAATGGGTGTAGCCGATTCAAACCCAATAGAAACCTTTTCGTTCAAACCTTAAACAGTTTAAAACTTTGTTCAAGCAGAGTGATGTAATTGATTGGTTTTGGTACAGAAAAGTATTAGCAGTGAGAGTCAGTGCGGATTATTGATATGTCCTCTGTAACATCAAATTCAAGTATGCGTAGTGCCTATAGAGCGACAATTGGCGTACGGCGTGGGTTCAAGTCATTTCGTTATAAGGTACTTGTTCTGTTCTCTTTTGTTCTTTCTTCTAGGTTTTGAGAAAGATAGCTGTATCTGTAAAACCATCTGATATTTGGTTTAAATGGTAAATATTGAAGTATTGTAATGTTTTGAAGCATCATCTTGCTTTCTTTATTAGTCACTGATGAGAGTGATTCTGCTACATGTTGGTGTAATATGTTATTACTTTGCCTTCCTCATTTTGTAAAATCAAAGGGCTTATTAGGCATGTGATAAATAGACCCTCAGTGGTAGTCAACTTGTTGCCTCACCTACCCTCATTATTTCCAAATATGCTCTCCAAAGCGTAATTAGATTAATTATAGTCTGTATCTTTAGGTATTTAAAAAAGAGTAAACAAAATCTAGCCCCTCTACCCTCAAATGGCTTCTTAAGCCAGTGAATTTACCCAGGCCAGTGAAGCCAGATGAAAACATTACATGATCCATTAAAGTCAGGTCGTTCACTGACAGATCCAGGTGGTTTTGTATTTGGTTGGTTAATCAATAAATGTTATAACTACCCGAAAATTTACAAATTATTTGTTTACTTTTATTTAAGTACCTAAAGATACAGAGTGTATACTCATATTACTCATATCGGTCAGAGTAGGTATATGTTATATCGGTCCTAAAGTTTGAAAAGTTAATGTGTGATAAATGGCTTTTAATTTGATCAGGTGATGGTGATATCAAAATGTCATTTACTTCATCAATACTTATTAACCCTTTACCAGGCTGACATTTCAAAAATGACAATCGAATGTCAGTCTTACTCATCTAAATAAAATAGAACACATGTTTGAAGTGCCGTATGTGGGAAATATAATTATATCCCTTCGCTTGGTAAAGGGTTAAGTTTTTACACGAAAAGTAAAGATAGATGCCTGTAGAGTGCATAAAGATAAGGTGGACTTAAAGCACTATGGTATAGTCCAGCGGTCGGCAACAAGCGGCCCGCGGGCCGCATGTGGCCCGCGAACCTCTCGCTTGCGGCCCGCGAGCCTCTCTGGCTATTTTGTATGTAATATTGACAAACGACAATGTCTGCTAAAATCACAAATATTACCAAAGTGCGGCCCGCGTCAACTTCGGTAACTACTATTTGGCCCTTGGCTGCTAAAAGGTTGCCGACCGCTGGTATAGTCCATTAGTCAACCAGAAATTGGTCCTAAACCAACATTTATGGGCAGGTTGGTGCCTTGTAGAAACGTTTCTACTCTATAGATCTAATCGCAAGTTTCGAGTACAAACAAGATTATCAGACAATAATAACAACATAAATCTTGTGCTTATTACAGTAAGTACATACTTATCTACCTATCAGTCACTTAACATTATCTGCGACATTTCTTGTACAAACACTGGATTGTTCAAAACACTTGCAGAAAGCAAACGCTACTGGCATCCAGCCTAAGTCTGACCCTTGATTACTTA
This sequence comes from Cydia splendana, assembly GCF_910591565.1. Classification (NCBI taxonomy): domain Eukaryota; kingdom Metazoa; phylum Arthropoda; class Insecta; order Lepidoptera; family Tortricidae; genus Cydia; species Cydia splendana. The sequence continues at coordinate 5,305,011 of NC_085967.1, forward strand.
TATATGTTATGAATCAAGGGGTCCGATTATACATGGATTAGTCGAGATAAATGTTTCGTAGGTATATTATTAGGCTGGTCGTCACCAAGACGCCTATTCGTCACGCTTTATTATGCAATTTTCTTAGTAGTTTCATACCTTCGTCAGCTGGTCTGCTGCATCGTTGAAAGATATATGGAGTTCTAAGTATAATTATAACACGTTCAACATCAACACTAACTAACAGCCGTTATTTTCTCCTAAATATTCTTCATCTTTCCTGCCAAATAAGAGATTTTCCGGTTGATTCAACCAAACCAAGTATAATAGCTATCACAAACAATTGGCGTTAGGAGTTGTTGGTGTATGACTAATGGGATTTCATTTCTTACTAGTCTGCCCTAGTTGACTCGATCTGGATAGTGGTAACTTCGCAGCTTCAGGGAAACCCACTGATCTGAAGGCTTAGCACAGGAGCGCCCCTTTTCCCTTTCTAATTACTTAGTACAGTTAGAAAAAAAAGACGGGTGGTCTATCTCGCGGGCGAGATACTGTCGCGGCGCTCCTATGCTAAGCCTACTGAATCTGTAATGAACTTGTCTTTCCATTTCCTTCCAATTATTTAATTTCACATTAGAAGATAGTTTCTGTCATTTCCTGTCGAGAACATGATGATACAATTCCTTAGCATTAATACCCTGTCTAAGGAATTCGTCGGTTAGTTTATTGATGACATAATGTGTATATAAGACTTCTAAGCCTAAGCGCACTATCCTACACCAGTGGTCGGCAAAATTTTTAGAAGAAAAGCCATCCAGACCCGCAGTAAAAAGCGCCAGTTTTTGGAACCATGGAATGGCCTTAATGGCCTTAGAACTATTGAGCGTTACTTTGTAAGGTGATTTTAAAAGCCATAGTTGTACCTCCAAAGACTCGCAAGTGGCTCGCGAGCCGCAGTCTGCCGACCCCTGTCCCCCTCTAAATCAAAGATCATAAAATCAGTCCCCATTACCTGTACGTACTAGGCCTAAGGATCTGTTTACACTGCACAGGTTTGACCCTCACCTTGGCGGTCGGCACCAAACAACAAAGGCCTAGTAACTCTGGCCCTGGATACTATGTTGTTTAAATTAATACCTTAAATATAGGGCCGTAAGGAAGAAATTTGAAAATTGCGTTTTGTTTGGAGATCATTTATCCATGTGGCAATAAATGAGTCATTGGCTCATACGAGCAGAATTACTCTTTGTAATGCCTCTATCTATGCCCAGTTGCCCACATGGAGCAGAGATATTTTTTTAAATACTTACGTATAATAAAAGTGTATGCCAATGTGTTATAGTTACACATCGGTAACCCGTGGCATTTAGGTAGCACTTAAAAGATTAGTTTAATTAATTCCTTTTTTAGTGGTTTCTTTTTCTCGACTCGTATAGGAAGAACATTGTCACATCACTAGTCTGTTAGAAACTGTCAAGTGCCACGAGTTACCGATGTGTGCTTATCACTAATCTTTTAAGTGCTACCTAAATGCCACGAGTTACCGATGTGTAGTTATAGTATTAATAACTTGATCATTTAAGTTGAGGTTCCATTTTAATAATGTTGATGCCAGGATTTAAAATCAATTACGCGTGGGCCAGTGAGACTTATCCAGCACACTATTCAAGTATTCATCGCATTTATCTAATTCATCTTTATATTTAAATTAATTTATGCAACCATGACACAAAATAATAGTTTATTTCAGAAACTATAATTATAATATAAACTACTACAAAATTTGTAGGTTCTAAAATGTTCCAAACCTAAAATCCTCGTATTATTTCAGTCCAAACCCACGGTGGTCCCCGTGAACCCCTTCGACCCCCGCGAGGATGCGGCCATCCTCCGCAAGGCCATGAAAGGTTTCGGAACGGACGAGAAGGCCATCATCCAGGTGCTCACGCGCCGCAGCAACGAGCAGCGGCTGCGCATTGCGTTTGAGTTCAAGACGCTGTACGGAAAGGTAAGGTAGTCACTACAATCCCACCGTTAGGAGATAAAATGTGTCCTAAAATTTCCATACATTTTTCAAACGTTCCTTTTTGTTACCGCCATACAAAGTATATGGGGAAATGGTAACACAATAGGAAGAAAACTCTGGGACATTTTTTTATCCCATTAGGATCGAAAGAGCTCGTGATTCTGAGTAGAAATAACACAAAAGTGGCAAAAAAGGTCACAATTACCATAATGCAAAAAAAAAAACAAAAAAAAGTAGTTACCACCAAAATATTGTTAGAATTCAATACTAATAAAAACAGTATAGTATAAATATAGCGTGCTGTAATAAATAATTATGTGTCAGTTAGTGATTCAGTAAACTGCTTTAAAAGTGATCAAAAATATTAAAATAGCTTTTCCGGTATAAGTGTAAAAAACTAAAATAGAAGAGTCTCATTCTAGTTAAGTTGAAATTAACTTATTATCCGGATTAAATTTATCTTATTAACTGTAAATTGAATTACATATTTAAATTTATACAAACGAACAAACAAATCAGTCAAAAACCGACAGAACTGATTTCGTTTTATTATTTACAGCTACTTTATTTCGTTCTATTATAACACGACGCAGAGCTGGAATATGTAGGTATTCATAATTTATAGTTAGGCTAAATAAGTGCATGGTTGTAATTAAAACCGCTTAGGGCGCGCTTCGGATGGGCTGACGGCTCGGACTAACCAGCATAGGCTCGCATTCCAATTACGCTCGGGTAGTACATCGCTCGGTCATGTTACGCTGGTTGGCTCGATTGCTTAAACACCCACGCTAGCGGGATGGTAATAACACTCTACCAGGGGGCATCAGGTACTATTAGTACACTTCTTTTTTTGTATTTAACTTTTATTCTTTTGGAAAATATATGTTTAGTAGAAGAACTAGTGGTGGCAAATATGTAATAATAATATCCAAGCTATCTAATTAATGTTTCTTCTGCACCACAACTCTCATCGCATCTTGGTTAAATCCTAATGTTGGCATAAGACAATTACAAAAACTACCACCATCCGTGAGCTTTCTGTCTAGCTCACATGCCACCCGATAGGTAATAAAATATAATTATCAACGAAATAAAGTAGCTATAAATAATAAAACGAAATCAGTTCTGTCGGTTTTTGACTGATTTGTTTGTTCGTTTGTATAAATCTGGAATTCAATTTACAGTTTATAGGATGAATTTAATCCGGATAATAAGTTAATTTCTATGTAACTAGAATGAGACTCTTCTATTTTAGTTTTTACACTTATAGCTGAAAAACTATTTTAATATTTTTGATCACTTTTAAAGCAGTTTACTGAATCACTAACTGACACATAATTATTTATTACAGCACGCTATATGTATACTATACTATTTATACTGTTTTTATTAGTATTGAATTCTAACAATATTTTGGTGGTAACTACTGGGAAAAAAAATTCCCACCTTTTACCAGTGGGACCTTTTACTGGGAATAAAAATTCCAAGCCGAGTTGGTGGTAACTAGTGGGATTTTTTTCCCAGTAGTTACCAGTGGTAAAAGGTGGGAAAAAAATTCCCAGTAGTTACCACTGGTAAGAACTTGGTGGTAACTAGTGGGAATAACCCGTTTCGTACGCTACGTAGCGCTAGCGATTGGCATGTTGTCTACGGGGCCAGGTGGGTTCCCTCACGAGTCCTCGTTCTCTACATACAAGCCGGAAGAAAAGGCCGTTCAGTAGTATCTAGCACCGATAGTGCATCGCTGAAGTCAGCATGATCTCATGATGTACAGAATGCTCCCGGTATCGTATTTCTAATATTGGCACTTATGTCGAGAACCGGGATTTCCCGGTTCGGGTACTGTTTTTGGATAAAAAGTCATGATCAATTGATACGACGACCATGATATCAGAAATAGAGATGGTGTTTTGCTATCATTAATCGTGGTTATTTCTGTTTCGTGCTCTTTGACGAAGAATAATTGCGACCTTCTTGAACTAAGAATAGTCGTTGATTTTGGCTGTTCGCACGTGGTTGGTTTGTTAATAACAACAAAGGAGAGAGCGTTTCTTTCCTATAAGTATGTCACTTTCACTTAAAATACTCGTGAAGTCTGTCACTCATTAGTTGTACGAATAAGGTCCCTTGGTACTGCATTTGTAAATTATTTTAAATTACCTACACATTGTTTATTTTATGTATTACACTACTACACTCTTATCACTAAATACTGCGGTTTATTACTCATTGACATACGCCTCACTTTAGCAGTTATTTAAAATATTTCAATTATTCTTTAAGGTGCCCACAGATTACTAGTTCGCCGGACGTTATCAGCCTGTCAGTTGTTCGAAGCTGTCAAATTTTGTTTCTTAAGGGGCCCACTGATTAACAGTCCACCGGACGGTATCGGCCTGTCAGTTGTTCGGAACTGTCAAAATTTTGTTCTAACTGACAGGCCGATACCGTCCGGCGGACGGTTAATCAGTGGGCCCCTTAACTGACAGGCCGATATCGTCCGGCGGACTGGTAATCAGTGGGCCCCTTTATTTAGGCGCGGCAACGATTCATGATAATAATTGAAAACAAATTACGGGGTTTTCCATTTATATTTGTGTTCTTTTGTCGGCTTTACGGAAGGAACATCACATTTTAAATTTGTTGATTGCGTCATACACCGAGATGATATTTCATGATATACAAACCGGAAATGTGGGTGTGTGTTTGACCCAAATGGGCGCGGCACGTAAACCCGAATTTTACATTGATGCCCTTCGCCAATTCTTTAAAAGCTTAAGAATTTGATCGGTATATTTTTTTAATTTTGTATGACCTCGGTCAGTCCTTTACGTTATGCACATACCTACACGTTAAGTTTTAATTACAGTTCCCAATTAACCTAATTGAATTAAATAGTCCAACAACGTACTCGTAACGTTTCATCGATCCCAGGGTTCCATTTTAGTTTTACTTTCATGGGAGACACGCACAATAGTATTACCCAGAAAACATTCAAATAGTTTGGCATGCCTCCAAAAACTTTCGCTTCATAATGCATGAGACTTTGATGAATCAATACCGAACTCTACTCGAGGAAAAGTTATAAGTAACTACTATTGGTTATTATGCATAGTGATTTACCTAACCACTTATTCCCGCTTGGTGGCGATTTTAAATTGCTATGTCGGTTTATATTTTCTGAGAACATACATTGTTTGATACATCTTCTTATATTATTAAGTATATGACAGGAGTTGCCAACCTGCTGGATACGAGATTTGTAAGGAAATGATATCCCCATCATATTAAACTACTGGACTAACTATTTATGTATTGAATATTTGCAGCCAATGTCTGAAAAGGGCGCGTTTTCAGTCAATGTATCTAATTAACAATCACTGTGCTGATATCTAACAAGCGAAATGTTTACAAATCAATTCGTTATTGGGCTACAATAAAGTAGATAGAAATAAGTTTCAAAGTATAATTATTAACGTAAGTATTACTTAGCTACTTTAACGTTTATAATACAGGCTTTTCACGTTTATTTATGTACACTTGCTTGTTATTTACGCAATATCAGCGTCAGTGTTCCGTATATTATTGGAAAATTACTATAATTTGTATGTAGCGAGGTGTAAATCACGACGATTATGATAAACATTGTATGAGCATGAGACGTTACTTTATATTAAATTACAGATGAAAAGTATCATTTATAAGGCCCCTTCAATTGGAGGCCACCTTGACTGCTGTGATTTGGCACATATTCATGGGATTAATGGCACTAAATAGCACCTATAAAATGATGAATTGGTGAAATCATTAAATCTTATTATTGTGTCCTGGTTGGGCCAGGATCCATGACGCACTCGAAGCAATAATTCAAATGTTCTAACTTCCTGTGCGAAGTTTAAACGTATGCGCAGCGGGCGCTGAAGTGAGCGAAAACTGATAACCAAACATGCATGTCGACTTATCTCGCCCACTGTATTTTTGCGGTTGTTAATAGGTACTCAAATTTAAAATGGATGTGTAAAGTGCCCTGAATGCACTAAACGAATCAAGTAGATAATACATACCATCGCCGACATTGCCTTTGTCGCCGGAAAAAACCTAAAAACTGTATGCATTGCACATTTACATCTTGGCCAAATTGCATTCGATTTTTTTTTGTTGATTTAAAATCCAAGCACACTTTAAAAACCTCGTCGATATTTTTCCTACAAGTAAGACAAATTAAGATGAAATAAAGACGGATTTGTGTCTTTGTCTAGCACAAAAGCTGTTTTGCAATTCATAGTAACTAATATTCGGAAACCTACTGCTCTCTGATTTCCATCGCTTCCTGTCCTATTACTAGTATAGTTTTAACATTTTTTTTTTCTTATACATATAATATCTGCAATCAGTCGCAAGACTATAATAAGATTGGATCAGGGAAATATGTATGACGTTTCCAGAATGATAGGGCCATTGCCCTACCCTCCATTAAATATCCAGCACATCAGCTCTTTTTAGTCGCCTGACATAGTCCGGTTTCAGTAATGGGATGGTCAGTGGATTTGGATGCATGATCAGGCGATCCTTGTAGATATCATTATAGCGTTTTGCCTCTTCAAGGACAGTCGGCATTTCTAGGTATTCGTGGATTTCACTGTTACGAGTGAACCAAGGTGCAGCGCACAAAACCCTTAAAATATTATTTTGGGCTCTTTGAAGGCAGAGGATGTTTGATTTGCTAGCAGAAGACCATATCTGGATCCCATATGTCCAGATTGGTTTGATGATTGAGCATTGATGAGTTTTAACATGGCAACAATTTCGTACAAGCTATTCAACGGTTAGACTTATATCGACCGGGATATGAAGCGTGATTACCTTTTGTATTGTTTTCGAGCTCCCGATATTTCGACGCAGTCTACACAAATTTGACACCCACCCGCTATCATCAGTTACCTGTGAACAAGATGCATGTAACTGCGTCGAAATATCGGGAGCTCGAAAATAATACAAAAGGTAATCACGGTTCATATCCCTGTCGATATAAGTCTAGTGAAACTAACCGTGCATCATCATCATCGTGTTGTCTATCATCTTTCCAGGACCTAATCTCAGACTTGAAGAGCGAAACCAGCGGCAAGTTCGAAGACATCGTGGTGGCGTTGATGACGCCACTGCCCCAGTTCTACGCCAAGGAGCTCCATGACGCCGTGGCCGGCATCGGCACGGACGAGGACGTGCTCATCGAGGTCATGTGCACAATGTCCAATCATGAGATCCAGGTCATCAAGCAGGCGTATAATGCTAGTGAGTATATAACATCATTATCATCATTGGCCACATCATCTGTAGATGCTTGTTGCGGCGCTTGTGGGTTTACGGGGTCCCGCATCGTCGTTGATGGCTATAAAGTCCTATAGCAGCGCGGCATTTCTCGCCACATCGATCGCACACAAAACGCGAGTCCGCAGGAGCACGACGAAGACTTCTGCTTAAGGTTCTCCAGCTAGTCATCGTCATGCTTTGATGTTCCGACTTTAATGTCGTGACGCCATACCGACAATATGGCGGTATTATTCACATATCCTACTTCTGATAATGTAGGAAGCGAGTCCAAGTCGAAATCGGGAATAGGTCATGTAATTTTAGGTAGTAAATTTAGAGACGTACCAGGGCTTGAACTTTTAGGCTTAATGAAAGGAGCGCGGCGGTCCAGAATTGAGGGTCTCTTAAAAACTGTATTACGGAGTTCATTGACATCGGTATTTTACACGGAATTAACTCCATCGTTGGTACTCTTAGAACGGTTCTGTTTCTCTGACACATGAGGCTTTGGGAGTGGATAACCTCAAATCAGTACTTCTATTCGTAATCGTGATGCGCTATTGTTTTTTTTTCGCTTGTAACGATGTCTTTTACTGCAGTTAACATCCATTAAAAGCTAAAATGACACGCAACAACCGATTTAAATTTGAAAGTAGATTCGTTTAATGTCTGTTTGTCGAAACTAACAAGTGAAATAAGGCTGAAATATCTGTACACGTGAATATTATAATCACATGGCAACATGAAAAATTTTGCACAATTTATTTATGCAATTATCAATTCTTATTTCCTCCTGCGTTAAGTAGGTACGATTAGGTTCAAATACAACATGACTATTTGCTACGATACAACTACAAGTTGCAAAACACCATATTCCTTGCGCTTATGAACATTGCAATGATTCCCTATAGAAACTGGATATTTCATTACTGAAACACCTAAACTTAAAACAAGCATCAAGGTTAGGATACAGTTGTAGCATGGCGTTATAAATATGTCAGCAAACAACAGTAACGCGCACAGAATGCAAAACATAATCTGCACACCATTATACTTATCTTTATACAAGGAAAAAATAGTTATTCTGCGTTGATAAATTCCACCTCTTTTCCTGTTCTCAGTTTTTGAGGATACTGAAGTGCAATTTTCGGCATTGGAGTGAATCTGAACGTTTCTGATTGTTTTACGCCTTACTTCCTACTAAATATCCTTTTTTTGCGCTAGTTCTATTCCCAATCAGAATTAGATTCAGTGACGTCATCATGTGTATGTGGGTATGTGATCTATGTAGAATTGTAGATGATTGGCTAGGGTATCATCATCATTTTCCTTTACGCCTATTACAGACGATTTACGCATTAGTCATGCATAGAGACATCATTTTTGATGACTGAAAGTCGATGCGAGATCGGTCAGAGAATAAAACTTAACGGTCTTCTGAGGGCCTAGCCAAGATAAAAATCGTACACCGATAAACACCAAACGAAAAGAGAAATTGTATCGAATGACAGATGCATAAAGTTATGTGACTATTTCCTTACGTTATTTAAATTTCTATTGGCGTTTTCTATCAAAAAAAAAAATCATCTTCGCTAGGCCAGGGGCCTTACCATCATGGTGGTCTGTTCCTTCTGTGGCACAGTTTAAGCTTCTTCTGCTGACTGTGACACTATTAAAATTGTGTGAAACTCTAGCTTGTCCTCGGACCGGTGCTCCTTAATGAATTGCTTCCGACCGCCGCAGAAATAAGACGCATGATATGTGGACCGTGCTTATTTTGTCATGTTATCTGCCATCTTGCGGAACGGTGTAGGCTTAATTACAGATAATTGGCCGCATTACCCCATTTAGATATCGCTGGGTTACTTCTGTTACCTTATATTGATAAGTGTAACACGGTGAGCTGATATTATACTTTAAGGGGCCCACAGATTACCAGTCCGCCGGACGATATCAGCCTGTCAGCTGTTCGGAACTGTCACCTTTTTAACTGACAGGCGAACTGGTAATCTGTGGGCCCCTAAAGTATACTATCAAGACGTATAAATTTTATAATTAAAGCGTTTGTATTCATTATAAACATACTGCACGCGAACATTAATAAGCACGAATTTTTAGAAAAGAAAAGAAAAAAGAAAAAGAAAATATATTTATGTATGACAAACAAACACATATGACAAAAAACATGTTGACAAATATACAATGTATAACATTTAGAGCAAAATGCCATAAAAGGGTCACAACTCAGCATGTAGCTGGCAAAGCCAGCGCTGTTCTTCCGTTGTGATATTGGTTTTGATTAGTTAATAAATATATGATAATAATAATTATTGAAAAGGGGTACTTAAATATTATTTTCCTGCTCTGACACTTTTATCATTTTCCTGTTATACTCTTAGGTACTTTGTTGCACATATGCTATACCTACTTACAGTTATTATTAACTTAAATATTTATCCAAACCTAGCTTGCTATCAAATGATCAGAAACCGGACCTATATCTGCAGTAAAATGGAATCAAATAATAGACGATGAAATTGAAAACACTCAAAAGATGTCGATAGTATCAGATCTAGACGACTAATTATGTAATAGACGTTGACTAGGTAGACTCGTTTCATGGCCAAGCACTTCAATTGATGTTTTTTTTTACAGTGTACGGAACTCTATTGGAGGACGACCTCCGCGGAGATACGTCAGGAAACTTCAAGAGGTTAATGACCTCACTGAGCATGGTAAGAATAACGTAAACTATACTCAGTAGCGATGAAAACGAGTAATTTTGTTTTTATTTTGTATACAAAACAGAACTGTACTGTACTTGTTTCGATTCCTTTTTACTGTTAGCGATATTTATGTGCTTAGTAACACTGACTAATATTTTTTTTTAATTCAAGTCTCCAAAGATTGGGGTAACCAATACTCGAAAACGTTATTACAAGTACTTTCATATTATTTTACGGAAATTATATATTTAAATTTTTAACGTTTTCTCAATTAAAGTTAGAATAAGATTTATGGTATCGTCTTGGGTCGTCCCATTCGTTTTTCGTCAAGTTCTTAAATTAGTCCTATTCTGCTTTCGTCACTCTTTCTCTTTGAAAGCCACCGACGATTGTGACGAATGTAGAATAGGACTAATTTAAGATCTTGACGAAAAACGAATGGGACGACCCAATAGAATAGAATAGAATAGAATAGAAAGTTTTTTTATTGTTTATCATTTTTGTTACATACAATTATGTCCGCCAAAGGGGTGTGTTCTTAATGTAATATGTCTTAAAGATCTATACATTTATTTTATGTCGTGTAGCCAATTTACAGCTCACAGGAAAGTAATGTACTTAATTACACTGTTTATTATATTTTATTATTTATCACTAAATTTTTTATTTTAAAAGATGTTCCCTCGAGGGTAGGCTCCTTTTACTCACGTATTTATGTCTATCTTTTTTACTGACATAATCTATTTCGCCGATTCTGTTGCTGTACATCATCGGGTTGTATTGACCGTACTTAACATATTGTGGACCAGGGTTCTCTAGCCCCGGGATGCACAAATTATTCAGCTTATCTAGCATGTCTCGGTGTAAGTCATGAAGTCTAAGATGCCATGGGTCTTCATCTAGTAAGTCCCATAACATTTCTGTGGGTATTGAACGAGGAAACCCTCCCGCAGACTTAAGAGCCATGCGGTATTGCCTTTCAAGCGTTAAAAGGTTCGTCTTGCTTACTCTAGGGAGTAGTTGTACTATTCCATAGTCTAGTATAGGCAGGAGACATGCCTGAACAACCTTTAGTTTGGTTTCTATGTTTACATTGGAGTAGTAGCCGATTATAGGTGCCAACATTCCTCTAACTCTTTTAGCTTTTCTTACAACGCTTTTGACGTGTTCGTTCATGCTCAGTCGTTTATCTAATTGGACACCTAGGTATCGAACACAGTTTTTGTATTCAAGATGGACTCCTTTTAATTTAACTGTCGGTTTATAACCGTTTGGGTTACGTACACTACGTACTCTTTTATTAGTGAACATTATGCACTCTGTTTTATCAACGTTACAGCGTAGTCCCCAACGTTCATAATAATCGACTATTTTATTCGCAGCCCATGTAGCGCGCCGTGTAGCTTGATCCGGCCGAAGTGCTGAATTTAAAATACACAAATCGTCGGCATACTGTGAAAGCATCTCCCCGGCTATATTTGACTTCGGTATATCATGCACATACAGATTAAATATTAAAGGCCCCAGGATGGACCCTTGAGGCACTCCGTGCGGGACTTCCACTTCATCTCCGGTTGTTGTTCGGAACCTTCCTCGCACTTTTCGATTCAACAAATAGTTTTCTATCATTTTGATGATATTATTACTGACATCATTTTCCATTAGTTTGAATGTAAGGCCTTTGTGGTTTATTGAGTCAAAAGCCTTACTCAAGTCCGTTGAAATCATAGCAACACTGTGCCCTTCTTCCAAAGCATCTGAAATATATTTTGATGTTCGCAGAATCTGTGTTCCTGTGCCTCGTTTGTGCATAAAACCATGCTGGTAATCCGGAATTAAATGTTGACATGCTCTTACAATGCGGCTATATATTATTTTTTCGCAAATCTTCCCCATGACGTTTAGTAAAGTAATGGGTCTATAAGATTTAGCGTCCTTATAGTTTTTCCCAGCTTTGTGTAGAAAAATACATTCGCCCAATTTCCACCTCCTTGGATAGTAGCCGGTTATTAGGACGTAGTTTATAACTCTAGTTAAAGCCCAGTAAAAAGCAGGACCCGCTAACTTCAATGCATCTACTTTGATTTGGTCTGGCCCAGGCGCTTTTTTATTTTTAAAGCAGTAGATAGCTTTTTTTACTTCTAAAACATTACATTCTTCAAGTGGTTGATACGGAGTGTATTGTTCATTACCTTCGTCTGTTTCTTGTATGGGAGATTCCTTCACTATTGCTGCATCGACAAGTTTATCTATAGTGTCTTTTTCAGTATTACAGCTTTCAAGATGGGGGAGTTTTTGTGGTGGTTTTTTCAAAGACTTTTGAATTCCCCACATTTTTGTTCTGTTGTCTTTTGTGACGACCCAAGACGATACCTTGTATAAGATGTGTAAAGTCTGAGAAAAAATCTTGGCCCCGAGTTTGACAGCTGAAAAATTGGTGTTGTACGGCGTTGTCACCTTTTTACCGCATAATACGTTTGTACCACTTAAAAAAATCTATTCTTATTCTTATAACATACGGAATGTGTAAGCGTAATCAATTAATCTCTGCTCTGCATAAAATGAGTGCGTCATCTGCGTCACAGCGTTGGTAATGTAAATAAAAAAAGAACAAGTAAAAACTCAATGCCAAACATGATGATTAAGATCGGAATCACCTCGTGACGTAGTTATGACTCGCTAACTGTCGAGCCGATGACGAAGTTGCTCCCGTTTAAGTCGGGTGATGAAATTTATCTATGTTTGTAAATATTCATCCACATTTTGACCTTTGTTTGAGTCATCGCAAATTGGTACTGATAACCGGAAGGGTGATTTCTCCAAAAAGTAACACGAGTCACAATCGCATTGAGTGTTTTTTTTATTAATGACGCACATTTAAGTGTCAATTTGTCTAAGGATGAACGTAAAAATTAATATAGAGGGTAATTGTTTTTAGTTTCTCAACTTACTTATAAATTTAAGTCTTTAACACTAAGCTAAGTATGATTATTGGACTTATTGGGATAATAAAACATACCTATGTATTTTATTTGCAGGGCAACAGGTCTGAGGAGTTCCACGTGAACCAAGATAGAGCGAGAGAGGATGCCAGGAGCTTGCTACAAGCCGGTATGTTCGTCTTTTTCTAATCGCCCTTATTTAGGCAAACTTACAGTTTTGCAAGGGTCGTCATTTGATACATGATTTTATAAACTTTTTATTTTCTGACTACTACTGACTAACTTTTACTCATCTGCCCTGTTACGGCAAATTATCGTATCTAAATCACTACACCTTTGAAAACAAAGTCCCCCGCCGCGTCTGTCTGTGTTTGTATGTTCGCGATAAACACACTGCACACAAACACACATACCTAACAATAGAGTGATTCTTGGGGAAGATTTAAGTGTATACTTTGTTAACCCGTGCGAAGCCGGGGCGGTCGCTAGTAGGAAATATGTAGGTTATAAGATACGCTGTTGTTTACATTATTTGCGATTTCTATTGAGCTCCACTTTAAACTTAAAGTGTAATTCCATGGAACTTGCTAACTATGTAAACAAACCGCCATATTGAAATTGTCTCTGAATGATAAATTTCTAGTGACTTTTACATAGTAAGCAAGCTCCATAGAATGACACTTTACACGAGTATCTGATGTTACAGGCGAGCTGCGACTCGGCACGGACGAGTCCGTGTTCAACGCCGTCCTCTGTTCGCGCTCGTTCACGCAGTTGGCCGCCATCTTCCAAGAGTACCAGTTCCTCACCGGCCACGACATCGACGACGCCATCAAGGCTGAGTTCTCGGGCGATATGGAGAAGGCTCTTCGTGCCATCGGTAAGTGTAACTTATACTTTTATTTGCACAGTTAACCGCCATTTTCCAGTACCAGTTCCTCACTGGCCATGATATCGACGACTCCATCAAGGTTGAGTACTCGAGCGATATGGATAAGGCTCTACGTGCCATCGGTAAGCGTAACACTGTACCTGTATGTTCACGGAAAATGTACCAGTTCCTCACCGGCCACTACATCGACGACGCCATCAAGGCTGAGTTCTCAGGCGATATGGAGAAGGCTCTCCGTGCCATTGGTAAGTGCAACTAATACTCTTCTATTGGTTGGGTCGTTCACGCAGTTGGCCGCCATCTTCCAAGAGTATCAGTTCCTCACCGGCCACGACATCGACGACGCCATTAAGGCTGAGTTCTCGGGCGATATGGAGAAGGCTCTTCGTGCCATAGGTAAGTGTTACTAATACTCTGCTTTTATTGGTTGGGTTGTTATCGTAGCTGGCCGCCATTCACTAAAAGTATCAGTTCCTCACCGGCCACGACATCGACGACGCCATCAAGGCTGAGTTCTCGGGCGATATGGAGAAGGCTCTTCGTGTCATCGGTAAGTGTAACTAATACTCTTCTATTGGTTGATCGTTTTCGTGCTGGCCGCCATCTTGCACGAATACCAGAGGGCCTACTGCGAACCACGTTCGACATGTTGCCTCTCTGTCGCACTGGTAAATTCGTACGTAAGCGCGACAGGGACGCAACACGTCATCTTCCAAGAGTACCAGTATCAGTTCCTCACCGGGCACGAGAGCTGGCGCTGGTAAAGAAATGCAAGCGTTTCTATCTATGTGTTGGTGGATACGACACCAGAAATCAAATATAAAACGAGTTCTCTTGATCTGACGACGCGAAGACAGCGTTCCACGAAATTGTTTACCGTTGTCCCGCACAAAATAATACAACATTTTCTGAAGATTGTCTGATATGTCTTGTCGGATAACCTTTGAATGTGAAACTAACCTTCACGTTTCTGTTTGCAGTGAAAGTGGTCCGCAACAAGCCGCTGTTCTTCGCCGAGCGGCTGCACAAGTCGATGAAGGGCATGGGCACCAACGACCGCCAGCTCATCCGCATCATGGTGACGCGCTGCGAGGTCGACCTGGGCGACATCTCCGACATGTTCCAGGCCAAGTACGGCGAGACGCTGCAGAGCTGGATCGAGGTAAGATCGTCGGTCACATGTCCGTCTGCTCGTCATAATGGTGACGCGCTGCGAGGTCGCCCTGGGGGACATCTCCGACATGTTCCAGGTCAAGTACGGCGAGACGCTGCAGAGCTGGATCGAGGTAAGATCGTCGGTCACATGTCCGTCTGCTCGTCATAATGGTGACGCGCTGCGAGGTCGCCCTGGGGGACATCTCCGACATGTTCCAGGCGAAGTACGGCGAGACGCTGCAGAGCTGGATCGAGGTAAGATCGTCGGTCACATGTCCGTCTGCTCGTCATCATGGTGACGCGCTGCGAGGTCGACCTGGGCGACATCTCCGACATGTTCCAGGCCAAGTACGGCGAGACGCTGCAGAGCTGGATCGAGGTAAGATTGTCGGTCACATGTCCGTCTGCTCGTCATCATGGTGACGCGCTGCGAGGTCGACCTGGGCGACATCTCCGACATGTTCCAGGCCAAGTACGGCGAGACGCTGCAGAGCTGGATCGAGGTAAGATTGTCGGTCACATGTCCGTCTGCTCGTCATCATGGTGACGCGCTGCGAGGTCGACCTGGGCGACATCTCCGACATGTTCCAGGCCAAGTACGGCGAGACGCTGCAGAGCTGGATCGAGGTAACATCGTCGGTCACATGTCCGTCTGCTCGTCATCATGGTGACGCGCTGCGAGGTCGACCTGGGGGACATCTCCGACATGTTCCAGGCCAAGTACGGCGAGACGCTGCAGAGCTGGATCGAGGTAACATCGTCGGTCACATGTCCGTCTGCTCGTCATCATGGTGACGCGCAGCGAGGTCGACCTGGGGGACATCTCCGACATGTTCCAGGCCAAGTACGGCGAGAGGTAAGATGAGGAGAAGAGAAGTCAGCGTTACAGAAATTTATAAATCTTAGGGTCATTTGCACCTCCAAAGTCACCATCAAAGCGTTCACTAAATGGCGTTGGCAACTGTCAAAGGTTTTTACAGATGGCGCCAGACTACGCTTCAAAATTCTCTAATAGCTTATCAAAAAGATAGAATGTCTCTATATGTGGAACAATTAGACTGAGACAGATACTTTACTGTAAGAAGAACTGTATAAAATAAAGAATTCCAGGGTGGCAGATACTTTTGTAGCGTTGTTATATCCGCTACTTTTGAGGCTGCTACCACATTGAGCCACACCTCACAACTACGCGCATTTATAAGCCGAATTGTGCATGTGTTTGAAAATAATCTTGTAATTAGTCTAGCTAAACATGTCAGCAGAATCTGTTGAAAGTATTAGATGTGTTGAAAGGCTGTGCATCGTCTATCCAATCCATCATCAGCCATAACCGATAATTGTAGGCAAAAATAAAATGCTTTCACGCAGTTGGAGTCATCAATCTCTTCAAAAAATCATATAATTTAAGCTTTTATTTTTTATTTTCAGGGCGATTGCTCCGGGCACTACAAGAAAACTCTCCTGGGCCTGCTAGGCTTGTATTAATCTCTAACGAATCTACTTATTAAGCATCATTTTTTTTAAATAAAAACATCTGTATGTTGTATTACCTTTAAGTACTTCTAGCGTGTACGGAATCCTCAATGATTTAATAATCATCAAAAATTTGCTGTATTACTAGAATCTCAATGATTAGTACATATTTGAATGATTTTATATTGTTTACCTTAAAATTTCGTCTTGAGTTTCATACGTATACCTGTGTTGTGAAACAATTGAAATTGGACGGTACTCTTATCTGCTTTTGCAGGCCATTAAATATTAATTATAGTTGTTGTTTTTATATTATAATTATATACAATTTGAAAATGTTACAAACCTTAGTTTGGCACTATAATTCTATTATATGGATCTTTTATAAAACAATAAAGTAAAAGAGATATTACTATTAATTTTAAACATTTTTGAATTATTTATCGCTGTCTTTTGACATAAAAGAATAAATTTCATCGCGTTGCCTCCATCTATGTGCCTTCGTATTACCTATATATATAATATTTCGAAGTTCTATATATATTTACTACTTTGACTATGACTGGAGTATAATTAAAAATTGGCTCATGAGTATGACTCAGTTTACAATTATAAAGCTCAGCAAAGATAAAACACAAAAAATCTGTTTAAATAGAAATCGAGTATATTTAGTTCTATGCAAAATATTATCTCGAAAGACTATTTCTGTCTTTTATTTCAGTAAATGTTAATATGCATTGCATATAATAAACATATTTTATAAAAGTACAGCTTATCTCTTAAGGGACCTCTTCCAGACTCCATTCTCTTTAACCTTCGAGAAAATGAGGAATATGTAATGAACTATAGATTAGTACTATCACCGTTATTGCCAAACAACTGTCCACCAAAACATAGGTGACTTTCTATTCTGTTCTTTTCATATATTTTAATAATGAACCCCTCACTTTATGTCATTAATTATTTATGAGATTTTTTTTAATAAAGTATATTTTCTCATTCATTGTCCTTCATTAAATTGCATATTGGAGCATTAAAAAGAATCTTAATGTTATAAATAAGTCATAACTCGAATAAGTTTTAGCCACTGATTTCTTGTTATAAATTATTAACATTGTCAAACGAAAATTACTAAATTTATTGTTAACAAACGCCATTTCCTGTCAATCATAAACTCTCATTGATTGAAGTTATTTCTTTCATATTGTCAAGCATTTATATCATAGATATCCTGAATGCAGGCGATGTGCCATTGATTACAGATTAAACCGTTTCGCCACTAATGATTAAGATTACATTATATATCTGTGCTTAACTACATTAGGCATATTTGGCTATGGACATACATACACGATGGATTGGTTGTAAATATACTACTACAAAACACTTACAATGTCATAATCATCGACGGTCAAGGAGGGAACAGTGACTCAAAAAAAATTGCCGGATACAGTGGCTCACTCGACCTAATTCCAACATGAGAGAGGCTATTTGCTTCCCTGCTAATACAACAGAAACATTCAGTAATCGAACAAATTCAAATGGACGAGCAATGGTTATTCTAACACGTAAGGGTGCTACAGTGTATAGCGATGTTTGGGCGACTGAGCCACTGTTTGCGTTGAGCCACTGTTCCAACATACTTTTACAAACACAAATCCATTTCTCTTGTATTCAGATATCGCACTTTTCAGAGCCCACCTCTATGCTAAGAGCACGCCTTTATAGACATAAGTACAGTATGTTTATACTATATACTGCTTCAAAGTGACTGGCATAAATATAAAATAGTACATATAGACTCAGTAAGTTTATACTATATACTGCTTCAATGTGACTGTGGCTTAAGTATAAAATAGTACATGTGGCCAACGTTTCTCAAATATTATTGATTATAAAATGTTATGTAAAGTATACACTTAAATTGGGCATGTGCCTATTTAATAAATGGTCTAATGAGAACATTATTATTCGTTTTATTGACCGAGCAAAAGCGAAGTTCTCCGTTTCAGCTTGAGTAAAATGCTTTCGTGTGTCTGACTGTTCTCTACAAGTCGCATTTCTCAACCGATTCTCGTGAAATTTTGTGAGCAGGTTCGATAGTTACATGGAATTTTTAGTTAGGTTTTTTGTGGAAAATGTTAAAAATGGCGGAAATTGGCACAAATGATTAAGAGTCGTTAGAGTATTCGGCGTTTAAAACCATCGTGAGTCCGCTGTGAAATAAGTATTTCTTATTATTTAAAAAAAGCATAACGGGACCTTTGGAGCGCTTATTTCCGAAAATATTTTCCTTTATAAAAAATAGTATTACAAGACTGTTCGTTGTGAAACCTATCCAACGATATCAGACATTAGGATTGAAGCGAATAACAACTACGTGCTTGAGAGGTATGATAATTTTGTTTTTAGTTTAGCACTTTGTCTGCGTGATTGAAATGCAAATTTCATCCAAATTGCAGCATTCTGGTACTAACGATCATTGAAAGAAAAGAAAGGTTAGCCATTAGGTATGCTACAGGAATTTTAAATCAAATACAATCTATTATTCTATTGTTATTTCATTAAGAACGTCGATATTCCGTCTTACTCATTACGCCCTGTACCCGTACCATGAGTACAGTACGTAACAGTGTCAAAACTGACATACGCTGACATCTACGTAATTTAGTTTCTATACATCTCGCTCGCATATTAGTGCGAGCGAGATGCATAGAAAGTAAGTTCTCGATAGCGTTTATGTCAGTGCCAAACGGGTGGTAGCCACACTGACCCATAGACGTTTCTAGTTTACTTTCCCAACCTATAGGTATTAAATGAAGCCAAATAAGCCTTAATTATTCCACCAACTTAATTATTTCTACAAACGAACATAACCGGAATAACTTATAAGCGCCACACAACAAATCAAGGGTTATTTACGAAGCGGGAGAGAAATTACAATTAGTTAGCAAGTTAATTACTCCACCCGTACAACTGCTCACTTTGTATGCTCCATCGTTCGCGGAGTGCATGGAATGGCATGGAATCACGGTAATGCGGGACGGGTATTAAGCCGATCTACGATAATACGAGTGGTAAATTGTATACCAAGGGAATGCTAATACCGCCGTATGCGTTTTAGTTGATTATGGACAAAGAAAAATCTTCCCAATAATTTGGACTATCGAAGTCACATTTTTATAATTTCCGTTATGTTCACATGATAATTAAATTAAATATTTTGTTTTTTTACCATTGTTATAATGGGCATACCTTATGATATGATATGATTGATTGTTCGTGCAGGCATAGGTACGCTTAAATCTTATTGCTAAAAAAGCGACCATACTCAGAAAGTGGCGTCCTCAGAAAGTGGCGTCCTCAGAAAGTGGCGTTCTCAGAAAGTGACGTAGGCAGTACTCAGAATGTGACGAACTCA
The DNA here is from genome assembly GCF_910591565.1 of Cydia splendana. Classification (NCBI taxonomy): domain Eukaryota; kingdom Metazoa; phylum Arthropoda; class Insecta; order Lepidoptera; family Tortricidae; genus Cydia; species Cydia splendana. Next base: position 5,324,935 of record NC_085967.1, read on the forward strand.
GAATGTGACGTCCTCAGAACATGACCTAACTCGAAAGTGGCCTCCTAAGAATGTGAGTTAAGTACTCCGCCTAAACCCTATATAGACAGAACAAGGTTTTGATTTCTTTCACGTGTCCAGTGTCCACTATACTTTCAGCATTTGAGACCGCGTAGCAACGATAAAATCTCGTACCGTACGAAATAGTGCCAGTCGTAAAATGACGTGATAGTGCACTTTCGAGAGCAAGATCCAAATTCTAACCCTGATGGTTGCATACCAGAAGAAAATTGCACCGTGAAATGATTACCTTTTCAGGAGATATATCTTAACTTTGTAATTTATACCTTTACTAAACAAAATGTAAATATTTAGGCATTTGATTTTGTAACAAATTTTATCTTATCAAAATATTAATTAACATTTGTCAGTATTTACTTACGGCAGAAAATGGGCAGAAATATGTCAGTGACATATTTTATTCAGGACATTAGAGATGGGCGGAATATGGACTTGCCGAATACGAATATTCGGCCGAATATTCGGTTCAGCTCATATCGAACCGAATATTCGGTTGGGCTAAAACTGCATAAACGATGTCTCAAATGTGACGTTTCTTCAAACAAAAACGTCACTTTTGACACTGACACATATAATCCATATCGTTTCTAGATCTATTAATTGACGTACCTTAAAGTTCGAATCGGGCAGCTATTCGGCCGAATACGAACATTGAAAAATATGCCGAATACCGAATAATTACCGAATATTCGGCCCATCTCTAGAGGACATATATTCCACGTGTTGCTAACGTTTCTTTCTCCTGCTCATTTCGTTTACCTGCTTGAAATATACGTTAATTAATGATTCCCAGAGCTCATTAATCATCTAAACCAAATAATTAACTACATATTTTGCATAAACACGTACTGTACCTACTGAAAACCTGAACAAACCGCCGCCGTTTGGACGTACCTAAAGTAAAAATAAAAGTAAAGTGTCATTCGTAAACTTTATATAGGAGTCCGATAGCTCACATGTTAGAGTTCTATAAATATACCTACTTACTCGTATGTCTTGTCTGGGCAACGTAAATTTCATTAGTCATAAGTTGGAATCTGTTTTGGCTGTAAAGTGTCTTAAATCAATTATTTACTTGTACTAAAATACCTGTTTGTTTCCCAAGTTCAAATAAAATAAAATAAATTTGAAGCTAGCGGTTTCAAATTTCCTACTTCGTCATTCAGATGAAAACGGTAAGTAGTGAAAATCGAGTCTTTCAGTACCTAATAAGAAACTCAATTGTGTTTCCAAATTCTTCTCGACAATAGTGATGGATCGTCGCAAGTATAATAAAAATTTCATCAAAGAAACACCGGGCTTGATGAATGAGGCATCGGATATGCAAACAAAATGCACCAATCAGTTACTCGCGGCTGCTTTAATAAGGAGGGTAACAAGATATCTGACTGTCCTGGAATTCTTGAGAGCTTCAAGAGCAGTAACGCTAAGATTGTTTTTAAAAGAACTTAAAGCCTAATTAATGTAATTTAACAATTTGATATAGTTTTTGTATTATTTTGATTAGACCTTAGCCTCTACCATCAGTTTTAACATTGACATAACGCTCACGTCTACGTAATTTACTTTCTGTACATCTCGCTTGCACTATTGCTCGCATATGCGAGTACGAGCGAGATGCATAGAAAGTAAGTTACGTAAACGTGAGCGTTATGTCAATGTCAAAACTGGTGGTAGCCGTACTTGAGTCGTGTAATCAGTCATCTCATGCGCACCATTAAGTAGGTACCTACTACCTAGTAACGCGCGAGATACCAGGGCGCGTAGCCAACATGCCAATCGTTTACGCTCCGTTCCGTAGCGAACGAAACGCAACTGTCACTGTCGCCCTAATATGATACAGTGAGAGACAAAGCGTTTCAATGTCGTAGCGCAAGCGATTGTCACCGTGGCTAGGCACCCCGAAGAGACGATCGAATCCGGATTGAATTTCGTGGTTGGTGCAGCTGTGCACGTTGACTCAAGCTGGTATCAAATTAAGATGAAAACCATATCAATCAATCAATCAATCAATCAATCACTTTATGAAATTGCTTAGTCGGAATTGGCCTCCTTGCTTCTCACCCGTTTGTAATTATGTACTAATTACGGAGTAGCGGCTTGCGATTAAAGGATGAGTCACGCTAGACCGGGCCGGGCCCGGGCCGAGGCGTCCGACATGTCATTTTCCATGAGGGCTGATCGGTGATCTCGTGGTGCTTTCCATAGAAAACGATGCGCCGGAAGCTCCGTCTTCGGCCGGTGGTCTTAAACGTTAAAACGTCGTATGAATATTTTGTCTACTAATATGCTTTTTGGTTCTTATTTGGTTGTTTGATTGAATTGACACCGATACTTACACTCAACTGTTTGATTAAGTATTTCCCACAAATTGGGAACACGCAAAATTCGTTCTCGAATACGTATCATAAGAGTTAAAACAAAAAGTAATGTGAAAACAGAGGATCTACCGCGAAACACGTTCGACGTGTTGCCTCTTTGTCGCACTTGTAAATTCGTACGTAAGTGTGACAGGGTGGCAACACGTTGAACGTGGTTCGCGGTAGGCCTTCAGAAAGGAAATTGACTGTCTCAGCAACCAGAATATTGTGGCGAACAAAATTCCCGCGTTATCGAAGATGTTTGGCTAAGGGCTCATCCACACGCTCGTTAACTTGATTCACGTCACCACTAATGAGTAAACAAAATATTCATTACCAAATTGCGTGTGTGTTTACATGCTTTAAGGCTTTGGCTACATGGTGGTTCCTGTGGACTAACCTCCTTATTCATAAACGCGTTACAAACCTCAATTAGCTAATAATCGTTTGTCCTTATCTGTCATTTTGACTTATGTATTTGTAAGGTAGGGACAAAACATAATTTAACTAAATCAGTCCCGTAAAGTTTTATGAATAAGGGGGTAAGTATATAGGTACAATAAGTAAGAGTGACATTAACAATATTATCTTTTCCAATTTTTGTATTTAATAGTATTTTATACAATCGTGATATAATAGAGAGCTTTTCAGTCGAGTACCGTGTTTAGACAACGAAGCTTGCTGAGTTGTCTAAGTAAGGTACGAGATTGAAAAGCTTGATTATATCACTATTGTATACAATACTTTTTCTACGCGTCAACAAAGATAATACTTTAAACTAGTAGAATCATACAAAAAAAACAAACCAAAAGCTAAGATACGCGATTTACGGGAACAACCGCGATACCTTCATACTGGTACGCGCCCCGGCCGCCGCGTTAGTCAACGACACCTTCTCGTAACTCATGAGGCCCTGGTACTTGCTCCGCGCTAAATTCAATTAATAGACAGTTGTTTTCTCGATTTCGGCCACCGTAGCCTATGGAGACTAACAAGCAACGCTAAGTGGTTTTCGTAGTCAATGGATGTTGCTATATTAAGGGTGTCACATGCGCGTTTCTGACTTATGAAGCAATTGTTTCTACTATACAACCTAAAATGAATAATTATTTTGAGCTATGGTTTTGTTTCGTCCTCTTGATCGCGGCGAGCTGTGATTGGTCAATTTCATTATAGTTGACTAAACTGTATCGATATGAATATTATAGTTTAGTTGGGAGCCCATACATTAAAAATACCCAATTGCAGTTTGGTATAAGAAATCTTAATTCAAGAATTACAGTCGACGAGTAGAAAAAAGTAATAATATCATTCTTCTGTCTATCATTCTGGTCCGCATACGTACCATCACGCTCCGCGATTGTTGCGCTATTTAGGGTCCTAGATAAATTGATTGTTCAATACTTAGACGACCGGTCTGGCCTAGTGGGTAGTGACCCTGCCTATGAAGCCGATGGTCCCGGGTTCGAATCCTGGTAAGGGCATTTATTTGTATGATGATACAGATATTTGTTCCTCAGTCATGGTTGTTTTCTATGTATTTAAGTATTTATATATTATATATACCTATCGTTGTCTGAGTACCCACAACACAAGCTGTCTTGAGCTTACCGTGGGGCTTAGTCAATTTGTGTAAAAATGTCCTATAATATTTATTTATAATATATTTATTGAATACTTACGCTTTAGAATTTCCAATTTAGCAAGAACCCTAAATGGCATAACCATCCCGTGGGTAGGGTTACCAGATGACAGGAATTTTCCTGACATGTCAGGAATTTTGGCCTTTGTCAGGAATGGGGACGGAACACGAAAATGTCAGGATTTTTTTGAATTGATAGACTTTAATACTGAAAATAGTACAATTGCACTTTTAGGGCCGCGTATCGCGTTGACGCGGCTATCGGCGGCTCAATCGGGTGGCCATCGCTAACGCCTATCCCCCCCCCCTGTCGTCGTCAAAAATATGAATGTCAGGAAAAATATTCGGGAATCAGGAATTTTGTCAGGAAATTCTAAATTTGTATCTGGTAACCCTACCCGTGGGGTGACTGTACAGTGTTTTAGCCATTTGAATTTGTCCGTCAATCACAGTGAAACCTTGTAGAGTCAGACCAAGATAACTTGCACGTCTGTCCTATAAAACCGGCCAAGTGCGAGTCGGAATCGCGTTCCAAGGGCTCCGTACACTATACAATTTTTAATAATGTTTTTTTTCATGTGAAACGTTAGTGAAGTGTCTTTAAAAAATCCGTAGGGGTCGTATCAAAAACTAGGTAATTAAGTCCGACTCACGCTTGACTGTACATTTCTAATAGGTTTTCCTGTCATCTATAGGTAAAGACCTATTTTATGTATTTTTTTTTAATTTTAGACCCAGTAGTTTCAGAGATATAGGGGGGAATGGTAATTTTTTGCCTATTTTCTTGAATTACTTCTAAACTGTTTATTCTAAAATTATAAAAAATATATATTTGTGATTTTCACAATGAGCTCTTTCATTTGATATGTAACACAATATAGTTTGAAAAAAATTATTTTTTAATTTTCTCATTTACCCCCCAAAAGTGGCCCCCATCTTTAAAATTAATTTGTTTACGTTGCATGTCCGTCTTTGGGTCACAAACTTACATATGTGTACCAAATTTAAACTTAATTGGTCCAGTAGTTTCGGAGAAAATCGGCTGTGACAGACGGACAGACAGACAGACAGACAGACGCACGAGTGATCCTATAAGGGTTCCGGTTTTTCCTTTTGAGGTACAGAACCCAGAAGAAAAATAGCTTTAGATTTATCTTAGTCTGACTCTATGTATCTAAACGCACTTATGACACCTTTGTAGGCTTAGCATAGGAGCGCCGCGACAGTATACAACGCCCTCCCTCTCTAATTAATACAGTTACAAAAAGATGGGTAGTCTATCTGTGCGCGTGATACTGTCGCGGCACTCCTGTGCTAAGCCCACTGGAGTTGGATATATACAGTGTGGAAAGATAAGTCGGGCCCTGGAGAAGAAACAAAACTTCATTCAAAGATTTTCTAAAACTCGCTTGCCTCGCCCGGGACTCGAACCGACTAAAAATTTCAAAAAATAAACACTCGAAATTTTATTCTACTAGTCGATACAGTTAAAGTTAATGGTAACATTTCTCCGAGAAACATTAGGTCTTACACTCGTCTGTCATATAAAATATCCATAAAATCTAATATATAGTACTCAAGATTTTTTTAGACAAGCCAAATTGAAGAAAAAAAGATTTTTTTTGAATGCAGTTTTGTTTCTTTTTAAAAATAAAGGAATGTCTCCTTTAAGTAAAATGAGCCAGCTTAAGGATTTAAGGTAGTTTCCCTCCAGGGCCCGACTTATCTTTCCACACTGTATACAGGGTGTCCCAAACTTATGGGACATGAACGGGAAGTACCTTAAATATCGTAGATAGTGTATTTTGCTCAAAGAAGACTTTATGTTATTTTTAAAAGTTAGTAATTCTGCATTCATAGATTTTCTTAAAATTACTTGCTTCGTCTGGGAATCGAACCGACTTAAATGTCAAAAAAAAATCACCCTCTTTTTATGATGCCAATCGAAAGAATAGCTAAAAAATAATAACTCTGCTTAAGTAACATTGTATTTTAAAAGAAAGGAACAACGTGAAATTAATCATTTTAATCAAATTAAAAACATACATGAAACTGCCGTAGTCAATTAAGTGGGTATTTTTTTGTAAATTAATTAATTAAATGCTCAAAATGTGATCCCTCTTGTCTTACGAAAATCGCCAATCTTTTAATGAGTCCGCTGCCTGTTGATTTTCTTATAATTTTATGGTGAACACTCGATGTGATATGGCACAATTCTATTTGCAACTCGCCCACGTTCTCATATCGTTTTTTGTATAGCATATCTTTCACGTATCCCCAAAAGAAGAAATAATTCACCTATCTAGCTATCATGGTTCGTGAGATACAGCCTGGTGACAGACGGACGGACGGACAGCGGAGTCTTAGTAATAGGGTCCCGTTTTACCCTTTGGGTACGGAACCCTAAAAAGACATATCGAAAACCCGTTCTCATTCCTCCCCAGTATGTACTGGCCCTAACATTCGTAGTGCCGTAGCACCGTAGCACGCGTAGGCGCCCTTAGCGTGTTGATATACCGCTGCTACGAACGTTTACAACACAATTTATAGCAACATACGAGACAACTCCGCGAATCGCATTAATTAAAACTGATACACATTCTGTATGGACATAGTAAACAAAAATTTACAGTAACACAGTAAGATGAACTAGGTATGGTTTAAAGGTGTGACTGGTGTGAGCGATGCCACCGTAGCGCTATCAAATTTAAACGTGCAAACTATGTACATATAGATGGTCAAGCAAATCTTGTCAGTAAAAAAGGCGCCAAATTCAAATTTTCTATGAGACGATATCCCTTCGTTCCTAGGGTAAACCCTCCAGTGAATGAACACCCCCCAGTGAATGAACAAAATCACGTTTTTTGTCTAAAATAAGAAATACAGCAACTTCCACCACTTTTCGTATTTTTTTTCTTATTAACATCTCTATTTTCTATGCAATGGCAACCCGTGATAAATTTATTTTCGACCAGTTTGAATGTGACTGGCATTTGAAGTTTACAGGTTTCTGGTTTTGAAGTTTTGTAAGGAAAAATTAGATCTAAGGTAAGTACAGTGTACGTTTGGAGCAACATATGAAGTGCTTATTTAATGTTTACCTGTACAAAGTTGAGTTATTTGCTTTGATTAAGAGTTAAACCTTCTATAAATGTACACTTTGTCGGCGTATTATGCTATTAAGTCTTTATTTTTTATAGTTCCATTACTGGCTTATCAAATGTTCTGAAACCAGTAAATGAACAGTGTGTTCATTTACTGGTGTAGTCTAGATTTACATTTTTTTCAAAATTTATATGTAAACGAAATGGTATTGAGCTTGTTTTTTGTGATTCTGCATAGAAAACGATTCTGATTCATTCAGCCAGTATTGGAACAAACCAAATTTCTATAGTCCATTTACTAGATTTTTCATGCCTATGTATGAACAATACAAAATTTGGCTTGTTCATTTACTAGATTTCTACTAATTCTATGTATGAACAATATAACCACGAATAATGCAATGACAAGTTTATTATTTTAAGCATTACTTGCTGAGCCTGACCTATTTTCATCAAAATATGCACGTTATTTCTTGTTTCAAAAATTGATTTTCTTTTTCTTATTAATATGTAACGGTTGCTGTGTTATTGGTGAATAACCATCATTTTATTGAATTTAAATCAATATGAAGGGATAAAAAGATATGAACGCTTTAGCTATACCTACTAAAATAGAGCTACAAACGGTTTTTATGTTAAAAATGTTTTTTAATTCAGATTAAAAATATGTAAATAATGTTCATTCACTGGGTTTGCGGTGTTCATTCACTAGTTTTTATGTTCATTCATTAGGTTTTTGGGTACTTTTTGATAAATTCTGCTATAAGTCAAAAACTATGAAAATAATAAAAAATCGCAGAAATTACTTTCTTGTTTATTAAATGAGGATTGATAAAATTGCAGTTAATTATTCCAATTATTAATGAATGCTGAGAAATGATTTTTCAAACTTGGATATTTGCTTAAGTGTTCATTCACTGGAGATCTTACCCTACATTTTTAAAATTTGCCGCCTTTTTCTACTGACAACATCTGCATGACCCACTATATATTATATACGCAGTTGAATGTTAGAAAATCAGCTTCCTGTCTTAAAAACAACTTTAGTTATTTTAATGAATCCGAAACAAGATGGAAGCAAAGATCGCACTTGCCAAAGTTATAGCTTGCGCAGGTGCACGGAGCGGGCGCACGCACGCGGTTGCCATTGTTGGTAAAATTCGTCGCACGCGTCCGCGCCTGAGGGCGACGTTCGACGTGTTGCCTCTCTGTCGCACTTGTAAATTCGTACGTAAGTGTGACAGGGAGGCAACACGACTAACGTGGTTCGCGGTAGGCCCTCAGTTAGCGATGCTCGTACTATTTTACGGTAACCCGCTCAACTGTGTGTCGCTCCGTGCAACCGCGCCAGCTAGCGGACGCAAACGTTATATGGTCCGGCTTGTTTCTTATTCTTATGTTAACATAAATTCCAAGCAAATGGACGCTATTATTCAAAAGTAGCACTTTTCAACACATTTTCGTCACTCGTAAATAACTAACTATACGTAAACATCTATAAACTAATGAATGGTTTAAGTACTTTTCTTTAGAATTTATCCGGTCCGTACTGATTTAGCTCAATATCTACTGTTACTCACAAAACCGAGTAAATTGCTGACGAAATAAATTACAGCATAATACGGCGTTACTAAAGAAACACTTGACAATCGTTACGGATTACAAACGCACATCATTAACCGACTTCAATTTCATACAAGGAGAATGTTCTGTATTCGGTTGTGGCTTTTACTCCGACATCCGTAGTCCGATTTGAGTAATTCTTTTTTGTTTGCAAGAAGCTACCTCCAATTTGGTCCCATATTAATTTGGATCTGTTCTGATGATGGGATCCATGAGGAATTGAGGGAACTCCTCAATTTTTAAAGGCACATGCATGGTGATTGGGTGTTTTCTTAAGCAACTCGAGCATTTTCTCCCGAAAACCACCAATTTGATGAAGTAGACCTGATGATGATGATTGTTTTGATGATAATGATGATGATTTTTTAAATGTAGTATGTTCAGCGATTACTCCGGCACCTGTAATCCGATTTGAGTAATTCTTTTTTTGTATGGAAGAGGTTACCTCCAAGGTGTTTCTGTATTATTTTTGGTTCTGGTCTGATGATGGAATCCATGAGGAGTTGAGGGAACTCCTCAATTTTTAAAGGCACGTGTAAAGTGATTTCGGTGTTTTCTAAAGTAACTCGAGCATTTGCTTCCGAAAACCACCAATTTGATGTAGTGCAACTGTTGCCTTACCATGAGTTTGACACTACCCCCAATCAGTAGCCTTAATACCACGAGTTTGACATTGACATATTCGCTAACGTCTTCGTAACTTACTTTTTATGCATCTCGCTCGCACTAATATGTTAGTACGAGCGAGATGCATAGAAAGTAAGTTACACGCACGCTAGCGAATATATCAATGTCAAACTCGTGGTATTAAGCTGGTAAGGCTACTGATCCAGGGTAAGGAGTTAAGCGGTCAGGGATTAAGGGGTCGGGGAATGGCGGTTGAAGGGTAACTGGTTCAGGGTCGAAGGGTTCCTGGATCAGGGGTTGATGCGCTGTGAGGTTGAGTGATCGGGGGGTTGAGGGATTGGGTCAGTGGCGGGGCGGAGAATGGATTTAGTGTAGTGACAGGAATTATAATTTCCCAGACGGACTCGAGAAAATTCCTGATTACATATTTATTAAAGTAATAGGTACACGGATTTAAGTGTTAAACATGATCTTGTTTTTCATTCATGCGTCGCGCTCTTAACAATGCGTTAAAACTAAAAATGGAAAAATAAAAAGGTTTTACAAAAAAAAAAGAAAACCGACTTCAAAAAGGATGAAATAAAATATTATCCTTTTTTAAGTCTATGCGTTACCAACTGATATGTTTGAAGTCGGTGCCAAGCTAAGTAGTAACAATACCAGTCAAAAATAATCAGCTGTATGTCTATAAATCCCATTAGAACTATACTATTATAAATGTGTAAGTAATTCTGTCTGCCTCTTTGTCGTCTTTTCATGGCTAAATAACTGAACCGCTTTAGGTGAAATTTGGCAAGAAAGTAAATTCCTTAAATTGTTTTATATTGTGAAATGGACGGAATGGATGAAATAGTCCTCTGGATAAGGGACGAGAAATAACTCAGTCCCAATCCCACACTTGAGTGCTATAGACTGTTCGAGCATTAGTAAGAAATGCTCTTTAAAATATACGACGGCAAAAAATGCATTTGATTTACACTAATGTGCCGACAAACATGGTACGGACTGCGCCAAGAAGGTTTGATCGTGTGTTCTGAGTTGTGTTCTTAGGTACAGTCGATGTCAATGATATATTTACACTATTGCACCTTACTCCTTTGTATTTAATAAGGCGAAAAGTGTAAACATATTTTTAACGTCGACTGTACCTACAGAAAGTACGTTCATTGTCGTCGTGTAAGGCAATCCAACGTAGGTTCATCCTTATCGAATCGCACCAAAATCATGGTATGCTTCAAAATTTGGCTTGGCACCGACTTAAAACATATCAGTTGGTAACGCATAGACTTAAATAAGGATAATATTTTATTTCATCCTTTTTGAAGTCGGTTTTCTTTTTTTTGTAAAAACTTTTTATTTTATATTTTTTACGTTACTCGTGCCGGTGTAAATCTCAAATCTCAACACATTAAGGCATAATAATTACTATATATAAACTTAACATAAGACATTACAATTTTTTTAAACTGAAATACTGTGCCTGAAATCAGACAATTTTATCACCATTCAAAATATTATTTTCCGAATTTTGTTTAAAGCACTACTGTGTGAATACTTATTGGGCAGTGTATGCGCATGCATAATTAAGAGGGGGTATTAAGCATAAAAAATCGGTAATTAGAAGGTTGTTGCGAAAACTCTTAGCAGCGATACTATTAGTAAAAGGGTTAATAATAGATATATATATATATATATATATATATATAGCCCATTTTTTTAGCCCATTCCCCAAGGAGGCAAGTATTAGAGTCACTCCTCACTCATGGCATGTACCGCACAGATCACATAATGAGATGACCTATAAAACTAGAGACCTGTAGAACACGCCCGTATAATGGCGTGACCTATTTCATTTGTTTTTACAAAAAGTTGACTGAAAGTTGGAGAGGTTGTATTGAGGAAACAAACACGTAAAGCAAAGAACAAAGCGCGCTGTTAATAATACATATACCGATTCACAAGTTGATCTATTTGTTATTCTCAACTCTATGTGTGTTGCCTTATGATTCAAATTGAAAAGTAGAGTTTTACGTTTTGCACCTTTAATGGAATTAAGCAAGCGAAATTGTGGTCACTTCTCAGCAAAATGTACTTGGGGTACGCAAATTGAATGTTTGTTGACTATTGGCAGGTCATTGACAGATTTACGGGTGGAAACAATTGGTCGAGAAGTATAAGGATGTATAAACACGGCAAGACATTTAAAGATAATATTTTTTTGTTCCAATAGAAAATATTCCGTTCTTTATTTCGTTAGGAAGAAACGACTTGAAGACTAAGGTGTTATAATAATAATAATAGCAACGTCCAGTATTTTGGACGTTGCCGAATCTTTATACGGTTAACCCTTTGGTTAAGTAAAAAATTGCGACTTAAAATACGTGAGCGACCTTTAAACGAGCAATTCTTGTAGGTATATATTATATATTTCGGGGATCTCGGAAACGGCTCTATTTGGATTAATTTGCTATAAGGGGGTTTTAGGGGCGAAAAATCGATCTAGCTAGGTCTTATCTCAGGGAAAACGCGCATTTTAGAATAATTATATGTTTTCTAAGCAAATCTCGGTCTCCCAGGTACCAATTATTATATTTAATATGACTGTGTCTCACGGGAGTTTTGTTATTAAAACATTCTTAAGCAACTTAAACTTTGCTCAAACAGCACATTTCTCTGGAATAACAAACATATTATTAACATATGTACTCACTACTCACTTATTTCTGGTAATTTATTCGTAAATATGAAATTCATGCATTAAATTTGCAACCAGAATTTAGTGATTGGATCGCTTGAATAGCAGCCGGCAGCTATTGTCCCGCAGTCTCTGAGTATTTGCATTTTGGACAAACCTCTTACGCTCGGAGCGTGGCCTCGGGCCGTGCCCCGTTTAGGTATTTAGATTATAATAAGATCAAGTCGGAGGCTAGGCCTGTTGGAGTTAGAAATGATGGAAAGAGTCCTCTGAAAAAATTGACATTTATGCTAATATTGACATCTGCACGTCTAGTCCTTCTTACAATGATTGGCGCGACTCCATATCAGGCCAACATGCCAATAGCTTACGCTCCGTAGCGATCGACCTGCGACTGTCATTGTCGCACTAATATGGAAGTGATAGAGAGACACAAAGCGTTTCGTTGTCGAAACGATAGCGATTGTCACCCTGGCTAGGCCGGCAGGTCACGCTTGATATAGAAATCGAGTGACTAAAGTATGTCAAAAGTTCAAAAAATAACTTAAGCATGTTAAAATAAAGCTTTAAGTACCTTAAGTAAATATCACAATTTCCTTATTCAAGTCAGTGACATCAGAAGTCAAAATTGGAAAACTTTCCTACTGGTAATCGACCGAGGTTCTTGATAAATCAAATTTCTGGCTCAAAAATTGGGATAATTTTGGAGGAGTCGTGTAATAAGACACATTTCCTCGGTTACATTAAAAATAAGGAACCTTAACTTCAGTGTGCCTGTGTCTCTACTGTGTATTGTCCATCTTTCTGGAAAACATTTTTTGAACTTGATTTGTTTTGATAACGAGCACTACCATTAGATTAATTAATTACCTACTACTACTTACTTGGGTGGCTCGATGACCCTAAATGAGTCTTGGCATCCAACACAAGAGCACGCCACTTTGCTCGGGTCAGCATATTAATTTGTTCCTCTATTTTTTTTATGCGAGATTTTTTTTTCATATTTTTTATTTTAAAATGTACTTAATCAGTTTCATAGATTTTGATTATCAATCAATCAATCAATATATATTTATTTCAGACCAAAATTACAGTCCATATTTGTTAGTTATGTACAGTTAAACCTACTTATATCTATGTTAGTTTATCCTAGTCCTATACTTAATAATAACTTATAACTTATTTACAGGTCTGGTAATTAGGAGCATGCAGCTGCATATTAGCTGTAACATTTTTTTAAAGATTTCGCTATATAGGATAGTCATAAAAAAAATTTGACAATAAATTACAAAAAGAAATTGCCAAGAGGGTAATTTACCTACAATTTGCTTTTATCGTCCTTTCCTATATTGTATAATGTAAATATAATATAAAGGTATAAGTATGTATTTAATTAAGAAGACATCCGTCATGTCATGTCATGTTCCTTCGGACAAGTAGAAAATATAGTCCGAGAATGTCTATCCACCGCGATAAGTGATAAAAACGCGACTATTATCTATCTATATTAAAATAACGGCCTCCTAGCCTAGTCGGTAGTGACCCTGCCTACGAAGCAGGAGGTTCCGGGTTCGAATCCTGGTATAATAAGGGCTTTTATTTGTGTGTTCATCACAAATATTTGTTCCTGAGTTAAGGATGTTTTCTATGTATATATATGTATATTATATATAGGATGACTCACGTAAGACCGGGCCGTGTCCGGGCCGGAGCTTCCAGCGCATCGTTATCTATGGAAAGCATCACGTGATCGCCTGTCATGTCATAGAAAAGTAAGCGCCGGAAGCCCCGGTCCGGACACGGCCCGGTCTGACGTGAGTCATCCTCAAATCGTCGTCTAGTACCCACAATACAAGCCTTATTCAGCTTCTATTGATAGTGGTTTATGTAGTTTGTATTATATACCACTGGAAGCAGTTTAATTGCGTTTCATTTACATTATTGGCCGCAATCCATCCCGTCATATTTGCTTTCGCATTCACTGAATCTGTAATTAATTTATTCCCAGTGAGTGCGAACGTTAACGTATGCTAACGTGTTGAACGAATACATAATAATAAATCCTTTAATAATGGAAAATGCGATGTTATAGTTCATTAGTTGAGTTTAACAGTACCTAGATGTTCCGTGTATTTATTTGGCGTGTTTTTGAAAGGCTACTACTTATTATTGAAGAAAGAAAGAAAGAAAGAAAATACATTTATTTACGTCAATCCAAACCAAGTAATTACATAGAAGACATAGATGAGATGGACGTTAAAAAGGACCCCCACTCAGCATAATGCTACGGTAAGCCGCAGCGCTGATTTTCAGTGGGGACCTAATAATAATTTTATTAACTTAATGCAAGATATTAATATTATTTTCAGTATGTTATTATTTATTTTCCCCTTATTAACTCCCGACGCAAAAAGAGGGGTTCCGAGTATATGTTTGACGCCAATGTCTGTCTGTCTGTGGCATCGTGGCTCTCCAACGGATGGACCGATTTCGATGCGATCTTTTTTACGTGAATGCGAGCTTCCTTACGATTCAGCAGTTTTAAGATTATCAGCTCTTTTCCAAAATGATGTAAGGCATTTTCGTCACAAATTGGCTTTTTTGGCTTACTAGCGACCCGCCCCGGCTTCGCACAGGTTAACAAATTATACACCTAAACCTTTCTCGAGAATCACTCTATTGTTAGGTGAAAACCGCATGAAAATTCGTTCAGTAGTTTATGAGTTTATCGCGAACAAACACACAAGCAGACCGACGCGGCGGGGGACTGTTTTTTAAGGTGTGGCGTAGGGGGATTATTTATTTATTAAAAAAAACTATAGAATACTTTATATTGATAAATACAAAAGTTATTTTGCTTTGAATTATTTAGGGTGCAAAGTTTACATCTAATGCGTTTGGATCTCTCACTCGGCTCAGGAATGGAATCTTGGGACTAGTTCGCTTTTGGCTCAAAAATAGAGTTATGAGCGTAGTGAGAAATTCAAAGGCGGGGACGTGTAGGTACTCGTCGTTGTTTCTGTGTGCTACTGTTACAAAACCTTAAAATACAGTGAATAATGAACATACCTACTCTATGAAATGATAATGATACCTAGGTACTGGGTAGTATCTAATTAATAAAATTGTTGTGGATGGATTGTTGTTCTAGGACTTACAACAATTTAAAATTAACGTCTTTGTTCCATTAAAATTACAGATACTTTGACGAATATTAAAAATAAGAACAAACACAAAATATTATTAAAATAACAAATTGAAAGGAACACGTCAACGGCATGCCGCGGACTCGGAAGTTGTTAATTTAAACTCTGGGCCGCGTCCCGAAGTTGTACAACAATCCAGTCCGTGACCCTCGCTGTAAATTATAACAAATATGCAACAAATGCGTCAAACAATAGTTTCTAAGTAAGTTAATAAAGGTCGGGAAGGAAGGGATTGCCTGACAAATGCGATATAGACCAGTGAGTCGGTCTCTCTAACCGGCGCGTAAGAAAGTTTTGGATTGTTTTCTTGCGCATGAAATTAGCATGTGCTAATGTGTATTAGGACCTACATTGTAGGCGTCGTTGGTTATAAGGTTGGGAAGATACCTTGAAAACATTTCACGCTTTTTCACGAGCCCTAGTGTCTGAACATGATATAGGTAGGTATCCGACTCATTTTCGAATTAGATTGCTGAAAATTATCTTGAAAAAAAAAAGTCTAAAGTGTAGAACTGTTTCCTCATTTGTCAGTTTATCACATATCGTACGTAGGCCACATTTTTCTTATCATTCTGATTTACATAATTTGAATCAATTAATGCAGTGAAATAACAGAATTAATGACTGCTTACATAATGGGGCAGCGATGGGGTGTCAAATATTTGTGCAGGATAGATAATTTAATCAACCATTCGAACCATTAGAAACTATAGAAGTAACTACAATGACAAATTCCAATATTGTAAATCTTCTTAGGACTGATTTAGACGGCGCGTGAACCGTGAACTCGCATGCGATTTTAGTTACATTACGGACTGTTGGTTACGTCCAATTCAACCGACCGATCAAAACCCGCAATATAATGAAACTCGCATGCGAGTCATCGCATCGTTTAAATGAGCCCTTTTATTTATAAAAATTGCATTTGTCAAGTGCTCGTATTACTTAATATTGGTTTTCATATCTGTTTTAAAATGTTTATGACATTTTGTTCATGTAAGTACATAGTCATAGTATGCGAATAAATGGTGTTTCCTTTATGTATAAGTTCTTGTTGCACCACCAACGCTTGTGATTTGTCTTAAGGCTGGATTCCACGTGTGTGCGACACTGTGTGGTCCAAGCATATTCAGTACAAAAATGCTTGTGCCGCACAGTGCCGCACACAGGTGGAATCCCGCCTTAACAGGTGACTGACAGAAAATAGAGCATTAATTGTTGTAAAGTACATGACTTTTTATATACATACTTACCTTAGTGTAAGCAAGACGTTCGAGTAGAATCATATCCATGGGATTTTTTTTACTATATTACCTGAGTAGTTACATTTTTTACATTTACACAGCAGTATTTTTAGTTTAGAAAAGTCCGTTATATTTGCCCAATAAGCTTTGAATTACACCTGAAAAGCGGCAAGTGGCGTGAAAAGGACAATAAAAATGTCCTGAGAGATATTTGCTTTACGATACTAGTTTTGAAAGACTTAACTTTATCGAAATATTATCACACTTACGTCTCTGTGAATGTGAGTAATGTTGCTTGGAATAGAAGCTAATTTCGACTTGTTCTAATAATAACTCGTGACATGTTCCTCCACCAGTCTGTCGTCTGTCTGTCTCCAGAACTGTCGAATTTTACTACTTAATTGGTACTATATAATTAATACACATGCAGGCCTGTCCTTAGGAATTTTTAATTTTATTTGTGAAGTATCTACGTATTAATGCAACTTTGTCCCCCAGGCATAATCTGTAATGACAGCGACTGAACCACCAGCGGCGGTATCATGGTCGCATTTTTATCACTTGTCATGTCATGCGTCACTTTCGCACTTAGATACTTGTTAGAATGTGACAGGGATGATGACAGGTGATAAAAAACCGACCATCTTAGCTTTACAGTTTGATAAATTTTATCACGCGAAAATGCGATAAGGAATGGATGAGTGTTCCAGTGGCTTTTACGTCTGTTAGGCGTGGCAGAGCTGATAAATAATTAAAGTGAGGTTTTGTACATCTTCTTTGATTTCGGTAAAACCAGCTAACCTCAAAATCATGAAATTAATCTTAATCATCTACATTTTATATGCCTTTTATTATCGTCATATTGTCGTATCAATCCTAAACGTGCTCAATATTTACCGATGCTTGATTACAAAGATAGCAATATCACAAGCTATTAAAAATAATCTAGAACAACGTCTCACCAGTATTGTGGCCGGCGTGTTTGCCGAGCGCTCCGCGGCGACTTGTAGAAACAACGACTTCGCAAACACCGCCGGAAACTTTTACTTCCCAAGACTTATTTAAACAACACCATATTAACCCTTGTTCCATTAACATTAAGGGTGAGTATTGATTGATGAAATGCGATACGGCTCGATGGTGTCCCTTAAAAATACACTTTTATTCTATTTCCGCTTAATTTAGTCCGTCAGTTTGGGTATGTAATTGTGGGGTTGACAAGTGACGAAAAAAGTGAGATTTTCACATAAAAAAAATGTACACTGCCTAATAACAACATCGGTTTGATTTGCATAATTGGTTTTCCATTCTCCGAGAGTTCCTGAAACATGTATACTAACAACAACACATTTAAAATCTTTAACATGATTACCTATACCATGAGTATTTCAAACTTAAATCATTGAAATAAGCTCCACGAATGGTTAACTATGACGACGATGTTGCGTGAAATATAAAAAAAATTCACAGATTTCGTGCCTCACACGACTATCGAGCACATTGGAAATGAATCTACGGAATTCGAAAAAATATTGTCGCTGAGCGACGAGAAAGTCTGGATAAGGAAAAAGTTACAAAATAAAACTACAACGTTGAATGATAATTATTTTATTCTTAGACTAACACCAGTATCCTGGACATAACGCATGTGAACAAACAAATTGCAAAATTTCCACACGCGTATCCAAGTTTGATTAATTGTCGCCGTGGCGCATAAGTATAGGTACATAATTATTTCATTTTTCGATTAATAAGCAGGATATATTAATGTTCAAAGTACAAGAAAATTATTACACGGCAAATCCGTAGTCAACTCGAGAAGTGGTGATCGGCAGCGGCCCATTTGCTGCAAGATATGAAATTTTCTTGACAGCAGTTTGACGCGACGAGAGATGACCATAACAGCGTTTGTCTATGTTGCACCAAACCTGAGTTCCAATAGGTACTACCAGGGTTCAGCATCAGCTATCTTGGGTAATGCTCATCATGACGAATCGGGTGTCCAAAACAGCGTGTGCCTATGTTGCACCAAACCTGAGTTCCGCTAGGTACAACCAGGGTTCAGCATCAGCTCTATCTTGGGTACTACTGTCCTAAGTGCTCATCAAGACGAGTCGGATGACCAAAACAGCGTGTGCCTATGTTGCAACAAACCTGAGTTCCTTTAGGTACAGCCAGGGTTCAGCATCAGCTCTATCTTGGGTACTACTCTCCTAAGTGCTCATCGAGACGAGTCCGATGACCAAAACAGCGTGTGTTTATGTTGTATTAAACCCGAGCTCCACTAGGTACTGCCAGGGTTCAGCACTTTTTTTTTTCATTTCGTGGCACTTTTTCTTTTTTATGTTTCTCTGTATAAGTTTTTATTTTCTCCCTCTCCCTCTCCCTCTCCCTCTCCCTCTCCCTCTCCCTCTCCCTCTCCCTCTCCCTCTCCCTCTCCCTCTCCCTCTCCCTCTCCCTCTCCCTCTCCCTCTCCCTCTCCCTCTCCCTCTCCCTCTCCCTCTCCCTCTCCCTCTCCCTCTCCCTCTCCCTCTCCCTCTCCCTCTCCCTCTCCCTCTCCCTCTCCCTCTCCCTCTCCCTCTCCCTCTCCCTCTCCCTCTCCCTCTCCCTCTCCCTCTCCCTCTCCCTCTCCCTCTCCCTCTCCCTCTCCCTCTCCCTCTCCCTCTCCCTCTCCCTCTCCCTCTCCCTCTCCCTCTCCCTCTCCCTCTCCCTCTCCCTCTCCCTCTCCCTCTCCCTCTCCCTCTCCCTCTCCCTCTCCCTCTCCCTCTCCCTCTCCCTCTCCCTCTCCCTCTCCCTCTCCCTCTCCCTCTCCCTCTCCCTCTCCCTCTCCCTCTCCCTCTCCCTCTCCCTCTCCCTCTCCCTCTCCCTCTCCCTCTCCCTCTCCCTCTCCCTCTCCCTCTCCCTCTCCCTCTCCCTCTCCCTCTCCCTCTCCCTCTCCCTCTCCCTCTCCCTCTCCCTCTCCCTCTCCCTCTCCCTCTCCCTCTCCCTCTCCCTCTCCCTCTCCCTCTCCCTCTCCCTCTCCCTCTCCCTCTCCCTCTCCCTCTCCCTCTCCCTCTCCAGGATACAGGAACAGGATAGATAGAGTTAGACCAAGAAAAATCTGCAGCGATTTTGAAAGCCCACGCAGTGCAAGTGTTATTCTGCCGTCATAATCCCGATAATTCACAACAAACACCGATAACGAACTCTGCGAAACATGAAGTCATAAATGTCCTGTGAAAAATGTCGTTCTGACTTTTTGACTATTTTAAGGTTAGGCTACAGGGCAAACCCTTAACCCGATCGTCTTTGTTTTAGGCTCAAATTGTAGCTAACTAAATTGTCCAGAGCCGTTTTTCTCAAATTTTTGATATCATTCTTCGTTTCCAAATTATCGAGCACCAAAATCAAAAATTCGGAAAAAATTGAATTTTATTTTCACTATTTCGACCATAACTTTTTTTGTTTTTGACTTTCTCGAATAATTATTTTTGCACCTTACAGCTCTCGTGATTATGCGTCTTTTGAGCCTATTTTTTAATATCATATCTTCACAACTTTCCGAGATATAAGGGGATCGCACTTTTTCGTGAAATCGGACCGTATACTGGAGCGAACGAAAAGACATTTCCAATGTCAAAAATGCGCAATGTGTCAGTTCTTATGTCAGTTTTTAAAAAGGGATTTGATTATCTACTAGGTATTTAGTCAAGCACGTGATTAATTTTTGACCTTTTGAATGAAAAAGAAACCAACTTGAACTTTAGTTGAACCAAATTAAATGTAATAATAAGATGTATGAGTATCTATCTAACAGAAAAAGTAAGGGCAAATCGCCTAGCGTGGTGCGGGCATGTGATGCGGAGGGATGAAAGTCATGTGACGAGAAAGGTATTACGAATGAATGTGGAGGGAAGTACGAGGAAAGGAAAACCGAGGAAAAGGTGGATGGACTGTGTGAGAGATGATATGAAACGAACGCGACAGAGAGATGTGGAAGAGAAAGACATGCTGCGCCGATCCCAAGTGAATGGGACAAGGGCAAGAGAATGATGATGAGTATCTATGTAGAGAATTTCAAAGTAATGAATTATTGATAGGTACCCAAATTAATGGGTGTTTTCTATTTAATTATCTTAAAAAGACATGAGACATGATCCTACTATTTATGTATACCTAAAGGGGCAAATGTATTTGTGTAGCATTGCATTCGCACCCATAGGTATACACAATACAGTCGCTAACAGAAGTTGCTAAGCAGGCTAAGCGTACATAACGATCCGAACACAACTTTATAATTACAAGAATAAGAGCACAAGCAGATCATCTCACACCTCACCCGCTTCGCTACTTCTGCCTCCGACTGTACCAAGGAACCCTAACCAATCATTAATTGGAGCCCACCGCAGACCGATTCGGTATCGGCCGAGGGATACAAGGACAAATGTGGCTATTTTTAGCAATTATCTGCAGGGCCATTTATCTGAATAAATCTTATTAAGTATATATTTATTAAGGGATTCTTGAAAAATTAAAAAATAACACTTAATTCAAATTCAAATTCAATTTCTTTAATGTCAAAATAACACATGTCAACAAAATCACAATAGAACTACGAAATAATTATACAACTAACACTAAACACTCAACTACAAAACACTAACACTAAATTAAAAACACATAACCAGATCAAGGAAAGAAGAAGAAAATAGCTTAAACGTTTTTCATTTAATTTTATTTATTGCAGAACCATGGTTACAAGGTTTTAACATGTATTAGTTAAGTGCATGCATAGTTCCCTGTCAGGGCATAGCAACAGATATTCTAAAACTAATTACTAAATATAATTACATAGTCAACATAATATAGCATCCAAGTCTTATAATTCCATTAGCAAGTTTATTTTTAATAACAACAAAATACTTTTTATTATACCAAGCGTCTTAACACATGTAAATACCTATAAGATTAATTTATAAGGTTCGTAGTCTTATTAGTTACTTATTGGAAACATTTTATTCTTCACATGCTCTTATTGCAATGTATTTTTTCGAATCTATCTACATAGTTGTTCTTTCGACTTTTGAGAATTGGTTGTTTTGGTGAATTACAAAATGTGTTAAATTGGGTCTAAATTAAATTGTACTAAATTATAAAAATAGTTATGTGTTACCTACTTAATAGATATAAGTAGGTACGTAGGAATTTGCATCATGCGATAAAGTTCCTGTGGTATTTTTTAAATAATATGTGTACCTCTACCCCTTGCAGTTCATTAAAGTTACTAAAGGACATCTACGTGTTGCTTCGAGCAACACGGAAGGGAGGCGGCATTCGCACTATTTCCCCTTTGCCTAGGTACAAGATCAACTGATCTAGCGCGGGTAATAAAACTAGTTGCGCTCGGATGTTTAACTAGACCGAGTCCAGACGCACGCGTGAACACAGCAGCAGAAAAAATGCCTAATTGCTCGGTTTTTTGTTGTAAAAAGAGGTCGGGGACATCAAATTTACAAAAAGAAGGTGTTACATTTCAGATGTAATATTTTTTTTACATACACGTTTAATTACATTTAAACACAATGATTATTTTTTAGTCTCATGTAATTGTTGGATTTATCGATTTTGCTTGCCCAGTACAAATTGCGGATCGGTCGAACGACAAATCCGACTTCTCATCTCTCAGAATACAATAAAATTCTTCGACGAAAATGTGTTAGTGTGCGTGTTGTGACCCTTGTGACTCGTCCGTACACAAAAAGAGATGCAAGATTTGTCTTTGACGTGTGTCATTTTCTATGTATTTGTGTCGTCATTACAGATTGGATTTTGTATGTAAGTGTGTGAGAAGTGCGACTGTGTGCACCTTTCCCCCCGCAAAAAATGGCAGAAAGATTTGTACGGTAAGATATCGCTTGGGCCCCTCCCTTCCGACGTGTCGGAAGCCGGTGTTGCTCGAAGACGTGTTGGCTTCGGCTCCGCGCACTTCTCCCAAATGTCCGAAACACCATTTATTCCGGAACGGGTAAAGAAATTATCATTAACAACTGTATAAACTCTGGAAATCTGTTTTAAATCAGCTGACTCAAAAAAGAATCGTAGCCAACACTTACTTATAACAGATAATAAACACATTCACGGTCAATTGTCAACATAACACTTAGCTTCCCGTCCTCAAACAAAACCTTTTACCTCCCGTCATCTGAAAGCGGACCCTACACTAACTTAGTTAAGATTCAAAATGCCGTAGCAAGCTTAATTCTTCGGTTCCGGGCACATCACGTAGTTGCTGTTTAAACAATACGTGTTTTGGGATAGCTGCGAGTGGGATAAGCTGTTCCTTCCATTATTTATTTGTGAAAACAACCCGCTATACAGAAGGCCCTGGAGGTAAGAAGTGCCCAAAACGTTTAGTCGACTTTAACTTTATTTTGCTATACAGTAGGAATGCCTAAAACTAATTTATTGATCATAGGTATCTACAGTCACCTGAAATTATATCTTGCACAACAAAGTGCGCAAAAACATGTAACTAAGGTGCTTTAGATTACAGTTTTTGAAGAAAAGGTCGTCCTCTAGCATGTTAATAAAGAAACGCCGGTCCCTCACCGCAATAGAGATCATCCTCGGTAGTCCTAGCAAAGCTTAGACCAACAAGAAACCCGCACTTCAAACTCGTATCAATAACTACAGATATTTTCTGTAGCGTGGAGATAAATACATTTAAGATTTTAAATATAGACACGAACAAAGTGCCAAAAGTGTCCACGTCTTGTCCATACATTATTAAGGTTGTAGTCCGTGTAGAAATTTAAAACCTCTCGTTTATCGAGCTGCTCCAGGTTCAAGCGAGATAAACTTTCGCTGTACCCTACACTATCTTATATTCTCTCAATATTGTTCATAAATAATGAGTGTTAATGGAACTACTATGAAGCTCTTAGCATCCTGAGTTTAAAATCAGAATTAACATTCGTGTGTGTGCCTGAACTCTCGCCCGTACTGAATTTAGTCCACAGACCGAATAGCTAACATGAATTACTACGGTTGACAAACGCGGGAATCTATCACAGAGTCGCCTGTCGCATGCTATTTATCTATTAACGGTAAATAGACTCGCAAATCATGCAGCTGTCCCCATGCTTTCAGTTTATTTGCATCGGGGAAAACACTGGTGGAAATGCTGTCCACGTAATAAGGAGGTAATTATGTAGGTACTGTTTGTTAGATAACAGGCCTTTGAGTTTTATTTAATGTTATTGATTTCTATAGTATCGGTGAGCTATGATTACGATACTTAATCATGTGATTATGATACTTAATAAGAAATAATGAGTTAATACGATTTCATAGTGAAAGCAAGCTTAAGCAAGCCAACACTAAAAATAATGAAATAAAAAAAGACATATTTCTGAATGTTGACTGTCAAACTTTTCTGCTAAGTTATATTATAATACTTAAAATAGTATATGTAAATAAATCACAGCATCCGTAGCTCCATGTTGTAAGGCCCCGTATTATTTTTATAAGGGCTAGAGGCTTTTCACACGTTCTAATTTATGGAGACCCTCGGAGAGGACCACGAGAAAAACGATCCGGCGTTAATAATGAAAACGTAATTTTATTAACATTTGATTTACGCTCCGAACTCGTTTGAATTACAAATCGACATCTAAGTTCCATTAATCTAACTTTATTTTAATATACTTACCTAATTAATAAAATGCATGTATTAGCTTTTATTAGGAACCAAACCAAAACCAAACTTTAATCTTCTTCTTCTTCCTCGCGTTATAATCCCGGCATTTTTACCACGGCTCATGGAAGCCTGGGGTCTGCTTGACAACTAAACCCAACTTTAATATATTTAATTATTATTTTAATTCTTACATGGCAAGCCTGCTTGATAAAGTCGCATCACACTCGTCGTATTTTGATTTTGGTGATACAGTGTCTTTGATATTGTCTCGCATGCTTGCTCAGCAACTGTTTGTTCCTACGACTTGATTACTGTAATTATTTAGCTTAGAGTTAATTACCTACTCTAAATATTTAGTTTATACCTATACGTCTACCATCAGTTTTTACATTGACATATACGCTCACGTCTACGTAAATTACTTTGTATGCATCTCGCTCGTACTCGCATATTAGTGCAAGCGAGATGTACAGAAAGTAAATTACGTAGACGTGAGCGTTATGTCAATGTCAAAACTGATGGTAGAGGCTCTAGATTAAATTCAATGCTAGTGTTTGACACTTCTAAATGAAAAAAAGATGCCAGATGGTCCACCTGTCCAATTTCTTTGTCCAATGTCTTAGAGGATATAACCAACGGAGACGCCATGTCTTAAATTTTCGGTACAAAATAGTCTGCCGTTTTTTGCGGGGGAGGGGCACATCAAATGTATAGGTACGTCATGTCAGATAAACGTCAGTCCATACATATGGTTGACAAGTTGTTGACCATTGGCCGCCTATTTTCGACAGAGGGGTACGCCTGTTAATGGCGGCTCCATTGTTAATTACTCCGAGTCCAATGTCATTGCCTCTCACTCTCTCATTAAAGCAAAATGTGAGACGCAATACAAATTGGACAAAAAACATGGATAGGTGGAATACCACCCTAAGTAAACAATATTTTTACAATTTGCAGGAAACGTTAATTAAGAGCGCAAACACGGCGATGGCAATGATTTATTCGGGGCCGAATTGAACCGGTTGATAAACTGCCCGCGCCAAGCGAATTGCATAAATATAGAATATTTGCCGCTGTGATTGTAAACGGCAGGTGGGACATTGGTGGGTGTTTTCAGATTTTAAAAACAGGTGAGTTATTTGACTGGAGGTTTTGCACCTAAAAACGATATGAACCGTTTTTGACGGGTTTGAGTAAATCATCGTGTATGTCTTACAAAGTTCTTAGAGAGAATGTCAAGCCGTTTTTGCGCAAATAAATACTATAGGCAATTGTGTTGCAGACATCATATAAGTTTTACAAAAACATAAAAAACATGGGGTAAAGGTATTCGTTATGCTATAGTCATTTTCACATACTTTAAACTAAAAGCAGGTTTTGATTAGGTATAGTTACCTCAATAAAACTACTTATACGTTTAGCTTATTACGATTACAAAGTGGGCAATAAACGAAATTTAAATGTAGTAGTTCGGTACTAGGATTACTAGGATGAATATAACTAGTTTTATCTGTTTTCTATGGAGGTCGTTGTGAAACAGAGGTCGCAAAATGATAAAAAGTTATGTAGAGCTTAGTGTTTTTACAACTTTACGGTAAAAAGGTTGACTGCTAGCTGCTACGAGTAGGTACTCGTAGCAGCTAGGTGTTGTTGAAGTAGTTTTTCATTGTTGTAACATTTTGCACCTAAGGATATTCTAATAATCTTTCACTTTTAGTACAATATTTAAACGATTCGTTTTTACAATATTTAAACGATAAATGTTGAAGTTTGAAGTTTAAGCAATTAAACTTCTACTTACCTCGTTGTTTATGTCAATCGATCGGTAATAGTTAGTTTGCCAAATTCAGCCATACTTAATATTTATGTTAAATAAGTACGTTCATCGTTGTAAAAAATAAAGTTTGTAGATTAACTCGATAAACATATGTGACGTCCCACGGTCAAAGGTACCTTATGGCGGGTATGGAGTTATGCATACCCCAGTAATCTACAATAAATAAGCTATCGATAACATAAAAGATCAACCTTCTAGGTTGCGTAGTTACAGAGATATGATTTTTTGAAAATAATGTTGTGAAATGAGCAACTTTACGATAGAGAAGTTTTAAGTTTAGCCGCCTAAAAAACTATGTTCCTGAAGTAAGTTACATAGTTGACTACAAATAATAATACCTTATATATCTGAGATTAAAAAAATATTGCGACTTGTTCTGTAATGCAAATAGAAACTTTTGATATCGACTGATTTATGTGTATACTAACCAATCTCTTGAAAATAAAGTTTTATTTCATTTTCACGAGTGATTGCAATGAGCTCGCAAGATTTCAATTTTATCTATTAGAAAACGACACTGACAGACAGTTTAAGCAAAAAACAATACCGATTTAGAGGTGAAAATGTATTTTCTGACTTTTTCATATAAAATCACAAAATTGAATATTTTTACTTTTAATGTGACACACAATCAATTTTTCTGAGCACATATGAAAGAAATTCTGTCATTCAAATGAAATAAATCCTAAAACCCCAACTAAATACTATATTTAACCCCTTATGCCACTTTAAACTTACATAACAATAACAGTATTTGCTCCATACATTTACGAAAAGGTACCTTATGGAAATAAATCTAATAATACATCACTACAAAATATCAATCATATTACAGTTTATCTTTTATGAATAGAAAATATTAATTTACATTAAACTGCCCCAAATTTAATTAGTTCTTCGTCATAATAATCTTAAAAAAGACCAATAATTTGTATGTAATGAAAAGGTACCTTGTGGTCAAGTTACATGATGAGGCATGATGATGGAACAGTTAGGATAAACTAATAATATTTTGGTAATGGTATAAATCGTCTATTTCTTATCAATAATATATTTCGGTTGCTATTGAAGATGAGCGGCATTGAGGTTCAATGACCTCAGATATTCCATAAGGTAATGCGTCGGGTATTGGCATTTTTCAGCAAACCAATGGCTGATTTACTGCATGCGACCAAACCAAATGAAGATCATTCTAGTTAAGAAAGACTTGACGAGAGTAACTTTGGTATAATAGCAGTCTACTTGGATTTGTGATGTCGGTCAATGTACGGTTATAATATTTGCGAGGCGCCCCAACCAGAACTGAAATTATCAAATTAGTTTTGCAGAATGCTAATACAGTTCTCTACCAAACTTCTTTTCCCGTATTGACTAGTTTCTTTGGGAATTTTCAATCTTTTTTCCATAAGGTACCTTTTCTACTAAACTTTGAGACGACATTACTAGGCTTATAACTAACTTATAACAAAAATAAAAACAGGTAAACAAACGTTACGCATTAAGGTTTCAGATCACACAATAAAAAAAAATTTAGCATTTTTTCACCTCTTTACAAAACATTTAATATCTCCGAAACTAGAAACCCTCATAAGGTACCTTTTCCCGTGGAACGTCACATATTTCACTAAATGGAACTGTTAGCTCTAATCTGGTTAGGAAAGACCTATGTTACACCGTTACCTTACTAAAGTTACTGGTGGTGGGCCAACCATTTTCTCCTCATTTACCCATGCCTATATGCAATTTTTAATTATTTTATTTTGACCAAACTTACGTTGTGATTTTGGTTTAGTTTTAATTTTTTTGACGTAAATTATCAATATAACGGGTTACTTAAAAAAATACACTCAGACACAGGATATCAATTATGTTTACCAAAATCATTATGAGTAGGTACAGTCAACTGTAAAAATATGGGTCATATGGGTGTAGACAACTTACTCAAAAATATGTCCTATAGTTCTTAATTCACTGACATAAGAGTTATGGGACATATTTTTGAGATGATTTGTACACCCATATTTTTACAGTTGACTGTACCTACTCCTTTAGTATTTATTTAACAAGCTTCAGGATTAGTTTTGCATTTATCAATTTAACAAAACATAAATAAAACTAACTACTTATCTTGTTTCATATGTACTGTACGTCAGCACCAGATGTTGCTAAGCGGGCAAGGTGTTAAAACTAGGGCTTGTGTTACACGCGGAACCGTACGAGTAGCTACGTAACCTTAGCACCGGCGGTGCTAAGATCCCGTACTACACGGTCACGTCAAAGATACGTATCCGTTTCTGGATTCGGCTACGTTCCCGCGAATCTCGGCTTCGGCTCCGCTCGGCTTCGGCTCCGCTCCGCTCGGTTGTTGAAAGAGAGCTTGTGTCGAACGGACCCTTCGCATTATGTGTTATACTCGTGGTCTTTGCATTGATTTGATTCCAGATGTTTTTTTTAAGTAATTACATATAGGTATTATTCTGCTCTCTGATAACCAGCCATTATGAGTTTGTACAAAAAAACCAGAGGTGGGATTGGTGTGATTTTTGAATCTCACCGGTGCCTTTTTTTGTATGCAGCCGATGACTATTTAGTACGAAATAAGCCACCCGATGAGAATCAAAAATCGCACCTCAGGTAGGTACTAGGTAGGTACCTACTTGTCGATGTCGATGAATATGAAAGTCCATCCAAATAAATATATTAATATCTCTAATTAATATTTACTCCCTAGTAAGAAATGCTACAGGTAGACCAATGCTACAATTTAAAAGTATTTTAAGTGAAATAATAATATACTTTGTTATTCATAAATATTATTACTGGCTGGACAACCGTCTTTCGTCGGTGAAAACACTAAGAAATAGTTGCACGTGCAGATAAAGATAACAAACAATAGTTTGCGGGCCATTGATAATGATTACCTTCAAGTAGCTTTGGGTTTTGCCTGTTAAGTACCATGTGTTCCTATTGTTTGTGAAGTTAAGTGAAAGCAAGAAGTGGTCGGTTAATTTATTTGATTTGACACAAATACTTACCTACTCAAGTTTTTTTGCTGTTTTGGAGGGGGCTGTTTTGGACTCGAACTCATAGGATTATATTAGTCACTATTTAGGAGAGTCAGTGTTAGTGAACACTACGAGACTTATCTACCTATAATTGTGCTATTAATATAAAAAAGTTGACGACGTTCGAATCGAGAGAAAAGTACGGAAGTTGACGAAAATTTGAATAAAAGTGCTTTAGAAATATTTACAAAACTAAAAGTTATTCTAATATGCATCCCATAGAGCAGTTTAATACATACTTAGCTGAACCGGAAATACGATTCGACATGGACCCATTTCAGTGGTGGAAATTGCGAGCATCCAAGTACCCAGCCGTTGCAGACATTGCAAGAAGCTACTTATGTATACCAGCGACTTCTGCAAGTTCAGAAAGAACTTTTTCGACTGCTGGCAATATAGTCACAGCAAAACGTAGCTGTCTCCTTCCAAAAAACGTTTCCTTGTTGGTATTTCTGTTCCAAAACAAGAAAATGTTAAGTTAAATTGGCTCTGTACTTAAATACTTAGCATTGTAGACTGTAAATAATATTGAATTGATTTAATATTAACACAAAGAGTGTTTGATTAGCGAATTATTTTAACCTTGTGCAAATTGATACCGATCTGATTTTTATTACTTTAAAAATATCTCTAGCATTAATATTTTAAATTAAAAAAATATGTCTCAAAAACTTATTTATTTTATTAATAAGGTTTTGAGTTTTGACAGACACTTTTGCGGTCTTTATTATGTAAGATATTAATTAATGATTCTGCTGACTACTGGGTACATGAACAAACTGTTGTATGCTGATTTTGTATTGTTGTACATTTTAGCTAGTCTTTTATATTTTTTAAATTTAAAGTAATTATATTAAAAATAATTTATTGAACAGTACAGTCAGCGTCATATAGTTGGTAGCATCCGAAGTAGTTAAATAGTTCGGAACGTCATAGATTTTATATGAAGTAACTAGGCATCGTAAAGTGCGAGCAAAATTTATTAAAGTACTAGGGTTGTTAGTGTTACTGGTTGTCATGTGTCATTTCAATAGATTTCGCTCTCAGTTTACGGTCCTTAAAAATAACAAACTATTTGACTACTTCGGATACTACCAAGTATAAGACGCTGACTGTACATGTTAGATTATTTAAAAAAAGTTGATTAATTATAGTCTGTGTCATGTGAATGAAAATTAGAATTTTACCTATTTTTTTATATGTTGATTATACGCGAATTCTTTTAATATACATCTTTTACAATTTGTACTGATGGTCTATTATTTTTGCCCCCAACATAATATTTGCATCTTATTATTTTTGATCACTCTTAAAACTTTATTTAAAATGCAAAAGTATGGAAACTGAAATTAAAAACTCGCCCCTTGCATTACATTCGGGGGTCTTATTAATGACACGCATAAAATCTACACTAAACGTCACGGTCACGACTGGATCCGATCTACGTATAAATAAGATACGTATCTCCGTGTACACGTAGCTACGTATCTTAATTACACGTAGCCGAATCACACGGAGCAAACGGAGCGGATCTCCGTTGCCGAGTAACACGGCAACGGAGATTCGGCTACGGGTACACGAAACACGGTCACGACCAGGAGCACTAGTTAAAACAGAATGTACTGTATACGTGTGAAGGTCACTTTGAACACCTCACCCGCTTAGCTACTTTTGCTGCTGTAGGTACTAATTTTTGTAAAGAGCACTTATGATGGGGTGGCCAGAAAATTGTCTAGAAATAGGCAATCACCGTGTTTATTGTGATATTATAGAACCGGGTTCGGTACGGTGTTATATGAGTCGTCTTTAACTAGTGAATCCTATTTCACCTGTCACCCATCCTCTAAGTTGCCTGTCGCCGACAATCCGCCGCGCGAACTCTCGCGGTTGAAACTTTCCTCTGATTTACACTTGCATTTGTTAGGAGTTCACATCTCATTTGTTATTTCACTGCACTGTTGAAGTTGCAGTTTGTAAATTACTACGTACCTACCCTGGAATTCTTCAGCGTCTCAACGACTTTTATAGAAATATATTCTCTATTCTCTATTAATTCTATTCGAAATTTCGCCCACGTTAATTATAACCCCATCTTCCCCTTTAGAATTCATACAGGATGAAACATACAGACATCTTACTAAACATACAACTTTCACATTTATAGTACCTATTAGTATCATCTAGTATCAGTATTGTGTCGTAAAGTACTTATAGTATTATACGATAACTAAGAAATAATATGAACTACCTAATTTGATAGCAGAAGGACATTCAATTTGGCAATGCAACAAATATAAGTAAATATATAGTTCAACTCAAAGCACTTGGACCGATTTGAATTCAAATAATAGCACCTCAGGGCAGCTGAGTCCGACCGAGTTGAATCGTGACGAAGTTGAATCGTGCAATATAATTTTCAACTGAAGCTTGGTCAGCCCTGGGGGTCGATTTTTGAAATTCGACCGCTCGATTTCGTGTATTTCGTTCAATAATATTTCTACTAGGTACTAGGCATTTAAATCCTACTAATAGTATTGAAAACGAGTGGTCAACATCATTCATTTCGGCGTTTCCACCGATTTTCGATCGAGCGATCGAAATTTTAAAATCGCCCCCCCCCCCCCCCCCTCTGGGCGCGCATCGCTCTTACACTCTTACAGGAACGATTTTCTTGTGACGAGAGATTATTTTTTTCTTTCAAACTTTCTTGCACGGGAAACTAGCCACTTTATATGAATATTAGAATTCAAAGTGTAAACCTAATTTGTAATGTAATGGAATTGAATTTGTAATGGAATTGTAATGGAATTGAATTTGTAATGGAATTGTAATGGAATTGAATTTGTAACGACATACGTAATTTTATTTGTTATTAATTTGTTGATTTGTATTTAAAACATGACATTTTGTTCATTTGTGATATTTTTATCTTTATTTGACATTTTAATGACAGTTACAAATTATTTAATTTGACATCGACTTCAATGTTAATTTGGTTTATATTCAATTGTTTGACATAATTTTCTTTGTACATGACGATCCTTATTAGACACAATTAATTTTATTATTTAAAATTTATAATGTAATTTTTGACGATCATGATGAGAAGATAAACATAATTTTGACGAATGTAGCAAATTTATAGTGTAATTTTCATCTTGAAATAAAGAAATCTAAATCTAAATCTAAAAAAATGAATTCTATCCAGTGAAGTTTGCGAAAAATGTTTATCAAATTAGCACTGTAATTTTCATCTTGAAATAAAGAAAACTAAATCTAAAAAATGAATTCTATCCAGTGAAGTTTGCGAAAAATGTTTATCAAATTAGCAGTGTAATTTTCATCTTGAAATAAAGAAATCTAAATCTAAATCTAAAAAAATGAATTCTATCCAGTGAAGTTTGCGAAAAATGTTTATCAAATTAGCACTGTAAGAAAATATATACCCATTACGTTTAGAGTTCTGACGAGGGGTAACAACTTCAGATATTCCCTTTATTTTGTGTACTTTTTATTGTTTTCCTAACAATTCTTGAAAACTATGCGGGGACTGCCAACTCTCTCGGATCTAGAGAGGATTTTTAGATTGTTTTATACCGTAATAGAATTTTTATTCAAATTGGATAATTTTTCTAGGAAAAGTCCGTCGTATGGAAAGTTTGGAATTAAAGAGTTATATTTATTTTTCTCACTTCACTCATAACTTATTTACTAGGTTATACAATCGTTAAATAATATAGGGGACAAAAGCCCGTTAGTATAACCTACTGGTTTGTTTCTACAGTACAATAAACATACTGGCTAGTTAATAATAGCATAATATAGTAGATCAAAGCTACATAGATGAAATTACCGGCATTTAAATTGTGTCTGTGTGAAAAATATCAAAGATTATCACGACAAATAAATACTACTTTTAAAGATCTCTACTCTACTAAAGATGCCAAACTGAGGTATTCGCAATTCCGAACTTATCTTAGAACGATGTTTTTAACTTTTAAAACATGAGTGTAAAAGTGATGAAGAATGATTACCTACATTTTTTCAGGTTGTATTATTCCCTCTAATATGTTCTCACTGCTAAGGTGAAGAGTTATTTATCTCTTCCTTTTAATTCCTTTTGCTACGGTCAAGATTCTAAATTAGATTATGTAATCTTTCGGTTTCACGGGACTCAAAATAAGCACTCAAAGAATTATCAAACTTTGTTCTCTAGTCGCACAAATAACTATTGCGTTGAATTCCACGCGTGGAGAGGCCATTTTTAATGAAATATTATTTGATATTTCACGCTGGAACGTAAATTGGAGGCGCAGTCGCCTTGCAATCAAAGACTATTGTGAACCTAGTGTCCTCCATCTACCTTTTTACCTTTGCTAACATCGACCTTTTGTTTTTTTTTTTATCATCGTCGGCGTAAGTTGCACATATATATATGTCGCAGTCAAAAGTGTGAACTGGTCAAAAGAACTTTTAACCGACAAAAACAGGCAAAACTGCTTTTGACTGAGCATGTTGGTCAAAAGTAGTTTTACCTGAAAATCATTGGTTAATAGTAATTGTGACTGTTACTATCAGTCAAAAGTACTCCCAGAAATAGGTAGGTTAGGGTTATTTTTTTTTGCTACGCCCAAAAAACGAAACTGTTCCCAGAGATAGGTAGGTTAGGGTTATTTTTTTTTCTTCGCCCTAAAAACGAAACTGCTGCCAGAAATATGTATGATTTTCAGGTAAAACTAGTTTTGACCAACATGCTCAGTCAAAAGCAGTTTTGCCTGTTTTTGTCGGTTAAAAGTTCTTTTGACCAGTTCACACTTTTGACTGCAACATATATACTATCTTAACGCTAGAGATAGACCATGCCAGGGGTCTCCAAACTTTTTTACCTGAATGCTAAACCCCTGGAGCCTGGCTTCTGCGGGCCGGACAGTGGGCACTCGCTTTGGGTGTCGGCGGGCCGGATAGGAACGCGGCGTTTGGAGACCCCTGCTATACGCCATCATAGTTGATCAAAAATTTCACTCACATACTAAGATCATAGGTGCAAGCAAGCTCTTTGATCTTTACGTCTATCGTGTGCGTGCTGCGCACCGTTATGAACCTTGTTAGAATGCACGAGGGTAGATATTGGGCTGTAGCGGTACGCGTCTTTAGCGATCAAAGTGTAAACCTTACCAGAAGCATGAACATTACATTGTCAAATGAAAGAATTGACATTTCTTTTACCAATATCGCATGGGTTCAAAAGTTTCAATGGTTACGGTGGACCGTTCACAATAATATGCATACCTACATAGACTGCTAAGATTATAACCCTTTTAGGCATTGCCGTAGTCGGATAAAAATATATCAAAACTCACAAATTCATTCGACTTGTTTAATGATGTTATAGATGGAAACGTCGGTAAGTTATTTTCATATGTTTAGATTGTTTTTTATCACCTTGCAAATTGAAAGTACCAATAACAATTTAATTAAAATAACCAAATCAACAAAAATAAACCAATTTTAATTATAAGTACACAGCAAGCTTCACTTGAGGATTTTCCGTATTCTCCCAACGCGAAACCCGCGTCGGTCAACCACACAACGTTGACAAATAATGTTGCGACATTTTGCATTCGCCCGCTGTCCTGCACACCGGCAGTGGGAAATAGGCAAAGTTCCCAAGGAAAGTAATGATATTGAAACAAGTTTGCCGCGTTGTACATTTGGTGGTAATCTTGGATAAAGGAATGTCAAGGTGGGGAAACTATTTATAAGGTCGTTTCTAATTTTTGCATTTGTACCTACATAATTAAACGTGTCGCTTTCAAGCAAAAGGTACCACTTTGTCGCTTACCATAAGGACGAAATTTGCTTGTATCTTTATACGGATAACTTGTCAAAGCGTCCTTATGGCAAGCGACAAAGTGGTACCTTTCCTTGGAAATGACATAAATATACTCCACGTATACATATAGAAGTAGAACAATAGAAAAACGAAAGCTGTTCCATTCTGACTATGTTTGAGTGACGTAAGCATACAAATACTTACGAGACAGTTACGAGAGTTCTTGCCCTATGATCGTCTTCTCCACATTTATCTTAATACCTACAAACGCAATGAATCTTGCCCTATGATCGTGTTCTCCACATTTATCTTAATACAAACGCAATGAATAATAAGTTTTGCATTTGTAGTGTTTGTATATTATGTACACATTTTATTATACATATGTATGTATGTATATGTATAAAAAAGGTGACAGAGGAGTTCCAAAGAAAACAGGACACGTTTAAGAATGAATATTTTTTGTTGGGTTTTAAAAATAGTGAGAGATTTAGCGCCTCTAATATCAATGTGCCCCAAGTAACTATCCCCTATCCTATGTTGTAAGTAGTCTCTATTTTCTTTAAGCATTGTGCTTCATGGTATATTCGCAAACGCCTGCAGTTTTATCTCGCACCGTTTCTGCTCCAATACCGACGAACGCTCTGCATTGTAATAATTTCCAGTTGTTGTAAAATCTGAGTGGGATTTTAAAGCATTAGCATATTCCTGCAATTCTTTGGTGTAAAAAGAGTAATTTAACTTTTCGCGTGTTCAAAACTCAACATACAAAGATATCGTTAGACCAATTCAAACATAATGTAAGTACATATAACACTATTGTTAGCAAATGCGAAAAATAAATAATATATTACATACCTACTATTATTTTTTTGATTATGATGAATCTT
This sequence comes from Cydia splendana, assembly GCF_910591565.1. Taxonomy (NCBI): domain Eukaryota; kingdom Metazoa; phylum Arthropoda; class Insecta; order Lepidoptera; family Tortricidae; genus Cydia; species Cydia splendana. The sequence goes on from NC_085967.1 coordinate 5,360,799, forward strand.
AAAGAAAATTTCGAAGCAAGTGTAAAAATGTGAGGTCCTTGACACAAAATGTAGTATGACAGATTTTATAAAACTGACTTCCAAGTTATGCCAAACAATAATGGGGCGAATATCTTTCCTAGTCTTTTTCAATGGTCACACACATTGTTTTGTTATATTTAAAGTAAATTAAGGTTATAAAATTAAGTAACATAACTTACATAACATAGTGGAGTAATATCACTTACGGCTTACAACAATGTGGTTTATCATTTCGATATATTTTTAACAAAAAAGGTATCATCTACTTATTCATATAATAAATTAAGCGGAAACCACGGACGTCCAGCCGAGTGCTGCTTTGTAATACAAATGGAGAAAAATGTAATTGTATTTTTTCTACACAAATCTTATCATTGCGTAGGTACTATCGTATCAGGCTGATTAGATCCCTGCAGGCAGGCAGGCATATTTATTTCGAACAAAACTGATTTAAAGTTTATATCCCAAATATTTTTCAACATAGCAAAACATCTTTAAAACCATTAATAAATAGGTGTAGTGGGTAGGACTGTCCTACTGATTCTTGATTGATTGATTGTAGTTTATCCTAATAAAGGGGCAAAAATATCTATAAATAGGTACACTTCCTTAATTTCTCTTTATTACATACTACTTTCGATTGCTAATAACATGTCATGAAATGGTTAATCATTTGGTAACAAATGTCCAGCGAATACCTACCTAATTATTGTAAACAATAATGAGAACTATAATATATTAAACAAAGGATTTAGTCACGTATAAATATTTACTGTAGAATTCAGTAAGTTCCTAAATGAGCGGGAACGTGGCAAATTAGACTAAAATAAAATTGGTTGTAAAGGTACTTTTAAATCCAAAATAGGCCTGTAGATAGATTGTTATAACATGAAGAATGTTATAAACTCTTATTTTTGACTTGCCTCGTGTTGCTTTCTCAAATTTTAAGTAATTATAATCTTCTTCACGAAATATTTTGAAAACAATTTTTTTCCTAAAATTATTTCAAAGAATTCCAATTAATACTTTTAATAAAGTTTATTAAATAACCCGTCTTGGGCCTTTGTGTCGTCACAAATTAGGGTGGTTTTAAAATTAAATAGGTTAAACTGTTCCTGCCTTATAAAAATATTGTCTTTGGTGTGACGTAGAGTCATTTTATATGGAGGCTGAATCAACTGTTTAGTGTCACCACTGATTTTAAAGTACATATGGTCCTACTTTCCCGCACTAGTACGGGAAACAGCACTTTCCGTGCGTATGTCAAAAGTTTAAAGGGCCATATGTACTGTAAAACGTTGTACGATACACTTGTGAATAAGTACTCCCTTCGGTCGTGTTTTAATTTATCGCCACATTCGCCACTCGTTCCGGATTTCCTCTTTTCCGCACTTGTATCGCGAATAACTATTAAGGTACATAATTAAAATTTACCAAACATGCTGTTTGTGGTAAGTAGTTATAAGCCCAAGCCTACTAAGCATGTTAGTAGAATATGTGATACGACAATTCTTCTAAAAACTGCTACCAAAAAAGAAGGGTTAGCTATATGTTTAACATGTACTACTCGTAATAAATAATTATGTTCCCTCATAACTATGTAGGTTTATATTGCTATTATCTTTATATGTGTAGTTTATAATTAGAATATTGTTTAGAATAACCTGATTTGTGATTCATAATTCTTCTCGTTGTCTACAATCCTGCACTAAGTACAAGTTTTCTGTTTGACCCAATGGTTGACTGGTAGAGAATGCCTCAAGGCATTAAGTCCGCCATTTGTACATTTTGTTATCGTGCAATGAAGTTTAAATAAATAAATAAAACATTACTATTAAACGATTTTGATGAATACCAGAAATGAAACTTACATTTGTCTATATTGTATAAAAAAATTGTCGTCATACTGCAAGGGTTTTGAATGGTGATGCTTGATTGGTGGTGGTTGAATGGTATTAAACATATGTTACCGGCAAACTTGCCATTGTATCGAATACCAATAAGTACCTACATATATCATAGGCAATTTATGTATCCTTTTTGGCAGTCTAATAGTGTACTCGAGAAACTGATTAGATTCGTCAAGACGCCTAGAAAAATGTATTCGAAGCTTGTATTAGCACACAAAAAATATAAACAAAAAAAGAGGGAAAAAGTAGATATACTTTATTTCCCCAATATCTCAAAAAGTATTAATATTTAAGAAACCAAAATTAATATTATAAAAGAGGAGGATATTTACAATAAAACATTACCTCCGAAAAAATGAATAGTTTGGTCATAATATTATTGTTTTATATTTTACAATTTTACCTTGATTTTTCGTTTTTTGTCAATTCTTGATTTTTCGTTTTTTGTCAAGTTTCTATGTTATTTTAAAACTTATTTTAAGCAAAGTATTAACTTTATTGAAACTTTTATAACATGAATTTATTAAGCATGTATATGAGAAGGGCTCTAAAAAGCAACAAAGTTTTACGATAGTTATTTATACATTATTTATTGTTTTCAATAAAATTTTGTTAATTAAAAATTGCCTAACTTGTTGAAAAACTAATTTTAAGACAAATTTCTACAAGTAGTACATTTGTTGACATGTTTTAAATACACCATATTTTTTTTTAAAATTTCTATGAATATTTAATACCTTTAAAATTATATTTAATGTTACGTACCCGCTTTTTCTTTTCCAAAAACATTTTCTTCTAACTTAACTAGACGGAGCGTCGCTTCGCGGGGCTCCTATATTTATGGGCGGTTTGCCCTTCGGGCATCTGAAGCTACCTAACGAACCTAACCTACCTTAGGTCTCCCAGATATTGTTTACCAAAAGCCATGGTCTAATAATATACTCCGCCTGGTACTCCATTCCGAGATTCGCGTATGACCTAACTGACACGCGCCTACGTCATCATGCTGTTTACAGGTTCCCAAACTTTGAAATGTGGGAGAATTTTAACCAACGGTGAAAATTATTTTAACGGCATTAATTTTAAGTTATTCATGTAGAAACATAGTAAAATAAAACAAATCTAATGTATTAAATTAAACTTTATTTATCTATACAAGACAAACGTTTAAAAAACTAATTCACAGTTACACATTAATTACCAAGCTTACGACGTGAAAAGTTTGGAAAACACTGCGACTGCTGACACTGAGCGAGAAGGAAATAACAATTAACACGCGTTCGACAAGGATGACGGTCAGGGCATGAAGTTATCTAGATCCGAATTGTCAAATGTGCACAGCGCTATCCTGTGTTGCCAGTAGTATAAACAGAATTACCCGAAAGTCTGAAATTTCTTTCGTGAATCGGAAGATATTGCTAACGAGTAATTAAAAATGACGTGTTATTGTAAAATTTAAGCAAAATACATATAAGTAAATGAAAATTATAAAATTATAAAGAAATATTTTAACTTATTAACCATAGGTATAATGTACCCATGTAACATGTTATGTTGAAATAGAGTGGCAATGTTATTGTGACGTAGGCCCGTGTCACTCTGGGAATGGAAGACCATGTTTTATTAGACCATGCCAAAAGCGAGGAGTTTTGTATGAAAATAATCCGTAATCAGTTTACGTTACATGAGTATAGAAAAAAAGGCTTTACAACATCCAATTTATACTTAAATCTCAACCCACATCTTTAACACTTTCTAAATATTCTGTAAACTATATTATACAATATTTATTGAATAATTGGTTTCAGAATGATTTAGTAGTTTCGGGCAATTGATCTGAGGAAGAAGGTCTCCGCAGACAAACTTACTTCAGTCTGACGCGAGTGTCGCTGTCGGTCAAGGGCACGCATACAATTTCTATGTGTTAACTTTAGTTTCACTTTTGACCACTGCTAGTATAAGTTTGTCACGATATAGATATTTTATTATGCCCGCGGTGAGGACTCAGCATCGGATGGGATATTGAAAGAATCTGTTTGAATTTATGAGTAGCTTATTGTATGAACTGTTATTGAAATGGAAAGGTTAGCGGCTGGGTTAGTTTAGGTACGAACAATCTATATTGTCCGGATACTACTATCCGATATCATACATAGTTCTTTTGTTAAAATTTAAAACGTGAATACCTAAAATAGTAATTATGTATTAGTTAGAAAGGACAATTCATTTAAGTATTTATGTAGAAATAAGAATTATTTTTTTATATCATACAAACTGCAGTGTCTGTGGACAAACCTAGCCTCGTTCAAAAGTTTCACCATGATATTTCTTCCCAAGGAATATTATTATTTTGTGTTGTCATTGTGCTATGTTACTAAGATTCAGTTGGTTTAAACTGCTCATAATAGCATTTAAATGTTATCTTATCTGTAGTACAGATACAGATTCTGTACCCAACTGTGTTAGTTGATATTTAAATTATGAGACTTTATCTAAAGTGTAAACAGAGTGAAAGAAAAGAGAAGTCTAATGAGTGTTATTAAAAATAGAAGAGGAAGAATGATAGGCCACCTGCTACGACACGACCACCTCATCAGAAACATCATAGAAGGGAAAATAAATGGAAAGAGAGGGAGGGGAAGACCATGGAAGAGTTATATGAGCCAAGTAAAGGAGCATGTAGGGGCCGTGTCGTCCCAGGACACTAAGGGGCTGGCTTTGGACCGACCATCACCGATCACGCTGCACCGACAAGAGCCTAGCTCTTAAATTGAAAGAAGAAGAGATCTAAAGTGAAAATTTGTTTGAGAATATGTGTACCTACATGATACAAATATATGTGCCTTCTTGCCCATACATTAAAGTAGTGTGTACATATTTTTGGCACTTTGTCGTTGTCGATATTAATTACCTTGACATTGACTGAACCTATTAACTGCATGTATAAGTAGGTAAGCATTAAAAGAAATAAAATTCATTCGAAAAATTATTGTAATAAATCAGTAGTGACGAGGTATCAAGTATATCAGTAACCGCAGTGCGGTAGATGAATGATCTGATCAAGATCGGTCGATTCAGAGCCTAATTCAGATTTAACATCGTGTTACAGTTTTGATCTTATCTTGAAGATCGCTCAAGCTGATTGGAGCATATAACACTAGGCTCACTTGCACCATCCCACTAACCCGGGGTTAAGTGGTTAAACCGTTAACCTAGTGTCAAATTGTACTGGTAACCATGGCAACTCCAGGTTTGACCTGTTAACCCCGGGTTAGTGGAATGGTGCAAGTGGGCCTTAAACTCTCGCGTTTTGTACCTAAACATAATGATTCAGCTAGATGTTGAAACCAAGGGATCTATCTTCGGACCAGCAGGTGTGCGGATATTGTGAGTGTTGCATGTCGTGCCGTGGACAATAAACATTAAACAAAATTTTGCACCAACTTGAACACAACAAAGTGAGGGAGTGTCTTTTTTAAACCTCATATTATCATAGAAGTTACACATTAATGATGACATTGCCGCGTTAGTCATCGCGAATGCCATGCAAAGTAAGCTTGGTCCGAATCTTACAAATTTTTCCTTCTAAATATGGTCTGCGCCGGACCTGGTTTGAAACAACTCGCCCTAAGTAGCTCGTTTAGTCAGTAATTTTAAACTACATTCATGTTTGTTTA